>NC_080676.1:63647803-63950834 GCF_030445035.2 Dasypus novemcinctus
CTTTTTTATTTTTAATCTTTTTATTATTAAAAATTTCAAACCTTTACAAAACTGGTGAGAATAATATAATGAACCCCTACGAATATATTACCTGCTTTCAATGATGATTAATTCATGGCCAGTCTTATTTCATCTAAATACCCACTCCCTTACCCAACCCTGGATTATTGTGAAACTAATCCTAGATATCATGCCATTTAATCACTATTGTAAATTTTAATCTTTAGTAGGTGTGTCTAAAAGATTTCTCTCAACCATGAGAAACACCTCTGGAAACCTCTTTTGCAAGATGTTTATTGATTTTGTGGCTTTTGCATGAAACACAGGAGTGATGACTGTTTTAAGGAGGACAAAAGTCCTTTGTTATATCTATTTCTCTATTTTTTGGAAATTGGCTTGGCTTTAGAGGTAAGAAACAGGGAGTGTTGTTGGATAAAATTTTAAACTCTAAGTGACTTCTTTGGTTGGGAGAAGCCCAGTTTGGTCAGAGTTTATTGTATTAATAGTTACCTGCTTGGTGAGACCCAGTTTACATTTGTGATCCTTTTATATTGATGCCTAAACCTTTGAAATTCTTAAATTATCTAGAATATAAATAGGGTTTGTATTAGTCAGCCAAGGGGGTGCTGATGCAAAATACCAGAAATCTGTTGACTTTTATAAAGGGCATTTATTTGGGGTAGCAGCTTACAGATACCAGGCCATAAACATAAGTTACTTCCCTCACCAAAGTCTGTTTTCACATATTGGAGCAAGATGGCTGCAGACGTCTGCAAGGGTTCAGGCTTCCTGGGTTCCTCCCTTCCAGAGTCTTGCTTCTCTGTGGATTCAGGGTTCCTCTCTTTCTGGGGCTTGCTTCTCTTTCCCCTATGAGCTTACTTCCTGGGACTTAAAGCTTAAGGCTTCAGCATCAAACTCCAACATCAAAACTCCAAAGTCAAAACCCCTCAGGTCTTTCCTTTGCCATGTGTTTTATCACCCCTTGGTGGGTGGGGACGCAACACCCTAATGACGTGGCCCAATCAAAGCTCTAATCATAGCCAGGTACAGACCAGGTTACAAACATAATCTAGTATCTATTTTTGGAATTCATAACTATATCAAACTGCTACAGGGTTCTACTTACAGAAGAGTTGTGTTCTCAGCTGGAACCTCAGCTGGGAGACTTGGTATTCAATACTGGGTATTCCATTGTAGAAGAGACATTTTCTTTCTAAAAAGACCAATCAAGATGCTTCATACCATGTCTTATGAGGAATTATTGAAGGAAATTGTAATGTGACTTCAAGATACAGTGGCCATGGGTTCAAAAGTGAGATTTGGATGGATGTGTAGAGCCATGGATGTATTTACTGAATGACTCCAAATGCTAGAAATAAATCAGAACACATAACTTAGAGAGAGGAAGATTTCCATTTACTACAGGCAAACTGTTTCTGACAAGAGTGGTCCAATGATAGAATTAGCTATCCTAGGAAGGGGTGATCTCCGAATCATTTGAGGATTTTCAGCACTAGCCTAGTGATCCTGAGAATTCTAAGATGTCTTACAGTCAGTTTGTAGTTTAACTTGATGAACCTTCCCTTCTAACACAATTTTTTTTTTTTTTGATGTTGTACATTTCTTACTCCCCATAGTCTTCTTAAAATAAAATTGTAAAGGTAATACAGGACACTTGATTTAAGAAAAACATTTCACCACTCAGTAACGACTGATGATAATGAAGGACATACTGCTATGGATCCTTCAAATGTGTTTTAATGTTTACTAAATTATAGTACACATATAGCAAGTTCACAAATTATAAATTTATAGTTAAGTGGTTTTTCCAGATTGAACATTTTTGTGTAAAAAGCACCCAGATCATGATACAGAACCTTTCCAGTAGCCCTGACATCCTCATTACCCAATTTTCCTAAGGAAAATCCCTATCCTGATTTCCAACAGCATAGATTAGTTTTACCAGCTTTAATTTTGGTCCTTTATATACATATGAGGAACCAATACAGTGTGTATCAAATATTTTTAATGCACAGACTTCATTTATTGAATTAGTCTTAAATAGTTGTGATATTATCATCAATACATTTTTATATACACTTAGTAAATTTGTGATAGAATTTTAATGGCATGTCACCAGTATTCTAATATAGGAAATTTAGATTGTTCTCAATTTTTCACTTTTATTTATAATGTTGGGTGAAAGTCCCTGCCCCTTGCCACTCCCTTTCCCCTACCCATATCATTCCACTTTGAATTTTAGATTGATTTCCATATGTGAAATTATTAGATTAAGTGGGATGATGTGTTTTTGAAGCTATGGATTCATTTTACCAAATTCTTACCTTAAAGTTATCAAATTACAAATTTCACTAGTAACATATAGAAGTGCCTATTTAACTACATGCTTATATTTTAAAACTTTTACATGTGCTAATTTTATGGGAAAATAAAATTAGTTTTTGAATTATTTATAAAACTTTTTTACATTTGGTATGTTGAGTCAAGCACTGTGCTTGAATGTTCTTCATACATTACCACTTCTTTAAGCTATTAATAATTAAAAGAACTAGATATCATTTTCATTTATCAGACGGGAAAACTGAAAAATAGGGATACTAAATAATATGCTTAATGCCCAATGTAATCAAGCTTATTAGTGGCATGTTTGGGGTTTAATCCAAATTCCATACTCTTAAGCCTGTCACTCATCTATCCTTTTTGTTAAGGTGTTTTGTTTTTTTTTTCCCTTATCATTTGCTTATTGTTGTTAGCATGTCTAACCAATTTTCATGAGATTTTTATGTATGTGTGTGTGTGTATGTGTGGGTATTACATTGCTGGGTGTTTATCGTTAATTTTGTTCCATATTGGGATCATGTATAAGTTGGTTTAATTTTTAAAATATTCAACCTTTAATAAAACTGGAACTTACTTTGGTCAAAGATGAATATCTTTTAGGTGAGGATTTTTAAAAATGGTTTCTCTGATTTCCCAATTCTATTTGATGACTCATCTTACCTTTACTCATTACTTGTGATATTTCTTTTTCACTATATATTTAGTATATATACATGCATGTTCAGTTCCATCAGTTTTTGTCCGTTCTTGTTTAAGACTCCCCTCTCACCATTTCACTTCTCATTTTATATTAGTTTTATAATATTAATTATGACAAGTCTCTCTTATTCTTTATTTCAGATTTTCTTAGATCTCTTTGCAGTAGCATTGAAATGAAAGAGGACTTGCAGAGGTACAGTTCTGTATAACTTAAATTTATCAAGTTGCTCTCTTCTCTGTCAGAGAATAGCAGCGGTATGTGATCTAGCTTAGTGAAGATGTGGCCTGAAAAGAAGCTTTACCACCTATTCAACCCTCTTGCACATCTGCCTTTAGGTGAGATGGACTCCATACTCACAGACCATTCATTTTAACTAACTTTTGTTCATTGCCTATACTATGCTAGATTCTCGATAGAAAATTTTGCATCCTCTATCTCACTTCACCACCTTAACATTCCTACGAAGTAGGAGAGCTATCTTATATAGTGATTTGTCCCAGGTTTACAGCAAGTCTGTGGAAGATCCTGCTAGTACCTGAGGCTTTTCACTCTTTCTTTTTTACTTTCCATTCATTATTCCAGTGCATTCTATGAAAAACATGTCCTACTCACTATTCCTCATTTGTAAATGTGCTCTATACAGTATTGGGTTTAGAGTTTTGAGAGAAAGTAAATCACGATTCTTCTTCCTAAAGGTATTATTCTGTTTAAATAACTGGAAATCCAGGTGTGTGTTCATATTTCTAGTTCTTAATCTAAAATCTTTAATAGGTTTGATAAGGTTCTATCAGAAACCAGACAGAAAATTAGATTTCTTGATTTTATAGCAGATTTATTATTATTTTTTGGATTGCAGGGATAGAGGAAACCATTTTAAATATGTACAACTATATCAGTGTAGTCCAATAGCCACTAGCCATATGTGGTTATTTAAATTTCAATTTGAATTTAAATAAATTAAAATTAATAGAAACCATTAAAATTAAATTATATTAAAATCAAATCTAAACCATTCCATTTTGTGGTTACTAGCCATATTCTAAGCACTTAGCAGCCACATATGAAAGGTTTTGGCACAAAATAGATTTCCAAAATTGCAGAAAGTTCTATTAGACAGTGCTGGTCTAAATGATTCTATAACTAGAAGATTTAGGAAAAAGGAAGAACAAATATTGAGGTATATCATACTGGTTTTTATTAGGTTTAGTAAGGTGTGAACCCTTTCTTGAAAATATTACAGCTGATTAATGGAATATTGAGATGTTTAATTTCAAATGTTTTCATATGCATTATTTAATCAACAAAGCAACAACATAGATTAGTCATTGACTACAAAAATAGATCAATATTTATTATACCCATTTTATATCTGGTGGAATTAAGAGGCACTTCCCAATCCCACAACTTCAATAAAAGAGAAATAAAGGTGGAAGTGTTTGACTGAAGAGCCAGATGTGTCATCCTGCTTCTAGTAACATGTGGTCTTCTCACAGTTATTCCTTTGTTGTTTGGGATGAACTGCCATTCTGAATCCTTTAAATGTTTGGGAAGCTTGAGATGAGACTCTTGAATTTCACACAGTAGTCTAATTTCAGACTCAATTCAAGTCTTACTATGAAAAAAGAAAAAAAAAATAGAACTAAGATGGTTTTCATGATCCTTTATCTAGTTAGGATAATATGGAATCAGCTCGCACCATATGGTGTCTTCTGAGGACTTATTTATTATTTTAAGAATACTCCTACTGAAATGCAAATACAAATAACACCAAGAGGATAGGTCCTCTTTATCAACAAACAAAACCGAAATGTAGTTGAACTGCATTTCTGGAGAGTTCTGCTTTCATCTGCATTCACTGGCACCCTGGATCTTTTATTTGGTTTGTGACTAAGGTGAGTGGGTGTAAGTTAATGTCAGAACTTCCACAAAGAAGCCATTTGGTGTTATGTCCAAGAAAGCTCCCGTGTCCTGGTTAAGGCTGTGTGAACTGGACCCTCCTAATACGGTATCCCCAAAGGTTAAATTTAATCCTCTGGTGTGACTGCTTTCAGAGTCTTTTCAAGTGCCTAAATACCATAAAATACTCTCTCACAAAGGCCTTCATACCAAAGAATGTGCCTGTCGGCTCATGTCAAGAGCTCTTAGTGAAGAACAATGGGCCTAAAGCCATAATCTAATAAACAAACAGATAATCTAGTTCAGTTTTGCCCAAGTAATATAATGTCTCCATCAAACTATTTCCTGCACCTTTAGCTCTATTCAGAAGGAAAGGGTTCTGCGTGGGAATGTGTGTATATTTTCTTTGAACAGGAGGGCATTTAGCTCCAGTAACTGAATGTCTTATTTTTCTCTTCTGGGTAGCTCTAGTTGTTTACGGTGGGAATTTTCCGTCTTGGTAATTTGGTATTTTGCTTGGTTTTTATTGTAAAGGGTGGAAATGTGTATACCTTAATTTAAGAAATATTGTTGCATCACCTCCATCTCAGTTGTCAAGACTAGGTCAGAAAGTTCTCATTTGCATTGAAGCCTTTCTGCCATACCCTTACATTCCCCTTAAGCCAAGGGCTATTTCCATAGAGCAACTTTAGGGATTCTTGTGCGGGGAGGGAGGGGACATAGTTAGCAAGGACCATAATCCCCATAGTAACCCTTTATACCCCTAAGTATAGTGCTCCTTAGTCTTGTGGAACATCATGACTTAATAACCAGTAGAATTTTGCCTTTTGAAACTTCTGAGTATAAAAGCTTATTTTCCAAGCTGTAGTAAGACATAGGAGTTAGAGTCAGTCATTGGTATTGTACCTGATCATGCCTAGACAATTATTTTTTGCCTGATCGTGCCTAGACAATTATTTCTATTCCATACACTTGATAAGGGCCTGCTTGCACTTAGGGTGGCTGCTTCATAATGGGATCAGGGAGAATTCTCTGACTGCACCTATTAAAAGGAAGCCTGTGTCTCTTATAGACAATAATTGGCCTCGTGTTTTGAGTCATGATATAAAATCTCAGGGTTGAAAGGACCTCAAAGGCTATCTGAACAAGTTCCTTGGCTCTATATTGCTTGAATCTCCTTTATAATATCATGCCAAATGCTCTTCTTGCCACTGCTTAAATGCTTCTAGTTATTTGGCACTCACATACTCTCAAGCCAGGTAATTTTTCTTTAGTGTTCAATTAAGCCTCAGGATTTGTAAATGTAGTTCATTTACCCTTGCTAATAAGTTTCTGTGACACTCTTCAAATTTTTTCTAACGAACTTGTAATTTTTCTTTTTATATGATGGTAATGGTAAAAGCTCTATTTTGGTCTTTTGCTCTTAGCTATATTTTTGTCTAAGGAGCTAAATATTCCCAAATTAAAATGGTTTCCATCATTTCAGGTATATGCTGTATATAGCTCTACTTTCTGTTTAATTGTAGCATTAATTTTTCTCAATATATTATATTTGAATCCCCCCCCCACACACGAACTCAAACATTGCTATGTTGGTCATCATAAAACCCTGTACCAACATTTTCAGTCTGTTTACGAGGTTCAGAGAGGTAAAGTAACTTTCTCTAGACATTAGATCTTTTTCTAAAATTTCTCTCACCTCCCCCTCCCCTTCCCCTTCTTCTTCCCTCCCTTCCCCCCCAGTTGTCTGCTCTCTGTGTCCATTCACTGTGTGTTCTTCTGTGATCGCTTCTATCCTTATCAGTGGCACCAGGAATCTGTTTCTTTTTGTTGTGTTATCTTGCTATGTCAGGTCTCCGTGTGTGCGGCGCCATTCTTGGGCAGGCCACACTTTTCTTTCGCGCTGGGCGGCTCTCCTTATGGGGCGCACTCCTTGAGTGTGGGGCTCCCCTACATGGGGGACACCCCTGCGTGGCACAGCACTCCTTGCATGTGTGATGTGCATGGGCCAGCTCCACACGGGTCAAGGAGGCCTGGGATTTGAGCCGTGGACTTCCCATGTGGTAGGCAGATGCCCTATCCATTGGGCCAAGTCTGCTTCCCATAGACATTAGATCTTGTTGGTGTGATTCTGGACAGTCTCCTAATCTTTCTAAGGCTTAGTTTCCTTACCCACAAAATAGAGCTAAGAAAAGCAGTCCCACAGGGAGAGAACTTCGCTGCTTTAGCTGAAATTCTAACTCACACTAGCTTCCTAAAATCTCAACCTAATATCAAAAGGGGTGTTTCTTAAATGTGGTGGCAAAAAGATAGTTTCAAAATGAAAAAGAACAATGTGTGTGGAACAAAATGGTAGAACTATTTTAAATAATATAAATTTAAAAATAACATATGCTTAAATATGAAGAAATGTTCACATTATGTGAAATTCCAGAAGCTATGTATCATAACAGAGCTTTTGTTTCTGTGCTGATAAATTGTTTCTTTTCTATGTTTTATGGCCTTAGCTACCCTCCTTTACAGCACCCTATGTTGACAGACTAACTGCCCCCAAAATTGTCTATGATCTGCTTCCCAGGATCTGTGAATATGCTATGTTACGTGGAAAGGGAAATTAAGGCAGCAGATGGAAATAAGGTTGCTAACCAGATGACCTTACAATAAGGAAATTTATCTTGGATTATCTGGCTGGAACCAATGTTGTCACAAGGGTCCTTAAAAATGGAAAAAGGAGGTAGAAGAGGACTTCAGAATGACGTGATGTGAAAAATACTCCACGCACCTTTGCAGTCTTTGAAAGTGGAGGAATGGGCCATGAGCTAAGGAATGTATATGATGGCCTTTAGGAGCCGGGAACAGCAAGAAAATGGATCCTGCCTTCTAGCCTCCAGAGAGAATACAGCCCTACCAAAATCTTGATTTTAGCCCAGTGAGACCTGTGTCAGGCTGTGTCTTTACAGAACTGTAAGGTAATAAATTTGTGTTATTTTAAGTAGTTCTACTTGTAGTAATTTGTTGTGTCAGCAATAGAAAACCAGTACATGCCTACACTGTTACACTGAAGTTACCCTTCTATCTGTTCCTCTCCCTAGACAGTGAATTCCTTGTGGGCAGCAATTTTGTCTTTTAAAAAGTCATTTTTAGACAGTTCTACATTAAAGAGATATACAATTTCCAAAGAAATGCTAAAGAGAACTAACCTTTACTGAGTGTGTATGTAACACATGCCTGGCCTGTTGTTTTTAACTTTTCAAAGTTTTACTCCCTGGGAACATTGTTTAACTTCATCAAATCTTAATTTTCTCAACTGCAAAATGAGTTCATAGATGAAAGCCTATTTGGTAAACTTTTCTGTAAGTCTAGATAATAAATATCTTAGGCTTTGCAGGCTGCACAGTCTCTGTTGTAACTACTCAGTTCTGCCAGTGGAGTCCAAAAGCAGACATAGACAGCAAGTAAATGAATGAATGTGACTGCGTTTCAATAAAACTTCATTTACAGAAACAGGAAATGGGCTGGATTTGGCCCTTGGCCCTAGTTTGCTGACACCTGAACTATTCCTTTCTCATTATCTCCTAATCTGATGGTTCTATGAGTTTTACTATTAGTGCTAGTTAAGCCAAGGAAGTGCCAGTAGGATTTGGAAAGGTAACTCAAGTGATGGGATGGTCTATTAATAAGAAGAACCATGATATTGCAGACTCAGGTACCAGGAAGGAACCTGCAACCATGTCCTTGGTAACTGGACCTTGGACAGATGCTCTTCAGGATGAGACATAAGGAGATCCTTGAATGCCAAGGCTGAGCTCACCGATCTTGAAACTCAGAGAACTGGAACTACTGTTGGAATAAAAGGGAGCAATAAATCTATTGCCCTCCTGAATGAAAGACCTTCCGAGGCAGCTGGCCAAAGGAAGCAGAGGAAGGAATGAGTTCCTCACTCAACTGAATTATGTCTTTGGGCAGGCAGACCAGTTCTGCTAAAATAACAAGGTACCTGAACTTCTGCCCAGAATACATCACTGAACTTTGCGTTTGAGACTGTCTTCCATCATAGGACCTCCGAATCTGAAGGGGTAAGGAAAACAGAGTTAATGAAATGTTAAGAAAAGAAGTTTTTCTTGGAGTGCCTCCCTAGAGACAAAACTTGAGTTTTCAAGGGAACTCCATACATTTTTGGACTCTCTCTTCTAATTAAAAAATCATAGGCTCTTAGATAGTGAAGATCTAATAGATTTGGAAGTCTTTTGAATTTTGTTGTTGGTGTGAGGCCTGTGCATTGTAGATGTGGGGGTGTGGATTTACAGGTGGAAGTGTGCAAAGAAGAGGCTACCTAGAATTAAACAAAGGACATGGATGATCTTATTTGTCTGTCTGGTTATGTTGCTGGGTTTGGGGGACAAAACTGCCCTATTTGGTGCATTATGATAACTTGTTTTATGTTTTGTAAATTTAAAGAACAATTTGTCCATTAAAAAAAAAAAAGTGGCCTAGTGATACTCATGGACCCAAGGAAATATTGGGCAAATCAGCTGCTGAAGTGCTAGATGTGCCCAGACAGTGTTACCTTAGGGTTCCCTGTGCTTTTCCTTTCCAAGACTTCTAACATTCCAGAGAGAGCACAATATTTGTTCATTTGGCTGCTAGTGCTCAGTTTTTCTGATGTTTTAGTTACATTCTTACGCTTTTCTTTCTCTTTGCCGTCACCCGTAATGTGCTGGAACCACTGTGTGCTAAGAGTCATGTTAGAGTATAGCATATACTCAGTAATTAATTACATTTTGTGTTCAGGTTTCTGATTGGGAAGAAAACCTTTATCTTTATGTCATTTAGAGAATCTCCTCATAATAATATTAATTTATATTTGTGTAGGACGTTATAGTTTTAACCTATGTAACTTGGTCTGCACAACCCTGGGCGGTATAGAAAAGAAGTGGGAAGTGGACTTGGCCCAGTGGTGAGGGCGTCCGTCTACGACATGGGAGATCCGTGGTTCAAACCCCGGGCCTCCTTGCTCCATGTGGAGCTGGCCCACGTGCAGTGCTAATGCATGCAAGGAGTGCCCTGCCACACAGGGGTGCCCCCCGTGTAGGGGAAGTGCGCAAGGAGTGCACCCCGTAAGGAGAGCCGCCCAGTGCAAAAGAAAGTGCAGCCTGCCCAGGAATGGTGCTGCACACACAGAGAGCTGACACAACAAGATGACGCAACAAAAAGAAACACAGATTCCCGTGCCGCTGACAACAGCAGAAGTGGACAAAGAAGAACACGCAGCAAATGGACACAGAGAACAGACAACTGGGGTGGGGGGTGGGGGAAGGGGAGAGAAATAAATAAGTCTTAAAAAAAAAAAAAAGAAGTGCTGTTCCTCTCATTTCACAAGCGAAAAAGAGAGTTCGGGACTGAGAATTTTCTTGATTTTCCAAAGTTCACACAGCTGATAAATGATGTCTGAGATTATATGCAATTCTATTTATTTTATATAAATCATCTAAGACACTGATCAAGTCTCTAAGACCATATTAATTTTGTAGAGATGATCCCCATGGCCATGTTGGATTGAGACTTTCTCTTTCAATCTCTTGCTCTCATATTTTCTCTCTCTCTCTCTCTTGCTCTCATATTTTCTCTCTCTTGCTCTCTCGCTCTCTCTGTCTCACACACACACACACACACACACACATGCAAATACATTCCAATACACTCACATATTGTGAGATTAGTAGCAACTGGATTCCTCAGTTTCTTTAATGATGTCATTTATTTGGCTAGGATAATACTTGGTGAGAATCCAGGCATATGCCCATTTTGCAAACATTTCCTCAACTTTTCCTATATGGCATTAAAAGAAACATGTTTGGGATAAAGATAGGTAGGTAGGTAGATTGGTCGATCATACATGATGTCTGCCTTTGAAGAGCACACAGGATAGTTGGCTCACTTATCTTTAACATGATACACCACCGTAAGTGCTCTAGAAATGCTACAGAGCATCGGAAGTAGGAAGATGTCTTCTGTATGGAGTAGGCAAGGAAGATTGTGTAGGTGTGGCAGGTGAGTTGGACCTCCAAAAATGGTTTGAGTTCAGATCTGAAGGAAGGGTAGAGATGGAAATCCTGAAGGAGAGAAGGTACGTGCAAGTCTTAGAGTCAAGGAAGCCAGGGGAAGCAGTTAGCTAGAAGACTGGGTGGGTGGCTTAGTGAAATGAACACTCTGACATGTAAAACTTCCAGAACTGCTGTTTGCAGCAATAATCTCAACTACAGTGTTACATGGAGGTGTTTGGTGAGCAGACCTTCTCAGGTTTCCCTTTATCTCTTCTTAGGAGAGCCATATTCAGATATACCATGGTGCCTGTCTAGTATGAGGTCCTGTTAAACTTTGGGAAGCCCCAAGTAGGGTTTCACCAAGTGTCCCAATACTTCCCAACCATAATTCTCTGAAACATGAGCATAATAGAATTATAGAAAAGTCAGCAAACATTTTCTATAAGGGACTAGTTAGTAAATTTTTAGGCTTTGCAAGGCATTTATTCTCTTGCAGCTTCTCAGTCCTGCAGCTAGAGCATGAAAGAGACCATAGATAACACATAAGTGATGGTTTTGGCTGTATTACAGTAAAAGCTTATTGACATAAACAGCCCGTGGGCCATAGTTTACTAACTCTTGCCTTAGAAAACAGCAAAATCAGACTTTAGTAAGTCTTGTCACCAAGATGTAGGTTCTGGGTTCAGTTTCTTTCTATGCCGTCATCTTGCTTTGATGTCCATGTGTTACCTGGTAATGATCAGGCATCACAAAAACCTTTTCATGGTGCACCAGTACATGAATAACCAGTCTGTAACATGTAACTGTTTTCGATGAGGCTTAGGAGGGGCAGAGGTTGCAGAGTTTGTCAGAGCATATCCCACTTAGCATGTTTGGGTGATCATGATAGTCAAGTTTGGCTGGGGCATAGGATGTTTGAAGGAACTTGCAGACAAGTCAGGTAGAGTTAGACTGTGAAAGGTCTTGGATGCCAGACTTCATCAGTCTTCATATTTAGTCTAGTGCTAATGGATGTTTTTAATCTGGCAACAGTGGATAAGATCAGTTGGAAAGACTAGGTCAGGAAGAAGGGAGACCATTTGAACTACTGCTTTTGTCTGGGTATGAACTAACTAGGCATTAACATATTTTGGTAGAAGTGGAGATGGAGACCAGTACACGAACTAGAAAACTTTGGTAAAATTTATATAGCTTATTTGTAATCAGAACAAATGGGTGGGACAATAAAGAGAAAAGAAGTTTGCAGCCTTTGTGATTGGGAGAATAGTAATGATGTGCACACATACATAAGAGGGGACCCAAAGGAAAGGAGGAGGTCTGTGGTCAGGGTATCTGAATTCAGCTTTAATCACTGAGCTGGAGGTTCAGATGAAGATAACCAGCTGGCAATCAGAGATGTGGACCAGGAATTAAGGAGCACTGTGATGATTCTGGACCTTAGTTGCTTGTAAATAGTGTATTCATGCAGAATTTCTTTTTTTAAAAATATGATGCATTTATGGCTACCACAGTAGCAAAAGCCAATAAATTGGGAGATTGGGGACAGGGCTATGATGAAGATATGGTTAAAGGTAAATTCATGAAGCTTCTGTGCCTTGCCTGTATTTTGTTTTGAAGTGACTATTATAACTAGGGTCTGAAATACTTAGCCTCGATCTCTTGGAGCCTAATGTTCCTGTTCTCCAGCTGAGAGAGACTAATTCACCATCTTGTGTTGTAAACACTCACTCATTTTAACTGATTACACCTCCAACGATTCTCAAATCACTAAAATTACTAATTGCTATTCCTTACACATCAAAGAGTGAATCCTGAATAATTAACCCCAAATAAAATTAGATGAATTGGCCCTTTTAATTAGAGTCCCTGCTGCTGTTTGTTCTGAGCTTCCTTTTCTTACTGTTAAGAGGCTTGTAGAAAGATTAAAACTGTTTAAGACTTAAACAGCCAGTGACCTTTTAATACAATATAAATCCATGAAAGCAATATTTCAGCTAGCAGGTGGCGAAGTAAATTTTTAGAGCAAGTACCTGTCAGTTCCAGTATTCCTTCAGAAAAAAAAAAAATGCATGCCAAAAAAACAACCACCTTGAAATGAAATGAGTGTCTCTATTTGATTATTTTTAAAACATTTATGCATTTGCTAAGCTTCAGACTGGATGAAATGGCAGGGTGGAAGGGGAGTGAGTAATGGTTGGCATCATTTTCTATAAATAGTAGCAAGTATTTCTCAGTGAGAAGAATTTGAAGTCATTTGTGCAGAAAAGATGAAGACTGAGGAAATCAGAGAAGGCCTGGTCTCATCTAGCCATTGTTGTACTAGGGGAGTCTCTGGAGGCAGGGGAATGTGACTGAGGGAGGTAGTGGTCAAAAGGAATGTCATGGGGTGCCTGTGCTGCCAGTCATTGAGCTGAGATTCCCCGCTCATCCATGCTGCGTTCAGCCTGGATTCTCTTGAAGACATTTCATGTTCCTTCTCATCTATCTGAGGTCTCCTAAATAAGAAGAACCTCTTCTCTCCTTAATGGTTCTCTGAAGATGTGAGAGCAGAGCAGCATCCCTCATTAGTCCTAGGATGCCTCAGTTTCTCCTGCTAAAACTGTTGTGTACTGTAGTAAATGTGTCCTCAGCTAGAGGGTGGGAGATTTGGAGTAACAGAGAGGTACTCAGCAAGGATCTCCCTTGTTTGGCTGTTTATCTTTACCTTGCTGGTCTAAACTTTTTTCTATCTATAAAATAAAGTTTTAAAAAATGTAATAAGTTTTTCCTTAAAATTTAAAAATAAATTATGACTTTTCACGCTTTACACAAACACTGAATAATAGTAGAAAGAATTCTCAATTATCCCAGACCCAGTTTCTCCAGATGTTAACATTCTATATAACACAGTACAGTTAGCAAAACCAGGTAATTAACACTGACATAATACTATTTGCTAATGTATAGACATTCAGATTTCATCAGATGTGTTATAGATACTCTTTGGATTGGATCTTAGACTAGAAAAAGAGTATCTATAACACTAGTCTAAGATCCAATCCAGAATCATACATTGCATCTGGTTGTCATGTCTCCTTTGTCATTTTTATTCTATGCCATTTCCTTTTTCTTTGTCTTTCATGGAGGTGAAAGACTCTCCACCAGGGCTCAGAAGCATGCCAGAAGCTCTTCAAAATGTTGGGATCTGTAGCCCAACCCCAAGGATTCTGATAACAGGGCTGCATATTATGTAGTGAATGAAAATGTTGGTGGTTATAAGTCAAATCTAGTTCTTTACCTTGGGCACCAACACCTTGAGATTCTGTTCATATGACATTTCTTCCTCATCTTCTCTCCTTTTCCTGCTTCTCCCCTATTCTCAATTCTCCTTTATAGGAGGAGATCTGATGTTCCAGAAATTCTGGAGGTTTTAAAGGAGTTTCTGGGTACCCCATGGGATTATAGGCACAGCTCTTTTATTGCAGTGGTCAGGTACATGTGGTTGCAATGTTTCTAGAGAATAGGGAACCCCATAACCACATGGTGACTTACAGATGAATACTCAGTGACGGTATTTTGAAAAAATACCCTTGGTAAGGTACTTTGTAAAAAGAAAAAAAATCCCACACATCTACTTGATTACCTTTTGATGTACATTATTAAAAGTCAAACTATTAATATCATGCAGGACCTATGACCCACTGATACTAAAGAGTTATTTATGACAGTAAGTGGAAAGGGAAAGTTTCCTATGCTGAAAATCCATGTATCCATTTTTCAAAGTTCAGTTTAATTTAATCTGATATAAATTTATAATAACAACAGAATTATTAGTATTTATTGAGCATCCTCTATGTTCTGTAAATGCCCTGCGTACAGATTAATAAATCAGAGAGCGTGCCCTCAAGGAGCTCACTGTCTAGTAGGGGAAACAAATAGACATGCAATAAACTAACATAAAGCAGAATGTGTACCCTAATAGAAGTAAACCAGGAAGTGACAGTGTATCACAATTGGATTTGTGGGTTGTTCACTTCACAACCACATGGCTGCAATAGGAAAATAAGTTGAATGACCTATTGAAAATGCCTTTATTGTGAAACCATACTTCTTCAGGATTCGTTACCCTCTGTGGTTGAAAAGCAAGATTCTTACCTCAATGGCCATGCATCGTGAAGTCCTATCTCTAAGAGAAAAGGAGAATTTCTGGAATATTCTGTTAGCAAACTGGTATTTGTTTGTCAGCTTCTTTCTTCAGTGGTAAATTAAAATTTTCATTTTTTCTGGTCTGTTGCCCCAATCTCTGTCCACAACATGATTTAAAAAAACAAAACAAAACATATTTCATGTTCAAAATGAGAATTTTACTTTTTGTTTTCAGGGCTGAAGATATATCAATTTCTGGTAGAAAATTATTAGGCTCAAATCATTGCCTTATTTATTTTGAGCCCCCATCTTTGGAAGTCAGAATGTCTGATGTGGTTTGCTTGGATAACAATTGTTATGTTTCTGTAAGACAAATGACACTTGGTAAATTCAAAGGTGCTATTTGGTTCTAGTCAGTTTGCAGAACTACATTGTCCTCCTAATTTCGTATTATTTTAAATCTATTCTGTGCTTTCAAAAGTAATTCAACAAATGGAAACCACTGTGTGGTAGGGAAAGATAATATCCTTAGAAGTGATACAGTAAGTTGTTTTACCTTCAAATAGACTGTTTGTGATTAAAGAAGAGGACGGTAGAACTCAGTGAAGCCCCAGAGATTCTGTATTATCTGAGTCTGAGATGAAACTGTCCATTTGAAAATTAGGGAGACTTCTCTACTTTAAGAATAATAATCCTTGGTTTTAATTTGAGAAACTCAAATTCAATTTCAAGCTAAGTTATTTAGGAAGACAATGGAACCATTAAACTTTCACTTGAGTAAATACAGTGATGCATTAAAATTAAGACCTGGGTTTAAATAAGTAGCTTCTGCAATTTATTTCAAGTTAGTTTTTTGTTTGTTTGTTTGTTTGTTTTTTAATGCTTATATGCAATAGACATTTATTATATAACGATTAAGCCAAAAGGAGGGCTAAAAATTAACAGTTATAAACCCATGAGCTGTAGATAATCATTATTAACATATATGTTTATACAAAAATGGGGTCATATTATAAACACTAACTTAGTTATATGTTTTTTTTTCCTTACCTGGTAATGTATCAGAAACATTTTTCATATTCTTCCCCCAGACACTCCATGACTCATTCCTTCACTAGATTTGCTCAAATGACACTTTCTCAGTGAAGCATTTTCCAGTCCTTTATTTTAGATTTCAACATCCCACCGTCATCCTAGAAGGCCCTTCCCACTCCCTAACTTTATATTTGTTTATGCTGCTTATTGCTGTTTGATGTTCAGTATGTTTTATTTATTATTTTTTCAGTATCCTTCTCCTCCTAGTAGGGTGTAACTTTCTCGAGGGCAGCACTTTTTGTCAATTTTATATGTTGATTGTCTATGTGTTGTTTTTTCTTTCTCCCCCTAGTTTGCACCATATTTTATGGAGTAATTCATGGCATATAGAGACGGCATTCACTGAATGAATAAACAGATGTCAGGAATAGACCCCATTATTACCTTGATGGCTTCACAAGTTTCCAGTGTGTGATTGACTATGATTTTTTTAACCAGTACTTGCTGATGAACATTTTGACTGTTTCTATTATGTTGCATTGTGATGAGATTCTTTCATATGTTTGTTTGCAAACTCTTCAAAATTCTTTAGAATAGTTTACTAAAAGGGGTGTTGTTCTATCAAAGTTTATAAATAGTTTAAGGGTTTTGATACCTATTGCCCAATTGAGAAACATTATTTCTATTAACACTCCTATCCATATGCTAGTATCATTGGAGAGTGCTGGTTTTCCTATAACATCATCAATACTTTGTTTAATCCTTACTTTTATCCTCGTCCTTCCTGTTAAGTGACATTGTTGCTTAGAAAATTAAGTACTGTGAAAGTCAGTAATATGTTTTTAGCTAAGCAGCAGAGATTTAGAATGGAAGAAAAATAGCTTAATTTTCTAATGTATAATAGAGCCTTTACTTTAAAACTGTCTAGTGTGGGAACTGAAAAATTGAAGTTACTTGGTCAAGGTCACATATCTTCTCATTACAAATGATAATGTGTCTGAAGACAGAGAAGTAGCAATGCCCAAGACTTCCCTTGATAATCATTGCTCTTCCTAGAGAATTCCCCAGAAGGTTGCACTCTCAAGACATAGGAGCAAAAAGGGTTTCAAGGGGCTGATTTATTAGTAGCTTCATGAGTGCCTGGTCCCTCCAGGATAGATGTTCTGGTCATACCAAAGTGACACACAGACTGTAGGCTATAGGAATGAGCAGGCTTTTTATCCCATCCCCTTGCCACACGACTGCATCTTGGAGCCACCATGCTCAATGAGCTGTAACCCCAAAGGACCATGGCTTGTCATTCTGATCTTGCTCTATGGAGCAAAAAAAAAAAATATTCCAAACAACAGCTAGCTGGTCTACTATTGGAGCCAGATCATGCTTAGGTCTGAGGCAGGAAGAATAAGTAAAAGATTCTCTGGGTGCTGATTTATAGAGCTGATATCCTTACAGTAGTAGCTAGACAGAAAAATTAGCAACTCCTCCCTTGTAAGAGAGAAGAAAAGAAGTGGGTTGGGAATAGATCATGAAAGGGCTTCATTTCTTGTAGGAAAGACATTTTGAGTAATTCAGGTCAATTCCTTCCACACTTTTAGTTACTACCAATGGATAGCAACTAGGTCAAGAAGATAGAGATATAGCACATTAAATGAGAGATTTTAGTCAATGGCCTCTGATATACCCCAGTATTTCCTGGTAGTTTTGAAAAAAATTACTCAGCTGAACATTTACAGATGACAACTTTCTAGGTATTTTGTTTTGTTTTGTGTATCTATATGTATTTAAATTTTAAATAAGTAAAATAATGACAGGTTAAAAATTTATACAGTGAAAAGTCAATTTCCGTTGCACTCTTGTTACCCAGTTGCAATACTTAGTGGCTTCATAGAGAATTGCAGTTTCCTGTTTCTTGGGAATCTTTTCAAAAGATACCATGAGAACAGACATTAGTGATTGATTTTCCTTTTTTATTAAACCAATGATAATGTATTATGCATGCTGACCTGAACCTTGAATGCTTCATTTTTGAAATATCTCACCCAATGTGCATTATGGTTAACTTTTCCTAGTGGCACATCTTCAGCTACTTAATTTCATGATAAATTGCCTCAGTACTATGAGGAAAAATCTACAGCTATGGCTATCAAATTATGGAGGCAGTCATTCCTGCTACATTTGTTTCATCTTCCCAATTGCTCTCTTTATCCAGCCTGCAAGTCCCTGTTCATAGTCCTTCATTCTGTCATCTTTGGCCTTCTCCATTGAGTGGTCACGTTTGGATTCTGTTGTCGTCTTCTGCCCAAGTGAAAGGAAAGAAGATTCACATGTGCTATGCAGGCACTGTAAAAGGCACTTTCACTAATTTAGCTCAATGATGTTCAAATTATGGGTTGAGACCCATATATGGGTCACAGAATCAATTTAGTAGGTCACAATCAGCCTTTTAAAAAATTAATAAATGTAATATCATAGATATTTTTGATTTGCATTATGCAGTATGTTTCATGATACTGTTTCAGATATACATGTACATATATATGACCATATATAGTATTACCACATGACATATAAGGTATTTCTTGCTCTGGTTTTGTTTAAAAAAATGTTTCAAACCACTGTTTTAGCTGTTTTGATCTACACAGTGACATTTTAAAGTGAATATTGTGATCCTTACTTAATAGGTGAGAGAAAACTCATCATTGGAAGTATTACCTTTCCTGAAGTAAAAGGCAGGGCTGGGTTTTATGTTAAAGGTTTTAGGCTTGGAATTTTGTACTGTTTTTGTATTATTTTCTTTCAAACAAATTTCCCTTCTTGGTTAGTTGCTATTAATGGAAATGACGGACTGTCTTTACTTGATGCTTATACTTTGGTCACTGTGATTTAAAAAAAAAAACAAAAACCAGAAAACTTCCTTCAATTATTTCATCTTTGGAAAAATTTTTTTCCAACACCATCTCTTTTTTCCTCATAATTTAAATTCCTCTTAATTTGAAGAGACCTCTAAGTGATTTTGTACTTACTTCAAAGTTTTATATTTACCTTAAAATTTAGGATTTTCCTCAAACAGACCAAAATTCTCCACTTAACAAAACTGGAGAATGGAAAGAACCCCGCCCAAAGAGATGGGAGCCTTGTTGTTCCAGGTGTAGTCCATGGATGCTCAGCGTCAGCATCACCTGTGAGTGTTTTAGAATTGCAGCCTCTCAGGCCCCAACTAGGACCTACTGAATCTTGTTTTAGCAAGGTCCCCAGGTGATTTGAACATGTATTGATGTTTGAGAGGCACCAGGGTATATAGGTGTTCATTTAATTGCTGTGAAATTCGCATAACATAAAATGAGCCATTCTAAAGTGAACAGTTCAGTGTCATTTAGTACATTCACAATGTTGTGCAATCACCACTTCTATCTAGTTCCAAGATAGTTTCCTTGATTCCTTAAAGGACTTCCTGTACTCATTAAACAGCTCCCCCAACCCCCCCCCCAATGGAAACGTTTCTATCTCTATGAGTTCTTTTTTTTTTTTTTTTTTTTTAACAACAGTTGAGATATTGAATGGCTTCTCATTTATTTATGTCCCAAGCCTTCTGCCTGACAGTGGTAATATAAGCATAAGTCATTAACGGGCTCTACTTTTAGGTAAGTCTCACTTCTAACTGGAGGAGAGTGACCTATGGTCACATAAAGGCAACTACATATTATAAAATGCTACTGTAGAACTGCATATGAGCCCCAAAAGGGGACTGCTCTCTAAATCCCTGGGTATGTGTGTAGGTTTACATGGGTATCTGGAAAAAGAAAAAGAAATAATGCTTTCATATTTAACTATGGTAAATGAAACCAGACTGTTGCTTATTGAATTTGAATTGTTCCTTTACGTTTTTCCACTCTGATTCCACATAGCCAGTACTTATCACTCTAGTGTAGGTCAATTCTTGTCAGTTTGCTCTCTGATTGGAGCCTTTATTCCATGAAGTAATAAGCAAGCTCTGAATTCAGATTATGCTTTTCATATATGCCTGACCCATGTTGCTAGGGCAACTACCATGGATTATAACTCATTTGTACCAGTTCCTTGGGCCTCGTACCATGGCTTTAGCCGTACTTGCTTCTCATTACTGCCCTTTTACCCAGAGACTAGAAAGGGAAGCTTGAGAAAACATGGATAGCGGGGGTCGGAGGAGTTTCTCCTCACTCAGTTTTTGAGTAAATGGTATGCATAACAGGATATTTTCTGAAGTAAATTGGAATAAACTAACATCTCGAAACATGAATATGATATTTCATTTGCCCAACTTATGATTTAATTTATTCATGTAGGTACCTCTGACACAAAGCAAAAACCTTTTGAATAACAGCTGAATAACTTGGGATGATATGGAACAAATTAAGCATGATGCTTCACGGCTTGCTTCATAGTCCAAAGCAGAATAAAAATCCATTTCCAGCTCTATATTTCACTTGTTGTATAACTTTGAAATTGAGTAATAATTGAGTATTTTGTATGCTTTTGGATGGTGAGGAAACAAGTAAGGAAGGAACTATGTTTGAAGGCCTGTGTCTGGCTACTTCACCTCTTCTAAAACCAAATTTTTTGTCTTAGAATTTAGAGATGGCTACACTGTCCCACATGCCTGAAGACATGTTCTTTTCTGGCCTGGCTATTTATTCTTCATTGTCCCTGTAGTTCCCAGGGTCTTGGAGTTCCATTTGAATTTCCTCATCAAGGTAGAGAGGATAGGACATGTACAAATGTGAAGGTCTAGCTTAGAATTGCTGACTGGAAGGTACTGCAGGTCATTCCATTCTGATGCTTTTGTCTAGAAGGGTCACCATTTAAGCCTCTCTGCCAGATGGTCTTTCTTTCTTGGTTCTCAAAAACCTGCTGGTATGGAAAGGGCCCCCTCTAATCCACCCATGCATTTTGATTTTTCCACTTTGCCAACTTTCTTAAGCATGGCCATTTTGCTTTCTTTCAAGATGAACTTACTGCAATTTAGAAGCATTTCCTCTTGTTTTCTTGTCTATTGAAATAGTGAACTGCAATTCAGAATCCTGATAATAACTCTTATTATGATTTAAGAGAGTTGAGAGTTTTTCATTCCATCTATCCCATCTGGTTTATGCTTCCCTCCAAGGACTCATTTTCTTTCCCTTTATTATGTTTGTATCTTTTTTCTAGAGATTTATCCATTCCTTCACATTTTAAAAAAATGCGAACTCTAATGGTTCAGCTTGAAGAACTGAAAACTGGTCTTGCTTAATAACTGCTCTAAATAAAGCAGCTAATTATTATGTGGTTTTAACTAGGACTTTTTAAATTCTGCCTAATCTTGCTTAGAATATACTATCTAAATTTATGTTGTTGCCTAGTTAATTCTTTAAAAAATACTTTCTATTTTGCTTTTCTGTTCCATTTCACCATCACTTTGATTCTCATCAACCTGTAGCTCACTATATTTAAAGCAGAAAAATAGAACAAAAGGGAATATAATTGGAAGGGACCTAACAGAGGCAGTTGTATTAAATTGCTACAGGATTTTGGCCTGTTCATGTAATTCTCTGGGCCTTGGTTTCTGCCTTTATAAGATGATATCCAAAATTTTGTCCAGTTTTGATATTACAATGACAGATGTTCTGACAATACTCTTTGTCATAACAGAATCTGGTAAGTTTAAGAGTATACTAAAAGTTGCCTTTAAAAGTTGTTTTGAAGAAGGGAAGGCATAGATCAATATATTAGAATGTCTGACCTTAAAATCTAGATGTGAACTAAATTTGGTGTTCAAGTCTTCAGCAACTTGGATGCTCTTGACGTGTATATATAAGATCTCATTGTAAACATTCTCCTCATGCATTATGATTTCTAAAGGCAGAAAAGAATGTGGTGATAGTTCTTTTTATTTAAAAAGTGTGCTGTACTTTTAGTGTATTATTTAGCCAAATGAGGGCCAGATGAGAGTTTTAACAATCCTGGCTGCAGTTTAGAATCACCTGCATTTTAAAAAATGAATAGTAACTTATAACCCCCTCCTGATCGTTTTCCTTCCACCTTCAAGTTTTTTACTGAATTGGTGTGAGATACAGCTTGGCCATCAGCAGTTTTAGATAAGCTTCCCTGGTGATTTGAATAAGTAACCAAAGTTTAGAACTGAATGAAGTTAATAAAGGTATAGGTGCTAAACAGCACATGGGGCATGTACTGTTCAGCTCATTTCCAGAGTATGAAATTCATTCATGATACATAAACTCTGATAAGGATATGGACAAAGTATATTTCCAGGTATCTGTACCCATAAGAGGGGAAAAAAATAGAATTTTTTCTGTATGACATGAGTTATTGAACCTTTCTACTCCTGATAGGTCCAAAATAAGAATAATATAGCACTTTGCTTAAAGCAGGTGTTCCTGGAATGTGGTCCCAGTACAAAAAGCATTAGCATCACCTGGAAATTTATTAGAAATGCAGATTATTGGGCTCTACTCCAGACCTACTGAATCAGAATCTCTGGGGTAGGGCCCAGCACATCTGTGTTTTAATAAGACCTCCCAGAGATGCTGATGAACTCTCAAGTTTGAAAACCATTAGCATAGAGGATTGTTGGAGTGAGAGGGAGCTTCTGAAAATCTTAATACAATACCTAATGCATAGAGAGAATACAGTAAGATAGTATATTTGACTGGTTGATATTCTGAATTGTTGCCTCTGGAATAGATTTGAGAGGTATTAGCTACTTTTCCATTTCTAAAAATGATATAAGACAGGTGAAAGCAAAGTAGACCACTTCAAACTTCTATCAGTATGACCAAACTAAGTCACCCATTGACACAAACTATCCCTCTGTGCAGTTTGAACTCTTTGATATCTGGAAATCTAAGTTATGATATTTCAAAATTACTCCAAAACAACTCATTTAGAGACTGCCACCCTCGCTGTTATGTTGAATATCCAAAATGCAGGAAAAAAGCTACTTATATGTAAAGAGCGAAGAATATTTTTCCAATACATGAAAAATCTTATTTTTAAAAGGATAAGGACAACAGAGAAAATACTAAGAATGGAAGTTCCCATTATCCCGTAAGAATTAGTTGTAGAGAGCATTTTGAATGATTCCAGAGTACTCAGTGGCGAGGTAAGTAGTTTTATAATTGTTTCTGACACTGGAAAAATGAAAGGGATGGGAAAAAAGACTGGTATTAACTAGATAGTAACTCCGGAGTCACGGATATTTAGAAGAAGTACAGGAGTGCAAGGTGCTACTGAGAATTTAGCTTTTGTAAGTGAAAGCGTGACCCATTGACTAGACCCCATTGCTCAGCAGTGGCCTGGCTACAGCATGGCCTGGATTCTGACAGAGCCTGGCTGGAGCCAAAGCTGGCAGAGGAAACCTCTTCCTCTAAAAGTTGGGGGTGAGGTTGGTCTGGGAGATACGTGAAGAACTAGTACAGAAGCTGGCCTTACTTTCAGTCCTCTGAGCAGCAGTTTTTTGAGTTTCCCAATATCGTCCACCATTTATGGAAAGAGCTAGTGATTTTTATTTTTCTATTTTTTTCTTTTCTTTTTACATCTGTGTGTGGGCTTTTCCTGGTCTTGCAGATCATTGAAGGCATATCGTATAATACTCTGGCCTTGGTTTCAACCCTCTCTGCAGCAGCTGCTTCTGGCCTCGTCCCGGCATCCACCAAAACTTAAGACCTAGTGCATTTTTTCATTGGTTGAGTTTCTTCTTTCTTTTTCTTGTGTTGTTTGGTCTGGCATACTCCTGATAGCCCAGCTCAGAAACTAGCCTCTTTCCCTTAGAAGCAGAAACTTCTGGCCTTATAGGAGCATAACAGGGACATAAAACCAGAGATCTTCTCTCCCCTACCTCTTTTACTTTTCTGTGTTTCATGTTTTTGGGCTTGGCAGATCCATGAGGGACAGCAAGTGCACAGGCCTCAATTTTAACTTTGAAAGTAGCAGCTTCTGACTTTCCAGCGGTGCATAACAAGAAATTTAGAGGTGGTTTGCTTTGCCTTTTTTCCCCCTTTCTACTTTTTCTTTTAGGGTGTTATTGTCTGCTGGTTTTTCTTCCTTTCTTTTCTCTCCTTTTCTTTCTTCTCTTTTTCTTTCTTTCTTTTTTTACTCTTCTTGAACTTAGTTTGGTGGACTGAAAAGTAGAACTAGAGTTCTAGGCAGAGGAAACCTCAAAATGTTTAGTTCTCAATAAAAAATTGCAAAACACACAAGGAGACAGGAATTTATGGCCGTCACAGGGAAAAAAGGAATTCAGTGGAAAATATTCTGGATGTAGCACAGTCTCTGGCTCTGGAATTACTAATCAAAGAACTTAGAATGACTCCTATGAATAGGATCAGTGAGCTAAAGGAAAACATGGAGAAAAAATAAGGAAAACAATATATCAAACTGTGAGAACTTAACAAAGAGATAGAAATTATAAAGAAAGACCAAACTGAGATTTTGTAACTCCAAAGTACAGTAACTATAGTGAAAAATTCATATCACCCTACACAGGCCAAACATACATTCCTTTTAAGTACACATGGATTCATTCTCTAGAGTAGATAATATATTAAGCACTAAGAAGTCTAAATAAATGTAAAAATTTCAAAATCATAAAGAGAAACCTGTCTGACCTCAAAGGAATAAAGCTAGAAATAATAGACAGAAATCTGCAAAATTCACAAAGATATGAACGTCAAATAGTACACTATAAAACAACCAATATATTAAATATGAAATTACAAGGTAAATTAGAAAATACTTAGGGACAAATGAAAACAAAAGTCTCAACATACCAAAACTTATCAGATGAAGTGAAGACAGTGCTCAGAGAGAAATTTAGAGCTATAAATGCCTATATAAAAGTAATATGGCAAATTAATAACCTTACATTTTGAGAAACAAGAAAAAGAAGAGCAAAGCAAACTCACAGCTAGCAGCAGAATGGATAAAAATAAGATTAAAGCAGAGAGTAATGAAATAAGAGTATAGGATAATTGAAAGAAAAACAGAACAAAAAGTTGGTTCCCTGAAAAAAATTACTGAAATTGGCAAACCTTTAGCTAGACTGAAAAGAAAGAGAAAAGATTCAAATATCTAAAATCAGAAAGGAAAATGGTATTTACTGACCTTACAGAAGGAAAAGGTATTATAAGGGAATAATATGATCAATTGATTGTCAACAAACTAGATGATCTAGTAGAAAAGGAAAATATCCTAGAAGTACATGTTATCCAAACTAACTCAAGAAGATATAGAAAACATCAACAAACCTATTACAAGTATAGAGGTTGAATCGATAATCAAAACTTTTCCACCAAAGAAAATTCCAGAACCAGGTGGTTTCACTGGTGAAATCTACCAAACATTTAAAGAAGAATTAATACCAATCCTTCTCAAATTCTTCCAATGCATTCAAGAGGAGGGAATAATTCTGTATTAGTCAGCCAAAGAGATGCTGATGCAAAGTACCAAAAATCTGTTAGTTTTTATAAAGGGTATTTATTTGGTATAAAAGCTTTCAGTTACAAGGCCCTAAATAGTCCATCTCAAGGTACCACAGGAGGTACTTTCTTACCAAAGTCAGTTGCCATGTGTTGAAGTAAGATTTTAGGCCTGGTCTCTCCTTCCTTCTTCCTCTTAAGGCTCTATGTACCCAGCTTCTCTGATCTCAGCTGTAGGCTGTAAGGTTTGTTTCTTTCTGGACTTACTCTGCTCAGCTGCTCTGCTCTCTACACCTGCAAACTATCAGGCGAATGGCTTGCCTCTTTTCCCAGGCCATAGTATCAAAGTTCTCTATGGTGTTTATGGAACACTCGCTCTTTTCCTGTGTCTTCCCTTGTGTGTCTTCTTGAGTGAGAGTCTATTTCTATCAGCCCACCAAAGGGGTGGGGACTCAATCTGAGACATGCCCTACTGATGTGGTTGAATCAAAGCCCTAATCTTAACAGGTAATGTAATCAAGACAGGTCATCTGAATCTAATGCATCAAAGGGGATCACACCCAGAGGAAAAGACCAATTTATAAACGTAATTGCTCTTTTTTGAGTTCATAAATAATCCCAAACTGCCACAAATATTTCTGAAAAAAATTAAAGAAAACAAAAGTAAATGTCAGGACTTACTGTACACTTTGAATGAATGGTACAAAGCATGCATCTGTATAATGTAGGGAAAGCTGTGTTGGAAGATGGACTGTAGTTAACAGAACAAAAATAAAAGCATTGTTTTATGAATTTTAACAAATATATAATATTAATTCATGGTGTTAATAATTGGGTGAGTTTGGGGAAAATACACCAAATTTAAGATATGGAAAATAGTAATATTTTGGTGGTGCTCTTTCATAGTTTGTAATAAATTTTTTAAAACAATGCAAGGTGTTTGTGGTGGTGTGAAGTATAGGAGACTGCATGATGATATGCATGTTTATTTTGTAAGTTTGCATCTTTTACTATACACTTGTTTACCTATGTTCATGTATGAACAATAGATTTCAATAATATTTTATTTAAAAAAAGAATAACAAAATAAATGTCAGGATAGTCCATGTTCATGGACTGGAAGAGTTAGCATTGTTAGTATGTCAGTATTACCCAAAGCAATATACACATTCAATGCAATCCCTATTAAAATTCCAACAGCCTTTTTTTTTTGCAGAAATTAAATGAAAAAAAAAAAAAAATCCTCAGAATTTCATAGAACTGCAGATGTTCCCCAAATAGCCAAAATGATTTTGCAAAAGTTGAAGAGAATCACAGGACTCACACTCTCTGACAAGTTGTATTACAAATCAAGTGTAATACAAACCATGTGGTACTGGCACAAAGACACACAGATCAGTGGAACCAAATTGAAAAATCAAGAAATGGGTCCATACCTCTATTACCAATTGATTTTTGTCAAGTGTGGTAAATACATTCAAGTGGAAAAAAATAGTTTCTTCTCCAAATAGTGTTGGAAAATCCACAAACAGAAGAGGCCCGTACGTCACACCATAGATAAAAATCAACTCAGTGATGATCAAAGACCAAAATATAACAACTGAGAGTGTAACATTCTTAGAAGATAACATAGGATTTAATCTTCATGACCTGGAATTCAGCAATGGATTCTTAGATATGATACAAAAAGCACTTGGAACACAATTATCAATAAATTTTATTTCATCAAAATTAAAATCTTGTGCATCAAAGGTTATTATCAAGAAACTGAAAAGACAATCTCTGAAATAGGAAAAAATAGCTTTAAACTGTAGAGTGAGTAAAGGTTTAATATTCAGAATATATAAAGAACTCCCACAACTCAATAACAAAAGACAATCCAATTAAAGTATGGGCAAAAAACTGAACAGACCTTTCACCAAAGAAGATATACAAATGACCAACAAACACATGAAAAGATGCTCAATATCATAAAAGTCATTAGGGAAAGGAAATTAAAACCACAATGAGATACCATTTCATACCCACAAGGATGGCTACTGTGAAAAAAAAAAAAAAAAGGAAAAATAACAAGTGTTGAAGAGGATGTGGAGAAATTGGAAGTCTAGTGCATTATTGGTAGGAATGTAAAATGGTATAGCCACTGTGGAAGCTAATGTGGTGGTTCTTCAAAAAAGCTATATATAGAATTGCCACGTGACCTGGTAACCCACTTTTCAGTATTTACCCAAAAAGAGTGTCACAAACAGATACTTTTGTCACAATTATTGATAACATATACAAAATAATAAAAAGATGGAAACAATTCAAATGCCCCTCAAAAAATAAATGGACAGATAAGATATGGTACATACATATAATGGAATA
The DNA here is from genome assembly GCF_030445035.2 of Dasypus novemcinctus. NCBI lineage: Eukaryota > Metazoa > Chordata > Mammalia > Cingulata > Dasypodidae > Dasypus > Dasypus novemcinctus. The sequence continues at coordinate 63,675,781 of NC_080676.1, forward strand.
ATAGGCCATCAGGAAAAACTGATGAGACATGTTGCAACATGAAATACTTTGAAAACATTATACTTAGTGAAACAAGCAAGGCATTAAGGATGAAAATTATATGTTATCAGGAATAAGAGATGACTGGAAATGGTACATCCACAGAGGTAGGAAGTAGATTAGAAGTTATCAGGGAAGGGGAAGTATTTGTAAAATAAAAAAAAAAAAGGAAGGTATTTCAAAATTCAATATTAAGACAATCCAATTAAAAATGAATAAAATCAGGGAAGTGGATGTAGCTGAAGTGATAAGGCCTTTGCCTACCATATGGGAAGACCTGGGTTTGATCCCTGGGGCCTCCTGGTGAAAAAGAAAAAAGAAAACTTGCCCACGTGGTAAGCCAAGTGCCTATGCAACAAGCCAAGTGCCCATGTGGGTGCCTGTAAGGCAAACTGAGTGCCCATGTGGTGAGCTGAGTGCCCGGGCATTTGAGTCACACAGCAAGATGATGACACAACAAAAGAGAGATGAAGGGGAGAGTGAAGGTGAAGCACAGCAGAGACCAGAAACTGAGGTGGCACAATTGACAGGGAGCCTCTTTCCACATCAGAGTTCCCCAGGATCACATCTTGGTGAATCCTAGAGGAGAAGGACAAGAAGAGAAAACAAAAAGAGAAATAGATACAGAAGATCACACAGTGAATGGACACAGACAGCAAAAACAGTAGGGAGGGGAAGGGAAAGGAAGAGGGAAAGGGGGAGGGGAAGAAAAAAAATGAATAAAATCTGTGATCAGATAGTTCATCAGAGAAGGTATACAATAATTCAGATATAAAAGGACAAATCCCAAACAAGCGTAAGAAACACCATTCATCATTAGGAAAATGCAAATTAAACCATGATATACCATTTCACATGTACTAGGATGGCTAATATAAACAAACAAAATACTGATAATGCCAAGTTTTGACAAGGATGTGGACCACTGGAACCCTCATATATTGCTGTTGAGAATGGTATGTGGTACAGCCTCTTTGGAAAAGAGTTTCACAATTTCTTACAAAATTAAGCATACCCTTACTGTATAACCCAACAATTGCACTCCTAGGTATTTTCTGAAGATAAATAAAGATATATATCTACCCAAAATCCTGTACACAAATGTTTATGGATGCTCTGATGATAAGCACCAAAAACTGAAGACAACCCAAATGTCCACCAACTGGAGAAGGGATAAACAATTGTTGGAGAGCCATACAAGGGAATTGTTCATCCATAAAAAGAAATAAAGTTCTGATCAATGCTAATGAATCCATGAAAACATTATGTTTAGCAAAAATAATTCAGACATAAAAGGACAAACATTGTATGATTACATTTTTATAAAATAAGCATATTCATAGAGACAGAAAGTATTTTAGAGTTTACCAGGTGCTCGGGGGCAGGGGAATGGCAAGTTATTGTTTAATTGGTAAAGAGTTTCTGTTTTGGGTGATGACAATTTTTAGTAATGGAAGGAAGTAAAGGAAGATGGTTTGATATCACAACATTGGAAAAGTAATTAATGCCACTGGATTGTATGCTTAAAATGATTAAATAGCAATTTTTATGTTATATAGACATTAACAAAATTGATAATAATAATATACCTCACTTAAAAATAATTCCATAGAGTTCTTGGATATATGTCTATACCACAAGCCTGAGGGATCAGATATGCTCTTTCAAGAATTCTTTTGTCATTATGTTATACTTATTGGTGATAGACGTTTGAGTTTCTTGGTATCTGGAAGGACCATTTACTCCTTTCCTATATTGTATAGAGATTACCAAATCAAATGTTTCTTATACTGTTTTTTCCTGATCTATTCTGCTCATACTTTCAGATTATTCTTAGTAAATCATAGTTATAGTCAAGTGTTCTCTTCTCAGAAATCCTTGGTTGGTTCCCATTGCATGTAGGATAAAATTCAAAACTTTCGCTAGCTATGCAACACACTTAAAACTTAAGTTTAATCATCTCTCTAATGTTTATACTGCACTAGTTATTTTACATTCCTATATTTATGCGAGATTGTATCTTGCTCTTTATTTTTTATAACTTTAGTTTTCCCACCTCTATATCTTCATTCCTCTTTTTGCCTGGAGTGAACTTCTGTACATCATAATATTCAGGCCCAATTGAATTGTCACCTGTTCAGTAAAGCCTTCTTTGATTGTTGCAGCTGGACAAGCTTTCTTGATCTTAACGGCTGGACAAATTTGTCTGCATATCCTCAAAGATTGTGTTTTGCATTATCCTTTCTTGCAGTATCCTTACATATTTTTTTCCCCTGTATTTGTTTATAACCATCTCATAACCCCCATCCCCATTTTCCCCTGTTGTTGGTAAATATATGCAATCTTCCTAGACTAACTTTTATGTTACTTCTACATATAAAATCTGGTTGTCTGTTAACATTTTGGGCTGCTAATTAAACTACAAAGCACTAAGACAGGGAATATTTTCTATATAAGGCAGTAATTTGTAATTACAAAGCAGCAGAATGCCAGCCAATATATGATTTTTAAATATTCCTATAATATTGCATCCATAATTCTGCATGTGCATTTCCTTCCTGTAGGTGATTTTCTTCCACCCCCACCTCCACCTCTGGATGATCCCAGTGTCCTTCCATCTGGCTCTGGAAACTTCCCTCCTCCACCTCCCCTTGATGAAGGTGCTTTCAGGCTGCAGGTAAGATCTGTGATTGAAGTCATGTTTTTAAGCCATGTATCTTGCAGTGTTCTCCACAGAAAGAGAACCGACAGGAGAGAGAGAGAGAGAGAAAAGAGAGAAGAGAGAGAGAGATATATTGGTATTTATTATTAACTGGTTTGTGTGGCTGCGGAATTAGTAATTCCAAATTCCGTAGGGCAGCCTCCAAGTTGAAAACATAAGAAACTGACTAGCTAAAGAAGAGGCAGAAATTCTTTTCTGACTTCTATAATCCTTAGTTCTGTCTTTTTAAGAACTTCAACTGATTGGATGAGATTCCCCTCATTGCTGAGGGCAGTGTCCTTTGATGATTTTAGATTCTTTCAGCAGTAGATGCAATCAACTGACTATAGATGCAAATCCATCTACAGACTACCTTCACAATAACAATCAGTCCAGTACTTACTTGACCAAACAACTGGACACCCTAACTTAGCCAAGTTGACACATGAAATTAACTATCATAGCATGCTGAGAAGCTCATGAACTCAGTGATTGTTTCTGTGGCAGATAAACATTTTTCCAGCACCTACAGAGAGCTTTACAACTCACAAAGAGCTAAAGTACTTTAATGCAAAATGCCCAACTCATGCTTTTCACAGTTCTGCTTGCATGCATTCTGAAAACCTGGAAATCATTCTACCTACTAATTTTGTTTCAAAACTAAAAGCCCTTTTTTGTAGGAATGCTTTTGTACGCTTTGTATTTACTTCAGTTCATTTAGACTTCATATTTTCTTGTTATGCTAGGATAAACATACATGCCCCCACAAACTTTACATTCTAAATTAATAAGGCTAATTATTAGGTCACTGTGAGTCCTAATATACAGCCAACAACACCTTTCTAGCAAGTCAACAGCAAAAATCCTTAGGGTTTTTTCTTGTGGATGATGCCAAGGATGCTCATTATAGATATGTATTGATTACATAGAATATTATGCTCTGAGAAGTATTGATTGCAAAGTAACTCAGTAACTCAGGGACTCAGTTCAGAGGTGATATCAGAATTAGTTTTCAGACTATGATTATAGATAGCAGCGCTGGTGACTAGCTGCCACCTTTTAAGCTGAAGATGTCCTTCATGCCAGGAAAAATAATAAGATAATAAAGCCATAGAATTATTTATAGTTTTAGGTGTGATAATATTATTTTAGATATGTTGAAGAAAAAAGACTTCTTATCTTAACAGGGAGGCATTCGGAAATATTTTTCCCATAAAAGCAGTTTTAAAAAGGAAAAGCCGTAGGAAATAACTGCTTAAATGGTCAAGTTTCTTGTCTGGCTTTTTGGTTCCTAAATTTCAGGTTGGGAGAGACAAAGGAAGAAATGATTCATTCATTCGACAAATATTCTGGACTCCTGTTCTCTGTGGGCAATCTTCTAGCACTAGGAATTCTGTTGTAAATAAGATTTGTTCTGCCTTAGGGAACTTATAGGTTAGTGGAGTGAGTAGAAGTAAACAAAATATAAATGTTGCAAAGTATATTGGAATGGGGTATGGGTAGGGGAAATCAGGGAAGGCAGTATGGCATAGCTAGGATGGTGTGTCGAGAAGGCTTCACTGACAAGGTGAGTTAAAATGAAAACCCAAAGGAGATCAGGAGGGAATGAACAATGTGCATTTCTTTGGGGGTGTATTTTTATGTGGTAGATCACAAGAAATAGAAGCAGCTCTTCATATTATTGATATGTTGAAATTTGTTAAGTTCTAGTTGTAACCAAGTACAAATTCGGTTTGAGAACCAGATATTTTCCTGACTATCAAGAATTTTGTGTGTGGGATGTATGTGTCACAAATTTACTACATATTTTATTTTGCTGCAAGTTAGTAAACTTAAAGATGAGATTTCAGTAATGGCCAGGAGTCCCACAAGGTTTTACATGTATTTTATGCAACCAGATGGATCTCTTGCAAATAAAAACAGTATGTTTGATTTTTCTTATTTTTAGTTATGTTTTATTAAAAATGAAAAATGAAGTTAATGTTTATTTTTTTTTTAATGTACATTTGTTTTTATTTTCTTGGGAGTGGGTCTTTGCCTTTTGTCAAATTTACACAGTGAAAAAATTTGCTCATTTCATTTTCTCTCTTGGGGTGTTCTGGAAACCATTTTGTTTCATTTTAAATATTGGTTCTAAGTGTATTGTTTGACCTGGTGACAGAAGACTAATTGAACAGCTTATTCTATCTGTGTGATCTTGAGCCAGTCTAAGTTTCAGTTTCCTAGTAAGTTAAAGGAAGGCTAATATACCTATATATCTTATTATTCATTGAGACACAGGTGGATTTAAAATTGTGTATTTTAAAAATTGTATATTTTTGTGTTATAGTAACTATTTCCACATAAAAGTAACACCACCAACAACAAATAATAAGACTTTGCCAATGGTTCCATTAAAAAAAATGATTGAATGTAGGGCTTTCATAAAATTGCCAAGTCTTTTTCCGTATGGACCTTGTCCTGATAACTGTACTCTAGGCATGACTTTGTTTTTGGAGAAGAAGGAAATAAACAAAAAGCCTATTTCCCTGTTGGCTTATGTTCTGCAAAACAGAAGGGAGGAGGATAAATAGAGTTTGCCAAATGGAAAAGGACAAATCTGGTAGGCAGAGGCATGTTATTTTTGAGACTTTTCATATGGAAAATTGTTGGCAAGTTGTAAAGGAAATGGACATGTCCTTCCCTTTTCTAGTAGTGACTTGGATGCAATAGTGACTTGACCCCACTTTGGACATACTTGCACCATCTTTAGATGTGAGTTATAATGTAACCTAAAGCAATATAATCACTAGAAAAAAATTTTGCATTTTCCTCTCAACCATGGTGAAACCTCATGTTGCCAAGTCCAAATTATAGTTGGTAAAATGTGTGTTTTTATGTAGAAGTCTGTTTATGTTTCCAGCAAATTTTCAGATTGGAGCCAAAAGAACGCCTACTAACTGTGACCATAAGAATTAAAAGATTTTCAGAAGTGAAAGGGACCTCAGAGTTCTTCTAGTCCAACTATGGCGCCAGACAAAGAGTTACAGCCCTTTCAGGTGCTTCACAAATGGGGAAAGTGGGATGCAAGGAGGTGTGGAGCCAGTAGTTTCTGACAGAGTTCATAATGAATTTGAGAATCACGACTTCTGAATTTGACCTTTCCATCTGTACAAAGATGGCTCGTGTTCATGGTTCTGTTTTCATCTTCTATCAGCCTGCAAGGCTTGGAAGGACTAGGCAGTTTGGCTCTCTTACTTTTTGATAGGTGCTATACACTTTTTCTGTTCTTTGCAAAAGGCAAATCAATATCTAGTGTCAAATTCTTGTTTTGAGAATTCTCCTTTTGATGGGAAAAGATGAATGTTGAAAAACAAATGTGGAATTTACTCTTTTTTCCTGTCAAGATCAGTTTGACCTCAATGTCTATGAGATATGGAAAACCATTTAGCAGTAACTTCTTCCTTCCTGCCTTCCTTCCTTCCTCCCTTCCTTTCCTCTGGTATACTTAAATACTTGCTATACGTCAGGCACATGTGCTGGGGATTATAGCCTTAGAACTTGGCATCAAGGGTTTGGTGCCTTGGGACTATCAGTTAGTTTTGTTCTGATCTGAAGGCACAGTTGATAATTCCTTCATGTTTTGGCCAGCCTAAGGGCAGGTATATGATATTGCTTAGGGTAGTTTCAAGGAAAGAAAATGTCTCCTAGAATCTCTGGTTTGCAGGGGAACTTGGAGATCATATGTTCAAGTGTCTTTTTGGTGTTTGAATCTCATTGTTTTTCAGGTCAACAACATGTATAGGGTGATATTTTGATGAGGCAGTGTTGAAGGATAAAACTTCTGATCAGATACAGTACTTCAGAATTAATTTGGGAAGATTTATACACACCTTTTAAATCAAAGTGTTTTTCGGTAAGTTATGCCTTAGTCATAAGGCTTTGATCAGAGGTACAAGTTAATTCCTGTATTAGTGGTGGCAAGTGGGGGAAATAAATGAACTGTTCCAAGAAAGATTCTTGGAAATGATTTCAACTGAACTGAAATTTGAATGGGTTTTTCAGTAATAAAGTAGCAAGACTACAAGTGCAGAGGGAGGAAAATACAAAGTAGCCATGATGGGCCTTAGATTTTCAGACTCTGGAATTTGTGGAGTTTTTTCTGCAGCCATTGACAATTTATTGCAGGTGTTTGCTATTATTTTAAATATGAGGGTGGCTCCTCAGACCTTGTCAGATGCCAGGCGGTGCCTTTAACACAGAATGAGGTGAAATGTGTTGCATGTGTGGAAAAGTTTGTACTGAATTCTCTGATTGTCTTGAGCGCCTCAGAAATTGCCTGCTGATACATGATGGCTTTGGGTTCAGGACCCTGATATTTAACTTCCTCTTTTTAGGATATCTTTCTTTGGTTTTTCTTCCTGAGCTCCTGTTGACAACTCCTAACTGCCTCTCTCTCATGATAGCCTAGCTCCGTGGCTATCTTTTAGTTACTTGCTATCCAGTGGTGGGGCACTTCTAAGTTTCATCTCCATTTATTCAGGCAAGAGGGCCGGCCATGTTTTATAGTGTAACTCTCTAGTCACTCCACCTGAAAAAACAGACTTCTGACCATCAGTGGTTCCTTAACTTGTTAAACATTTCTTTAGCTTATTGAACTGAAATTTGGCCCTTTATAAATTTCCTCACACTGACATTCTTCCTACCCTCTTAGAAAATGATGCCCATTCAAAGGAACAGTCAGGTCAGGTGAGAGATATGTGATATATGCCTTCAGGGGTTGATCAGTAAATTAATGGGAAGAGATGACTTTTCTGAGGAGTGAGTGAGAGCCCAGTAAAGTGAGGACTATGGACTGAGTTTGGGGAAAAGCCCAGAGTTAATGGACAAGAGGAGGAAGGAGAGAAATTTCCTTAATCATTTACACTCTTACCTTTAAAAAAAGTCAGTCTTCAAAAGCTTTTAAGCAAACTTGTTTGTATTCTTGTGAAAACAGCTCAGAGCTAATATATGTGTATAGCAATTGGCAGATTATAATCACTTTTCCCCTTAACCATTTGTGTATTTCATTTAACAACGGCAATGTTAGTATCTGTTGAAGATTTAGCAGAACAGGGTCTAGACCCTGTGCCTTGAGAGTATTTGTCCATTGCTCTCATGGTCCCTGGAGAGGAATTTACCTTGCAACACAAAGGACTCAAGCCCACAGTCACGGTCATATTCCGTCATGGGCTCACAAAATCGGCAGCTGGACTTGCTTTATATGGTTTGGATGTACCCTACCATAGAGGCCATTCCTTCCGCTGCCTGCTTGTGTGGTGAGGAAGGAGGAAACTGGGCTCTCAAGGAGATCCAGGCTACGAAGATAAGAGTGAAGGTAGTGGGCGGTGTTGCCAGAGCAAAAACAAAATCATCAGCAAAAACCTCATCCGCTCTGAAATGCTTGTCTTTTCTGTACAGCGAGAATACAAGCATAGCTTGATCCATGAAAACGAGCCAAAGAGGTTATGGAGATTGTTTGCTTCTTTTGGGTCTTGGATCATCGAGGCTTAGTTAACCCGCAGGGCTCTTTTTGCCTCCGGCGGCGGCAGCAGCAGCAGGGTCCTGGGCGATGACCTCCTTTCAGGTCCGCAGCGCTGGGTAGGGTCGTGGGCACACCACTGGTCCGGTGGATGTGGCTTTGTAGGAGCGAATGCCAACGTTTTCCTGTCTGCCTTTGCTCTGAATCATCCTCTGATTGGGCATTTAGATAAGAAGAGAGATATTTTTGCTGGCTGAACTTATCAAAACTTATTTGAAGGGAGTCGGCTTATAGTTGTTAAAAAACATTTCCCATGGAATGCCATAATTTCTCTTCCCATGTGTTTTTTTTATTTCCAGGGGATTGATAGTGGAATGTATTCATTACACACATTGTCATGACCATCAATGCCGCCACCACTGCTGCCTCCTCCTTGAAATCATCTAGGATGTATTCATGCACTCAGATGAAAGAGGGTCAATTATTGGATGAGAAAAGTCTTAGGGGAAATTGATTGTGGTTGGTTCTCCCTATGTAGGGATAACCAATGAGGTTAAGCTTTTCCTTAGCTCCTGAGTAAGTTTCTATATAAGGAGTAATTATGATACTTGTATATTTCAGAAAATTTCTCTTGTGCAAAATTAAGTGAAACTATACTTGGTTCTTTCCCAGTCAGTGGAATTTTATTTATCCCATTTTGTCTCTCCCATTAAGATTCTGAATGATCTCTTCAAAGCCAAGATTATCTTTATTGTTTTCTTCTACGTATAAAACAATATAGATAAAATATTTTCAAACAAGTCTATCAAATAAAAATTATGCATGCACATTGACTCCCTCTCCTGGTATAAATACATGATGCCTGGACCCTTTTTTCCTCCCTCTTTAATCCCAAGTTTTACTAAAATGATTTGGAGAATGTGTAGCAATATTTTTAAACTTTATACCCCCTCTCACAAATCTTTTCTCACATTAAATTTCACTACCTCATTATAAATAAACTTTTATTTGTTTAATGCACTATTTCTTTTGTTTGTTTGCTTACTTTTCTTGTATTTATCATTCTGAGTCTTTTCTGTTTATTTTTAATTTTTCCTGCCAGAGCATTTCAGCAAGTGATTTTTTTTTTCTTGGAAGGCTACAAGGTTCCTGAGACCTTACATAACCAAAAATGACTTATTTTTGCCTTCATATTTGAGAAGTTTGGATGCAAGTAGAATTCTTTTACTTCAATATTCTATGAAGATTTCACTGCTATCATTTAGTATTTAGTGTTACAGATGAGAAATCTGGTGTCAGTCTGATTCTTTTCCTGTGTTAGTAATTTTTTTTCTTCTTTGGTCTGTGAGCTTTATTTGTGGGATTCAACAATTTTAATACATTGACTCTAGATGCAGGTCCTCCCACTGGCCAACATTTATCCTTGACATCAGTGAATCTGATCTGAAGAGTCAAATTTTTTTTTTAGCTAAGGGAATTTCCTATTTGGGGAGAAAAATAACAACAAGAAAACCCATTTTATCTTTTATATGCCTTTTTTCTTCTTTATGGAAATCCTAATATATCTTCTCTATCCTTCATGCTGTTATACCTTTTCAATAGTTCTGTGATATGTAAGGATTCTTATTGCTTGTTTCCTTTGTTTTTATTTTTGTGGGGATGGTCTGCTCTTGCTTTGTACTGTATCTACCTGAATTTGTTGAGAATTTGTAGTTGGGGTGGCTCAGGGTCTCCTGTTCAGGTGGCTCTACCTAGCTTGCACACCAAACATTATCATTATCTAGGTAAGGAATATCAAATAGTGCTTTGAAGAGGTGGCCACACGGTGTCTGCAGGCAGTCTTCACCATGTGTATTATTAGGAAAGCAGGCCAGAGAATTAGCTTTCCTTAGATAGATAGGTCAAAAGCATACCTGGAAACCTCACCCCACCTTCAAGGCTATCGGTTATGGGATCTGTAGGCAGGTAGCAGAGCCCCCGCTTCATGTGCTGCATGAGGGCAGCAGCAGGCTGTGGCCAGGCCTCTCTGGTGGTCTCTGATTGAGTTCCCATGCCCTCTCAGTTTCCTTCCTCATGGTTTCCCCAACTATTCTTTGCTTCCTCCTCTGCTTCTCAATGGCTCCATTCCCTGGATGTGGCAATGTTTTATTAGTTAAAGGGATGGACTTAGGAACTCAATAGGTGATTTCACTGTTGGTTTGACTAGCTTTCATTATATACCCTAAATGTCTCTCCCTATTATGTTGTGGTAGCTTGAAATCAGGTCAGTTATTGCCACATTTTGTAATCTATCTCCAGTTTGCTCAGCTTCAGTGAGGAAGGAGTGGGAAAGAAGTTCTGCTGATTGCATCATCTAAGCCAAGTAAAATTTGAGGGACAACATAGTATGATGGTTAGCACTATAGGTTCTGGCTCCCTATTCACTCGCTGTAAGACTGTGGCTGTGTAATTTAACTTTATCATGCCTCAGTTTTCCCATCTTTAAAATGGAGGTAATTATGTACCTATGTCTTTGATTTATGGTGAGGTTTCAAAGAGCTAATGCATGTAAAGAACATTATATATGCCTGACGTGCTAATGCTTAGTAAATATTTGTTCTTGACTTTTTGCTCTTGATAATATTATGATATTCTAGACCAACAGATCTCCCTACTGGGTTCTGGTAGTTACCACTTTTCTTTAGTTTGTGCCATGACTCCCAAGGTGCACCACTGATTCCATCCCTTGCTATTTATAAACTTGGGGATTTTCTGTCTTTTTGCTAAAGAAATGCTACCACAAACTTCCTCTGTACAATGAATGAATTAAATAATCTTTTTTTGATCTTTTTCAGCTCTAAAATTCAATATCTTGGTAATAAAATATCACCTCTTCATAGTGGATTCAAATTCTCATGTACAAATTAGAGGATAAATCTTTTGGAAATTAAGGATTTGTCTTAAAAATACATTTCGTTATATTTCAACATCCTTGAGCTTTAATTAATTTCTTTTAGAAATTATATCACCCCTATATTAAGAGGAATGAATAATTGCATGGCTTTAAATGGTGCATTTGATGGTATGGTGGATATTGAAAAGAGAATAGCAAATTATTCAGAACAGAGATTTATTGACTCAAACCACGAAGTAATAGAGTATATGCTCCTAAGAGTGAGGGCCCTGTCCTCTTAGAACTTGTCTCAGAACCTCAAGAGTACCTGGCTCAAAATTAGGAATTTCATGAAAAAATGTTTAAAGCATTAAATAGAAAATATGGAAATAACTAGAAGATTATTTCACTGTGCATATACATGAGACTTCATTTTATCATTTTATATTAAGCTATTTTATAAGCTGAGATGTGCTTAGAGGGTTATTTTCATTTCCTTTTAGCTCATTTAAAGTCATATAGTACCCCTTTAGTAATTCTCTTCTGACACAGTGGGGATAGAAACCAGTTCTGGGCCATAGAAGCTACAAAAAAATATATTTTCATTGAATTACAGATTCATTAAATGAGATCTTCTCCCTCCCTTCCCAACACCTCACTGTGTTTCTCTCTGTATCTGGGACTTAAGCCACAGCCCCAAAATGAAATAATTCATTTCAACTCTCCTGAAATGTTTTTTGCATAGTTTTGCAACTCCTCCTGATTCCTCAACAACTGTCAAATTAATAAACTTGATGATTTGAACTCTTTGGCTCCTCCATTGATTTTTATTAATCTAAACTTCCTTGGTTCCTCTGTGACATCTATGACTATTCCTTTTCTCTCTCCTACCAGATCCCCTTCTGTCTTCCTTTCCCTAAATTTGGGTCCTTTTCAGCATTCTCTTTTTGACCTTCTGTCTTTTCTTCTCTCTGTAGAATTAACAACTCTGTCATTGAGTTAATTTCAGTCAATGTTTACCTAACAATTCAAACTTGAAATGCTTATTGTGCTATTTACCCAAAGGATCTTTCCATAGGAATAACTTCTGTTTCTTCATGTTCAGTATGTCCCAAACTCAACTCATCATCTTCCCCCATAGTTTCCATTTTAATGGAAACAATTCCATGTTTTCTAGTTTCCCAAACTCTAGTTTCTGTAGCTATTGTTGATTTGTCTTGCTTCTTTCATGCATTTGTCACCAAGATCTGCTATATTCTGGCTTGAAAATGATTCTCAGTTTTGCTTCAGTGTCTTCACTTTTCCATCCATCATCTTATCCATATCACAATCGGCTCATTGCCTTGATTCTATTTTTCCATTCCAGCTGCATGCTCCTAACTAATTAATCTTCAAAACATGTTATTTTCTTCCTATGACTCTCTATTGCCTGCCACATTAAATTTCCTCTCCTGGTTGATTTTCAGAGTACTCCATGACCTCCCTCACCCTATAAAACACACCTTATCTCCCACTGTGCTCCTTGCAGTCCTCACTCTTAGGAGGCTGATGTCCTGATTGTCAGTTTCACATACTAAATTAAATTTCCTTGTGTTTTTCCTGCTGCTTGGCTCGTCCTCATCTCTCCCAACAGGTCAGAAACCTTTCCTATTATTAAAAGTCTAATTCAAATCCTATTTCTTCCTCATCAGCTTCTGACCCCTCTGGCTTCTCTCCTTCTCTGCATCCTGACTCTTTGAGCTGTGTAATGTGGTGTAGGGCATGATCCAGGCTTTAGTGCCTAGCAGCTCTATTTACATTACTTAACCAGCTGCATGCCTTTAAGTTACCCACCTTCACATGCAAAATGGGAATAATAACGTCTTAGAAAGTTCTTTTGAGGATTAAATGAGATCATGTACATAAAGTATCCAGCAGTGTCTAGTTTGTAATAAAGGCTCAGTAAGTGTTAATGCTGTTTGGTAATACTGCCACTTAAGTTATGCCTCTTTGTGAGGTGATATAATTATTTCACGTATATTCATCCTGTCCCCAAACTATTTATCATGACACCAGCATCAAAATATAACATAAGCAAGGCCTGAAGAAATAATTTAAAATTATAAATTATAGATGTTCATCTTCCTTCAGATGAGGAAATGGAGGCCCCAGTCTCTTAAGAGTATTGCCCATGGTGGCACTGTTACTAGGAGAGCTGGCCCCAAACCCAGCTGGAGGCTTCTGGACTTCCAGGCCTGTATTTTTCCCATTAGTCTTAGTTCACTCGCATTTTAGAGACAACCTGAAGGCTGGGTCACATCTCTTATTCCTGTATTGCCCTTAGTCCCTATTGCATTAAAGGAACATAGAGTAGCTTCTTGGTTGACACTTGTGGATTGATTGCTCCATTCATTCTTTTTTTTTTAAAATTACTCCCCTCCCCCCCAATTGTCTGCTCTCTGTGTCTACTTGCTGTGTGTTCTTCTGTGACGCTTCTGTCCTTATCAGCGGCACCAGGAATCTGTTTCTTTTTGTTGCGTCATCTTGTTGTGTCAGATCTCCGTGTGTGTGTGGCGCCATTCTTGGGCAGGCTGCACTTTCTTTCACGTTGGGCAGCTCTCCTTACAGGGCACACTTCTTGGGCACATCAGCACCGCACATGGGCCAGCTCCACATGGGTCAAGGAGGCCCGGGGTTTGAACCGTGGACCCCCCATGTGGTAGACGGATGCCCTATCCATTGGGCCAAGTCCGCTTCTCCCATTCAGTCTTTGACTTGGTCACAGGAATTCTTTGAGAAATTTCTATGGGATATGTACTATACATGGGCTTATCACCCTTGTGATGCTGTTGTAAGCAGGCAAAGGATTCAACATGTGCCACTTCTATGTGCTGACTTAGTGTGGTGGGGAAAGGAAATGCTAGAGGAAGTTATATACATCTTGAGCAAATCAAGCTTTTCTATTTTTAGTTCTTGCTACTGTTTGGAAAGTACGGCCCCTGTTCATGGCAGTCTGGCATGTGTTTCCTTAGTGCCATTTCAAAAGGGGGAAAAAATAAATACGGGAATTTTTTTTGTAGTGAAAATAGTTACTCAGTGAAATCATATAAGTTCCCTCTTTTCCTCTTGATGAAACCTCAAACCCACTAGGCACAGAATCCATAACCTCAACTATGCATGTCAAAGGCTCATGCAGAGCAAGAGACTGGAGTCAGCAAAACCTAGAACAGCATGATGTGCTGTGATGCCCAAGACGGGTCAGGGGAGACTGGCAAAGGCAAGGACATCTGTCCTCGTTCAGAGGACCACTTGGCCAGCCAGCAGATTGTTGCCCCTGAAGAAAGCTGACCCCTGAACCAGGTAGACAGAGGAATATACAGCATTGTAGTCCTCTTGCTTTAGCTATTCCTTCTGCCTGGGTTTCTCTTTTTCCTGTCTCTCCCTGGTAAAAGTTTCCCTGAGTGTCTTTCTGCCATTCCTCCAATTCATTTGAATGAATTGATTTCTAATTAGTGCTTTTGTTTGGTATTTTGGGGACTTTTCTAACCTGAGACTGGAATGATTATCATTAGGGAACAACAAAGAGCCTTAAGCAGATGAATAAAATGTTGTACTCCACATTTAGACTGATTGCTGTAATATAGCAGAGCTTGGCTGCTCAGAATTGGCTTGGAGTGGACTGCAGCAGGCCATTGAGGCAGACTTGGGCCCAACCAAGGCTGTGGCCATGGTAATGGAGAGGGGGAGCTAGATTCCAGAACAATTTGGAGAGCAAGGGAGGAAGGAGTCCGGATACTTTGCAGGAGTCTGACTCTTCAAGGGAGATTTATTTGCTTCCTGCCCTGGTATTTTCCAGATAGAAAGGTCCTCTGAGAGTGAAATCTTGGAGGCAAGTGAAATGTGAATGGTACTAGAGGATATGTTGATATCACTAAGCAAAGATTGCCCTTGTTAATGAGTTAATGAGAAGGACGATACAGTCTCCAGACTTACACAATTCTGCCTGGATAAAACTATGACAGTATAGTGAGAATAATGCATTGCTATAATTAATGCTAATTTGTGGATATTGCGGATTGTTGTCATTGTTTTTTAACTGAATATGTATTTAGCTCCTACAGGGTGCTATGAATAATGCCAACTGATAGTTGATTTATCAGAACACTCAGAAGACTTTATAAACACCAATAAATGGAAACTCACAGCACTCCTTCGAGGTGGTAAACGTCCTTGCCATTTCTATAAATGAAGAGAAGTGAAGTAGATTGTGTTTGCTATGTTGGCACTGTGGGTGAGAACACAGAACTGTCAAATGAGAGAAAAGTATGTTTTCCGTCCCTGGGAACTGGGTTAGAATACATTAGTAAAGAATTCTCCATCAGATGCATTCAGGGTTGTGGGATTTTAATTAAATTGTTCCAGTTATTGTTAGCACTTGGATTAGCACGAGGCAGCCAAATTTTAGGCTGGCAGATTTCAAATTTAGTGTGGAAAAGAATTTGGGAGGCTTGAGAGGGGTTGTTAAATGCAGGTTACTAGGGCCCTGACCCCAAAGATTTAGGTTTGGTAAATCTGGGGAGGAGCATCTAAGGTACTTCTGATATAGATAGTCCTCAGAAGAGGCTCAGCTTCCCTTCAAGATCCAAGAATTCTCTGGGTTTAAGACCTGTCTTTGGTCATCAGAATCTAGCCTTACCCTGAGATGAGAGCAAGGCTTTTTTTTTTTTTTAATAGCTGCAGGATCTAGTAAAATTCACTTGGTATAATCCTGTGTTCTCAATTACACAGCACGCCACTTACTATCTACTATGTACAGAAGACCCACTGCACACTTAGCGTTCACCTGGGCTTGTGGTACCCAGTACCTTCTCTTAGCATGTTTTCATAATATCCTTGAAGGGTTTGTATTATTATTCTTCCATTCCACACTGCTTTAAATCCTTAAAGTTGATGGGGTAGGTGCCCAGATTTCACTTCAAGTTTGAAGCATAGATGGAAAGTGTCATGGTACTGAGGGAGCTCAAAGATACTGTGTCTCTAGACCTTGTTTAAGTGGGATGTAACGTAAAGAAAAATGTTCTCATCAGACCAGGGGAGAGGAGAGAAGAGAAGATGAAAATGACAGGTTCAGCTTTTCGGTTTTCCTTTATTGTCTTGTTTCTTTAATACAGACTAGGTACCCAGCTGTTGCTAAGCAAATAACAGACATTTTATTATTGCTTAACTCTGAATATTCTATGAAAAAGGAAGCATTTCTCAGGAAACCCTGAAATGAAGTATAAGTAGAACTTTGGAGTAGATAAAAGACTTTTTAAGTAGAGACAAGAATAGTGAGGTTTGAGACACATAATTCCTACATCCTTTAGACTTACTTCAGCCTCCAACTACCAAAGTAACGATCTTTGCATAGTAATCTATTTATTTGTATTCCCTGAGTCTAAAGCAGGAATGTTTGTGAGCTTGGACCACATTTCTTGTCTTGTGAGTTCACATTTGTTCCTGATTAAGGTGAATATATAGCTTTCTGATATGTTCTAGTACTCATCAGTGGTGGTCTTTTTCATTAAAAAAGGAATTGTTGCTGGGAGTGTTGTTAATGTAAATTGTCTGTGCATTGCCTAAAATATAGTTGAATCATACTGTGTGTTTGTTCCCACATCAACACTAAGTCCTGGGATACAATCGCCCCGTCCACCCTGTGCTTCAAGATGGGGGCTGTGTGTATCATCTAGAGAGCTGTACCATGAACAAGGGCCAAGTTCCTTATGTGCCAGGTTTTGCACACCTCATAGCCTGAACACTGCTGACCATTTGAGTCTGATCTTACTCTGTTCTTACCTAAGGCACACTTGTATTTGCCAAGTTCTTTTACATATTGCAGGATTCCTCCTATATTTATGGGGTAAATATCTTAATATTTTTCTCCATTCAAGGTCTTCTTAATTCTCACTGTTTTCATGTGCCTTTCTGATTTCTCTATTTAGCTGCTCTCCCTCTCTCTCTCCCTTTCTCTTTATCTCATTTATTTATTTGCTCTGGCATTTTGTGTTTAATATAGTTTAAGACTTAGCCACCTGTATTTTTCCCTATAATTTAGTTATTTGTGTATAAACTAAGCTCTGTAATGTAGTTATAAGCACTTGGAGGGCAGAAAACCACTTCCCTCCCTCCTTCCCTCCCCCTTTTCCTCCCTCCTTCCCTTCTTACTTCTCCTTCACATCAATGTATCCTGAGTATTTGATAAATGTTTATGGGAAAAGTAAATGAAAACTCTGCTAAGTGGGGAGCTGAAAGGCAAAGGAGAGGACTGAAGCATGACTTTTAGCTGTATTTATAGGTCTGATCTAATTCTTGATAATCTATTAGGTCTATATTATCTCCAGTTTGAGGCTTGAAGGCAAGACTTTCCCCATTTTGCATTTCCAGCCTGGGTGTCATGTATAAACCATGAACTTTGGAGTGGAACGTTTTAGTCCCAAGTTCTTGTTCTTCCATTTACTGAGTGACCCTGGAAAAGTCTCTTTTCCTTATGATACTTGGTATCCTCATTTGTGTAATGGGGATAAAAATACCTACTAATCTCTGTGATTGTTGCAAGAATGCAATGAACAATATTTATGAAAGTGCTTTTTTAAACTTAAGCAATTCTCCGTTGATAATGGTGATGCTGAGGGAGCTATGATTTTCTTCTCCCATGTTCCCACCATTGGCTGTGTCCCAGACTGTACACAGTACATTTTGTGGACCGAGTAGTTTATTAACAAAGCTGCTGGCTCATAGGATATTTCCCAGAACTGTATGAGAACAGGAAATTCAACAAAGAGAAAATGATAAACAGATTTAGGATGCTTATTAGGTAGCTGATGCAACTTTTATTGTTAGAAAATATGACTCCTGCCATTTTAGATAATCCCCCCCATATCTTTTCCCTTCTTTAGCTTTTGAGATAAGACATAATGTGTATGTTGCCTTTTCCCTCCTCCTGCTTGTTAGTATGCTGTCACTTCCAACTGTCTTTCTCCATTTCCATCAATCAGCTAGTGGCATTCAGAACAATGTAACTGAATGCAACTTCTCCTTAAAGTTATCAGTGATCCTATTTTTGAAATGGGTATTTCAGATCGCTTGTTGGTCTCCGCTCTACGTCTTCTGATTTTCTACTATCAAAAGAACATTTATACTAAATAGAAAGAGTGATTTGGTTTCAGAACGTGAGTTTAAGTGAAAAAATGGCAACAAAAACAGAAAAACTAAGCTCCTTAACATGTCATACAATTTGTTTGTGAATGCATTAGAATGACCAAACTTTTAAACTGAAAGAAAACTTAGATCTTCACATCAACCCCCTTATTTTGTTGTTGAGAAAACAGGAGCTCAGAAAGGGAAAGCAATTTGCCCCCAGGTATATAGCACTTGGAAGTTGAACCCTACTAAATTATGGTAGAGCCAGAACAAAATATCCAGTCTAGTACTTTTTCATCCCCCCATTCCTATGCACCCACCTACCCATTCACTACAGAGAATTCTATGGATGCACTTGCTGAATCACAAATACCATTTCTCTGAGTCGAAAATTCTAAATATTCAGAATTCTGTTCTGGCATTAGTGAACTTCAGAGTCTCTCCTGAGAAAGTCACAGTACTGTCTTCTTTCATTTGACAGTTTGTTTTGTGGGGGAGGACGGGGACTGGGGAACATTGACTCAGATCAGTGGGATGCATTATCTGTTTGCTGTTTGACCTTTGGTTAATCATTTAAGCTTTCAGGTCATTTGATTCCTTTTTTGATACTATCATCTACTCTTAATAGATGTTATCTAAGCTTCATCCTGTCTCTCATGTCTCTGATTCTAGTGTCTCCAACCCATTCTGACATCTCCTATCTCAGAACTCCTATAGCATTTGCTGTGCACCCTATGCCCACATTGCCTTCGGCTTGAGGATAGGCTCTTCTCCCCTACTTCTGCTGACCTTGCTGGAAGGCTGGAAGGCTGGAAATCCCTGGACAGTGCCTGTGCTCCTCTCTCTCACAAAGTTTTCTCATCTGGAAGATGGGATGGGAATAACCTTCCTCCTGAATTCATCAGTTCTTAAGAAGAATCATTGAAATAATGTATGTGATATCACCTTGGAGAGGTATACATAGTGTAAAGTGATAAGATTTTATCCTATTCAGCCCCTTTACTGAATTATTATCCTGGAGAGTTTAAATTACCTCTTTGAGTGAATTTATTATCTTTGAATGAAAATGTTGGAATAGCTCCTTAAAGTCCTGGTTTCAAATATGTCATGAGTTTGTGCTCCCTTTTCTATGCTAATTATCTATATTCTGTTCTCTCCTACTGTTCTAGCATTCTTTATCACAAATCCTGATTGATAGAACTCAGCACATAGAGTCTGAACCACAAATGTTTAAAGGGATTTTTCCCATATCCACTTCAGTGGCATACTTCTTTTCCTTTATAGCTTTGGCCATAAGACATGTAATACAGGACATGGGAACTGAGCACTTTTTCTCAGTTTCCAATTTTAGTAACATTTTAAGAGGTCATGAAAGGATTGAAGGGGTAAAAATTTCTTATGATGAGCCCATAAATAAAGCTAACATCAAATGTCTAAGTAGGCAAACATTTGCTTCTGGTTATTTCTCTTGTATTGTTGGGGAACATGAGAAAGTGACTTTTGAAATTTATCATGCCACAACTCATTGGTATCCTGTTATCAAAATGCAAAATAAGGAAACTGTCTTGCATGAGCTTTTAAAACAAAACCACTTGGCATGTTCTATTTGCTACTGCATGCTGTGGTGGGGAAGAAAACCATTTGAATAATTCTATTTAATCCTTAAATTTAAGCCATCATTGTCCCTCCCCCTAAAAATTAAACTTTTCTTAATTGGAATCCAAGCTAGGCTTTTACCCCTGCTACCTTTTAAAACTTTTGTTTACTACTTTATTATTTCATTATTATATTATGCAAAGAATTCCAGGGAAAAATGTCATGATACTAGATGAATTAGTGAATATTTTATAGATAATTCAAATGGATGTACTTCCTAAACACACACATACACACACACATATATAGTGCAGCAAAGACAACTTGGTATAATGTTTATTAAACCATGTATCATTTCATTTCATTTTCATTTTCACCAGAGAGTTTGGCTGATGCCAAATGTCAATTGATTTTCAAATAATTAATTTTATTGTGGTCACTCATGGCTCCTTTTTTATAGGTGAACATATGCGTGGTATTTTTCTGTATTATTATATAGCCATTATCATGCAAATTGGTCTTTATTTTAATTGTGAGGAGCTGCTTTAAAAGTATCTTGTAAATATTTTCATTTTATAAGTAATATAAATCAGTAGAAGTAATTCAGTGGGTAGATAAGTATAGTGAAAATAAAAGTTTTTTTGTGGTTTTGTTTGGTTTGGTTGTGTTTTTTAATTTTTATTTATTTATTTTTGCTTTATTATCTGCAGAGAACAGTGAAGAGAAGGCTGCTTATGAGTACTCAGTACTGACTATTTTGAACGTATCTCTGATCATACTTAAAACCAAGTTGTCCTAAAGACATCATACTGGCCCAACACAGTTGAGTTTGTGTCTCGTTGCTAGAGGGCAGGAAAGATAATGGCAGGCAAGTTGTGAAATGTCATTATAGACTCATAAAATATGAAAGCTTAAAACATATAAAAGAACACCTGGAATGTTCATAGTCCTCATTTTACAGAAGAGTTGAGCTCTAAAATGGTAAAGTGATTGCTTGATGGTGTCAGGAGTAGACCTGGTTTCCAGCTCTGAGTCCCGAGAATGAGTGGTTCTTATGCTGGCCATTTCTGTAAGGCCCGTTATGTAGAAACAGAAGCGCCCTTGGAATATCTCAGTGTAAAGAGATTTACCTAAGGATTTACAAAGAGGAGACCAGGTACCGGAAGGGTCAGGGGTGGGGTCAGATCTGAGGATAGACTTTTGCCATCTCTCTTTCCTCTCTTTTTTCCTTCCTCCCTCTCTCTTCTCTTTCTAATCCTCTACTTCTCTTTTATTATTTGCATACCCATTATTCTCCTCTTTCCAGTTACAACTGCCTTTTCTTCATAGACATTCTGATTGTTAAGAATTAGCCATATATGTCATCTTATTGGCTTATGATGGTCACAGTTCGTCTTTATGACAGTTTCTTTATGTGTTTTTTAGTTCAGATTTATAAGAGGGGTTTTATTTGCCTAGCCTATTCTTTTCGGCACAGGTTATTGATTAAGTCCACTGGCCAGTGTATAGACCTTGGTCATGTGTTCAACCTTGGATATGCAGACTACAGTGTTTTTGCTTGTTTGTTTTGTTTTAAAATTGTATTTTTTTAATTTAAAAAAAAGCTTTGGATTACATTAATGAGACATCAAAAGTATAGGAGATTCCCAAATACTGCCCCCCTCCCTCTCCCACAATGTCCCCCATTAACAACATCTTTCATTAGGTTGGTACATTTGTTAAAATTGATGAACACGTATAGGACAACCATGGACTATAGTTTATGTTATATTACTTTGCCTCACATAATTTTATAGGTTTTGATAAAATGTGTAATGGCTTCTATACCACATTGTCATGCAGGACAATTCCAATGTTCCCCCAATGCCCCCATGTTATACCCAATCTTCCCTCTACCTCCCCTCAGAATCTCTGGTGACTGCTGCCTTTATATCAATGATACAAGTTCTTCCACTGCTAGAATAATAATATCTATTTATATATTTAGGTTTGTTCATTCCTCAGTGTTAAGGATTTTGGGATGGTGATGCTCACTCACTCTGTTTCTCAATGAGAGAGGGCTTAGATCCCCTGGGGCAGGTGGATGGAACTGTCTTGCTTGCAGTTGCAGATACTCTGTTTTTGGGATGGGCGTTGTCTATCATCATGCTTTTTTTAGTGGTACAAGGTGTATCCAGTGAACTGGAGAGTAGGTGTTGCAACTCTACTGAGATTCAGGGCTCAATTGACATGAAGAGAATGAAGATTTCAGTCCCTGGGACATACATTTAATGAATTTAGTGCTAGTTATATGTTCAAATAGAAGGGGCAGAAGAGCCATGTATACAGAAACTCTAAATGAGTCTAACTCTGATCCATTGGAGAACATATATTCCAAAATAAGGCCCACTGATAGGGTGCCAACTCCTGAGATGGTCTCCCCTGCCTATAGTGTCTAGATGTCTCTAGAGCCCTCAGGTGCCCTGCTATTTGAGGCACTGTTTACTGTGAGAGTCAATGAGATCCTTCTGAGACGTGCATAATCACAACCTCTGGAATGACTTTCTGACTCACTTTTGAAATCTCTTAGCCGTAAAAACTCATTTGTATTTAATATTTCCCCTTTTTGGTAAAGGTTTTTTTTCCAGATAGATCATTAGGTGGCACTTGGTAGTAATCCCTTGGTACCAGAGAGGCTCATCCCTGGGAGACATGACCCATGTAGGGGGGGAAGGTAATGTGTTGATATGCTGAGTTTGGCTTTGAAAGAGGCCACATTTGAGCAACAAGGAGGCTTTCAGGAGTTAACTCTTAGACAATATATAACAATAAGCTAAGTTTCAGTTTCACAAGAAAAGATTCAAAGTTCAATCATCAAAATCAAGGGCCTGGGAAGTGGATATGGCTCAAGTGATAGAGCTTTTGCCTACCATATGGGAGGACCTGGGCTCGATCCGTAGGGCCTCCTGGTGAAAAAGAA
The DNA here is from genome assembly GCF_030445035.2 of Dasypus novemcinctus. Classification (NCBI taxonomy): domain Eukaryota; kingdom Metazoa; phylum Chordata; class Mammalia; order Cingulata; family Dasypodidae; genus Dasypus; species Dasypus novemcinctus. The sequence goes on from NC_080676.1 coordinate 63,698,609, forward strand.
GAGAAAGTGTGCCCACGCATCAAGCCAGTGCCCACATGCATGCCTGTGCAAGTGCCCATGTGGTGAGCCAGTGCCCTGCACAAATGAGTCACACAGCAAGATAATGACACATCAGAAGAGAGACAAGGGGAGAGTCAAGGTGAAGCACAGTAGAGACCAGGAACTGAGGTGGTGCAAATTCAGGGAACCTCTTTCCCCACCAGAGGTCCCCATGATTGAATCCCAGTGAATCCTAGAGGAGAAAGATGAGAAGAGAAGACAAAAAGAGAAATCGATACAAAAGATCACACAGGGAAAGGACAGAGACAGCAAAAACAGCAGTGTCAGGGAGGGGGAGGGAAAAAAGTTACATACTGAATTGACTGGCTATGTTAACCAAAGAATTTATTTTGAGACAATATTAAAGGTAATAATTCAATAACTAACATTTATTGAATACTTGTGAATAGCATTTGACATGTATGAGTTCATCTTATCCTTATAACAACTCCTTGTTGTCACTTGTGGCAATTCTTTTGTGTAAAAAATGACCCATCCAAACTCAGACTCTTGGAAATGGCATTTTTTTCTCTTTTGTTTCTGGTCTCTCATTTTAGATTATATTCCTCTGTACTTAAAATGGGGTGGTCTTCACTCTAATTCTAATGATGGCATGTGAATTATGATTTTTTCTAAGTTATAATAAACCCCAACTGAAAATTGGTGAGTTTTCTTCTTATGCATATTTCCTCAATGATTGAAAAGAAATATCTTCTGGAAAATATTGTGAGCAATATATTCATAGGTTTTGTAGCTATTAGTTAAAGGACTTGGTCGTTGGACTTATCAGACACTTCCTGTACCTTACATCTCATCCTCTTATCCCACCTTCCTACACTAGCCATTGCTGAAGCAACAAACTGTGCACAGGAATGATGTGATCGTACCTTTCTTCAACTGCATTACATTTCTCTTACTTTTTGTTCTGTGTTTTTCTGCCACCACACTACATCTTGGTATAAGTAGGTGTGAGAGACTTAAACCCAATGGGAAAACTCTCAGCCAAGGGAGCACTGGAGCCTCAGGGTATATATTCTCCTCTTCCATCCCTCAGGTGAAGATCTGAGGCATTGCTCAAAGGGCTTCCAGGAGGACAGACCCCTATTTGTCCACAGTGCTGACAGCTCAATACTGCACCCTTGAATTGGTTTTCCCTCCTTCCCTCTTCCTAGTCCCTCACTACTGCTCCTTGGGACTGATTCCCAAATTGCAAACCTTCATGCTAGCCCTCTCCTTGGGCTTTACTTTTTGGCAGAACCCAGACTAAGACAATGAAATCTTTCTAACTAAAGTTGAAGAGAGTGGGGATTGTTACTATTTCAATGGCCACTTGATAGGATGGCATGTGGTAGCTATAAGAAGAGTTAGGCGAAGAATCAAGGGAATCTTCCTTATTGTTATTTAACCATCAGCTGGATGACTGGGTAAGAGACAGTGATAGGGAGTAAAGGAGCAGGCAGTTTGGTGAGTCTGGGTGAGCTGGTGACATATCAAGCTTGGTGACAGCCTCTAATATAAGGTTTTGAGAATAGCAAGGTATCGCCTGAGCCTGAAGTTACTGAGAAAGTGGGTAGGAGTACCAAGAGGATTCCTGGTGGACATAGGACTTCAATTATTTGAATGAGGCATGAACTAGAGACTCAGGTGAAACAGAGACCTTTTCTAATCCCTAATGGGTATTGAAATTTAGAAGTGAAACTTTTATCATAACATCAGATAGGGTAGCAAGGGGTCTCGAAGCAGAATCCCACATGTTTAGACAGCAATTTGCTAAACTGCATCAACCTAATATAAGAAACTGAAAATGAGAGCAGTCCCAACTAAGACAGAGGGAGAATGAGGAGGCTAGAAACCAATTGAAGTCTTAAACCCACAGACTGGTTGCATACCATAATCACTTGTTTCATTGGATAATTTGATAATTCTGCAACTTTTGACTCTCTGTGGTTGACTATTATAGTTGATATGCTTTCTGTTACAGTATAGTGCAGATATTGAAGACCTGATCAAATCGTATATCTTTTCTGATAACCAAGAAAACACTTAATGAGTTATGCTTCTCTTAAGAAGGAGAATAATTTATAAGAACTATTTTATTTATATTAATTTATAGTTTCTGGTTGCCAATGCTGTTTATGAAAGTCATCGTGATTTCAGTGCTTTGCAATTTACAAAGCACTTTCCATCCATTATATTTGAATCTTGTAATGTCCCTCTGACTTAGATAGGGCAGGTGATGGTGTTCTCATTTTTTAAAAGAGGAAATAATGTCCCAGGGAAGAATTTAACCAGACTCTAAGTCTCCCACTTATCAATAAATTGTGCTGCCTATGAGTGTGTGGAAATACACTTATTGTATTCATATTTGTAATAATAGTGTGTATCTGCACACAAGGGAAATAAGTACATAATTTCTCAGGTGCCTTAAGTTATACTAGTACCCTAATTCTTCTTGTTGCACCAGGATTCCAATAGCCTAGAATGTTCACATGAGTTTTAAATGTTAAAGGGATTTATTTTCTTTAATCATACCACAGTCCTTCATGCTTTTTAAATCTCAATTGGATAAAGATGAAATCACCTCTGAGAGAGAGCTTGACATCTTGAAAACATCTGTTCCTAGGGCAGAAACCTGGTGGTCTTAGATGGTTTTGTCAAACTTGGGATTCAGACCATAAGAAAACACAACCATATCACTGATTTCTATCTTTGATTGAGGCAGGAAAGCTCAGAAAATTCTCCTAATTTTCACAGGGCCATCCTGGAACTCCGTACCATGCAGGTTGAAATGCATATATACAAACACACATGCATACACATTCACACCTGCACACATATGCATACACATACACACCTCCACATATATACACTCTCACATTCACAAACTTGCATATGTGTACACATTCACACATACATATACACATATACACCCCCACATACACACTTACATACATACGTGCACACATATACAAACACAAACATACTGTGACTCTTTGGTTCCCTTTTTATGTCATTTATTAGAGCATCACTACTTTCTGTTGTGCATCTAGCTGCTTCTACCCAAAAGATGTTGATGTGAAGAAGACCACTAAATGGACCTGTGACGTGTCTGTCATCATTTATTTATTCATTTACTCAAAGATATTTATTGAGCACATACTAACAGGTCAGGACCTATGTAAGATCCTAGGGTTACAGTGAGGAGCAAAACAGAGAAAGCCCTTGCTTTCATGAAGCTTACATTCTTGTGTGTGTGTTGGGGGGGGGGATGATTAACAATAAACAGACAAATAAACATATAATGTTAGATGGTGCTAGAAATTATGAAAATAAAATAAAATTTGATGAGCACCAGAGAATGACGTAAAGGAGTCATAAAAACTATCCAGAATAAGAAAATCATGAGGTCTGCTGTAAATAATGTGATAAAGGGTACCCAGGTTTAAAAAGGGCTTACAAACAAGGTTGCCATTTGCCTTATGGTACAGGTGGCAGTCATTAGGTTTGGCTCCAAGGGGCTGGGGGGCCATAGATTCCTAGACAGTTGGTGTTATAAGTGCTCCTAGGATAGATCAGGTCCAGGAGAGATTCATTCATCCCAGCTAAGTTCATAGGAGAGTGACTGACACCACATATCTCAGTAGATCAGTTTTATACAGAGCCTTAAGTATGTTCCAGGACATAGGAAAAGTTGCCTGATGAGCAAGATACTAGGGAAAAGGATCTAGTGATCTTAATAGTGCCTTTGTGCTAGCATTGCCTGATGTACCATATTTACTGTAATAGTAGGTTTACTTAGAAAACGTAAGACTTAGTGCTAGCCTAGTAGGACACCCTTTTTTTTTGTTTTTGCTGGAGCTATTCTGATTGCTTGGCTAATCTGTTTTTCTAGATTCTTAAAATCACTATCCTGATATTTAACCTCCTCAGACAAGTTCAGATTAGTCACTTCACAATATTTCATTCCTGTTGAATCTTGCTGAGGATACATTTTGGTCTCTTAATAAAATCTCAAAAGACCCTCCCAACCCACTTACAGGGTAATAATTATATTGTCTTCTTAAAAGATTAACTTTGCCTGACCCTGCTTCCAAATCCTAGGGCCATCCTACTTTATATATCTCTTTGCCTTAAGATCTGGGCCAGCTAACTGTTTGTGTCTTTGCTTGTTTTTTCCCAAGCCTGCTCACAATTCTGGGCCATTGCCTTGAGGCAGTGTTATTGCCTTCTCTTCCCTAATTGATTCTGAGTGCAGGTAGAAGTCTGCCTCTGATAACATAACTTTAGATCCCTAACTTCATAATTAGCAATCATTGTGACATGCTTTTGCAGAAGTCCCTTGGCCTAGTAATCTAAGCAGTCTCCATCTAATCACTTTACAGGTGCATCCCCTGTGACTTGGCATCACACGTATGCACACACACAAACACATTGCGGGTACACATTGATTCCTATCCTCATCAACTCTTTCATATCCTCAGGTCTTTGAATTCTGGTTCCTTTTCCAGGATGGCCAGTCTCCTGCACTTGTCCCTTCCTGTTTCAACTAACATGACAATATTCTTTGTGATGGTTTCTGAATGCAAGGAGCTCGTGATTTCTCACTGGTTAGATCTGCTCCTTGAGGTAGCGATGGAAGCATTTATTTACTTTCTCTATATTAAACAGAGACTGAGTTTGTGACCTTAGAAAATCACCTACATCTGCTTTAGTTTTATTATCTGTCAAGCAAGAATAATCCTATTCTAGCCTAGCTCATGGGGGTTTCATAAAAACTAAAATTAAAAAAAAAAATGAGTTAAAGCGCTTGGACAGATTGACCATGTAACTGGTAAGTCTGAAATCATTCTAATACTAATTGAAACTGGAAAATTCCTTTTTAAATATTTGTTTGTGTTGCATATAGCAGGTTAATCCTGGAGGGAAGACCCTTGAGGAAAGACGCTCCAGCCTGGATGCTGAGATCGACTCCTTGACCAGTATCTTGGCTGACCTAGAGTGCAGCTCCCCATACAAGCCTCGGCCTCCACAAGTAAGTGCTTCCCGTAAATGTTTCTCCACATTTCCAGCCATAGATATTCTACTCTTCTCTGAAAGAACAGATTTCTTTTTCTAGCCCTTTGATATTTTTTGCTCTTACCAGCTCCAGTGGTTTGTCTTGCTGTTAAATATCAGCCTGGGTTATTTAACAAGCAGAAACTTCTTTAATTGCTTTTATTAGTATTGTCTTTAAACCTCACATAACATTACACAAAATTTTTATGAAAGAACATACTTCTTATTGCACTGCACTAGCCTTTTTCTAGCTTTCCTGTATGGATGCTTTATATCTGTTATAGTCTTCAGAAAATGATTTAACATGCCCATATGAGGTAAAGGTGAGGGGCTATATGTCTTGTAAAGAAATTCCTTCTATTAGATATTAATTTTGTCTCCAGTTTTTGTTGTTATAACTAATGGTACAATAGACATGCTCTATATGTGTTTTATTTTGAGCTATATCCCTTCCTCAGCTTCCTAAAAGTGGCATTTTTACACTGAGGAGTATACCCATTTTCTTCACTTTTTTTTCCAAAGGCTGTAAGTGATTTATTTATTTATTTATTTATTTTTAAGATTTATTTTTATTTATTTATTTAATTCCCCTCCCCCGGTTGTCTGTTTTCTGTGTCTTTTTGCTGCGTCTTGTTTCTTTGTCCGCTTCTGTTGTCGTCAGCGGCACGGGAAGTGTGGGCGGCGCCATTCCTCGGCAGGCTGCTCCCTCCTGCGCGCTGGGTGGCTCTCCTTACGGGTGCACTCCTTGCGTGTGGGGCTCCCCTACGCGGGGGACACCTCTGTGTGGCACGGCACTCCTTGCGCGCATCAGCACTGCGCATGGGCAGCTCCACACAGGTCAAGGAGGCCCGGGGCTTGAACCGCGGGCCTCCCATGTGGTAGACGGACGCCCTAACCACTGGGCCAAAGTCCGTTTCCCTTATATTGCTTCTAGCAGTTTGAATATATTAGTTTCACCCCAGTCTAACCAGAATTTTGTGATAGCAATGAACTTGATTTGGAAGCATAAATAAATGGTACCATGTTGTCAGTTTTTCTTTGTGTTCCTTTGTTTTCTTCAGAGCAGGACTGTTTTTCTGCATCTGAGTTTATCATCCGCATTGTAAAAGCTGACCTTCCTATGCTAGTGAGCATTCTCTGCCTCTCTGAGTATTTATTGGGTGAATGGCAAGTTCTGTCTCAGGGCTGCTGAGTCCTCAAAAGACAGCCAGCAGAACTCCGGATACAAACCTTGGACAGGCACTGTTGTCTCTCTATTGTTGTTTGGTTCTTGTGTGATGTTTGCTTGACTGTGTGACAGTGCATACGGCATTTTGAGTTCGGTTCCAAATCTTAAGCAACAGCTTCTATATTAACAATGATTCCTTTTCAAAGTTCTCAAATTAAGAACAAGTTCTGCCTCTCTGTTGTCAGTCATTTCGACACTACTGTGCACATAAGGCTACAGTGCTTTCTTCTTTAGAAATATTTCCATTACCTTTTCTAGACATATAATGGGACTGTTAGTTCTCTGGGGGCACAAGGCAAAACAGACTAGAGCTTGGCTCTTCCTCGGTTTGCTCTTGGCTCTACAGGCCTGTCATAGTAAAAATGTAATTAGGCTCTGTAAATATGTCTTGAGATGCTGATATATGGCATAATATAAGAGGCAAGTCCTTTTCAGCAGTGGATAGTTGAAAGGGAGAAAAATAGGATCCAGGTGCCATCTTTCAGAAATCTGTAATAGTTTAAGGTGTGAATTATGGCAGTTATGGTAAAAGCACAAGGAAGTGAGTGATGCATTTTTTGGAAGTGGCAGAATCTAAAAAGGCTCATCAGAAGTCTTGCATTTATAGCTGGAGGGACAGATGAAATTGTATTGTGGGAGATAAGAGGGAAAAACAGCCTGAGCCATAGGGCAGAAAAGTCCAGGCCTTATTCAGAGAAATGCAAGCAGAATGGCTGAAGGAGATGAAACCATTGAAGACTGGGATATAACTCTGAGATGGTTTGCTAGTGAACGTCTGTGGATATTTAAAGATCAGCTCAAGGTTTTGGTCTCTTTTGTAAGTGCTGGGCAATATTTAGAGATTCTCTAAGAGGGGAAAGCTAAAATTCATTCTGAAAAGGAAACATAGGAAACAGGGCCAACTTTGGAAAGATGTAGGAGGATTGACTTAAGTCAGAGTAATATTTTCTGGTAGTCCTTGCTTACATCCTAGTTTCTGACCATTGTTTGATGTTCAGCAATTTTTCATTTCCACCCCAGCAAATATTTTCAGATCCAGTTTTGCAGAACAGTAGGACCACTGGCTTTGCCACTAGATTCAACTGTCCTGTGCCCAAGTGCTTCTGTGCCCTTTTCTTTACCAGTAAACCCTTATAACCTAACTAATACTGAGGAGATTCTGCTTTGAAGTTATTGCCTAATATAGCTTTCATTCTTTAAGATTGTATCTACACATGCCTTCTATAAACTGCTGAGTTTTAGTGGTTTTTTTCAGCACATACTGTTTTGTTTGAGTAATCTTACTGTGTGCACCACCTCATAATCACTCTTATTTGGGTAACACTTTACTGGTTGTATAGCACTTTCACATAAATTCTCATTTGAGTATCTACAACTCTGAAACATAAGTGGTATGCTTATTTTGTGGATGAGAAAACTAAAACAACGTCCATCTATGTTTCTCTGTGAACATAGATGGACTTTGAATTTAGGCCTGTGTTAATGTTCCAGAAACAGATTGAAGATGTCAATTTTGTTCTTATTTTGTAATGTTTTTACACCAACTACAAAAATATGAAATCATTCATATGAGTAAAGCTGCCACTCTAGTATGACTTTTCCATAAAAATAAAAACATTTAGAAGATTTAAAAAAAATAATTAAATAGAAGAAGTTCAGAATTAGGGTTGAATTTTCTTTCAATGTGCCGGTTCAATTCAGAAATTAAAGGGTGATCGGTTCTAGTTTTCGGTATTTTTTTTTTTTTTAATTGTTCTAATTTAGGAAAGCAAGAGTTAATGGGGAGATCTAGCTCATTCTTCTGAATTATCTTCACTCTGGTGGAACTGAATTAAATGTGTTAGTATTTATTCGTTAACATAATTATATAGTATAAAAAAATAATCACACACTTAAAATATTAAACATTTGTGCCAAGAGAAGATGATGACTGAAGTAGGCTGTGTTATCTTGTAATTAAAAGGTACTTGAAAAGTCCTAGAAATGTAGCCTGTTAAAGCCCCACTTTGATGTTTTCATTTTTGATCCAAAGCAAATTTTAAAACCTGTGGAGTAACCTGACTACTTAAAGTAGGCTAGTAGGTCTGTGATTTCTTACTGTTTGAGCATATGTTGTGAATTTCCCAAATCCACCTCTGAATCACTGTTGTAATGCTTCTTTGACTCATGGATTTAGAGAAAGAGGACCATATTTGTGGAGCATTTGTTCAGTAAGAGGTCCAAGGAAGCTCCATTCACGTTAAAGCTCTGAAAAATGCCTGTGCTCTTGAGACTAGATTTTGCTGAGGCATTTTTCTCCTTTTTTGAAGGAGCTTCTCCCACTCCTAGATTTCCCAGCTTTAGTTCTGTTCATTTATGTATCCAGATCTTTATTTGGGAAATGTGGGTTAATTTTATGTATTCATTCATTCTTTAACTGGCATTTATTGAAATTCTTCTGTGTATTAATTATTAGAATTCTAAAGTTAGCAACAGCATATCCTTGTTCTAGAGTAAATTTTAGTCTTACAGAAGAGATAAAAACATAAACAATTCAAAGGAACACAAAAAAGGGCTTCAATGTGTAATTTAGGTCATCATGTTACTTACCAGGTGTTGAAATTGGAGATCAGAAATAAGATTATCAAAATTGTACCTAATACCTTTATAGGGAACTGTAAGGGGCACTAGAAAAGATAGCCTTTGAGTTCACTTGGGACTTATTCATCCACATGTACGATTGGGAAGGTATAGAATTCATGGTGTGGGAATAACAAGGCAAGACATGTTGAAAGTAGAATTAGAAGACAAGCTCTCTAACCCTGGCTCTGTCTAGAAAAGAAAAGCATCGTAAGTCCATGTCTGATTCCTTCTAAGAAATAAAAAAAATTTCCATCTGATGCCTCTATAGTTCCTCCAAAGGTCCAAGTTTGGAGCATAAATTGGTCCAATTGCAATGTGTAGGGTATGTGGATTATGAAAAGAAATAACAGATGAAGAGGTCATACATTTGATATTCAGATAGCCCTTTTTATGTCTAAGAGCTCTTATAAGAAGGGGGGTGAGCTTAGTGGGCATAGCAATAGTAGCTATATTGGGTTCAGGGGTAGCTCCTTTAGGAAATTTTACATAGGGTGTAAAAATATCCATTTGTGACAGCACAATTATACAATTAAATTGTATTCATGTATGGAACTAAAATTTCCAATAACTTAAATGGTGCAGATTGGGAAAAAGTTTTAGAACAACAGAAATAAGAAGTTGTAATGTGGTTATTGGGATAACTGTAGGCTAAATATGACAATACAATGGTATCTGAACTTGAGTGGACCTTCAAGTTCAGATAGCCCAACTCTTTCATTACAGAAGGAAAAGTGTTGCCTGATAAGGGAAAGATCATTGCTCAAGGACAACACTGTTAGAGATATGCAGAATGATTCTTTTTATTTTCCCTGAACCACAACATAATGGTTTGATTGAATGCTAACAGCAACCATGAGACAGTTTGCTTTGATTTAGCAACTCAATTAGTTTATATACAAAATGTCTCTTTTTTTGTGGTGCTTTCTCAAAAATATGTCTTGGAAGCACAACAGAGTATCAGACAAATAAAAAGCATGCCTCAGAGGTTCACAGCCAATATGACAGTATTGTGGCCTTGAGTTAGTGTATGTTTAGACCCAACCCTTTGGTTATCATTTGTTAGTATAAATGCAGCTTAGACCATTTGGAAGACCTATAGAGGCATCAGATGGAAATTCTGCTTATTTCTTAGAAGGTAAGGAATCAGTTATGGACTTAAGATTTTTTTTTTCTTCTCTAGGCAGAGCTAAGGTTAGAGGGCTAGCCTTCTAATTCCTAGTACTAGGCTATCTTTTCTTTCCTACAGTGAGTTTTGAAAGGTTAGACCTGGTACCCAGGTGACTTGGAAGGATGTTTAATTATTCTTATATTCATATTTTAGGGAGATTTAGTAATCTTTGAATCAAGTTACCTTTGCATTGATCAAATGGAATTTCACTGTCCTCATTTAGATTAATATGAAAATTTGAGAGATTTTTAAGGAAAAAAAATAGGGTTGGACATAGTTAAAGCCTAGTCTCAAGTTTCCCAACAGAAAGAACACTGTTTTGAATTTCCTGTTGCCACCTATCTAGAACTTGGCTACATCATAACTTGAGCTTCCTTTTCTTTATTTCTAAAATGTGCATAGTAGCTGCCATTCATTCACCCTTTTGAGAGATAACAATATTCCGGATTTACAAGGAATAAAGTATTGGTTCAAAATAACAGTCCAGTCAGTCCTTACTGTTTTGTTTCAGGATTTTTAGCTGTGATTCTGGACCTTCCTTTAAAATGAATGATGGTTTCTCTCTAAATGACATAAATTCCTCATTTAAAGCATTGAAAAATTTTTGTAACTTCTTAGCCTTTTTGGGAGCTGAGTATTTAAATGCTGTTAGGTCACACAGTCATGTCATTTAATTGCAATTCAGGTGCACCCACACTGAGTCCCTTTCTTGGAGCAATGATCTTTGATGCAACCTGAGAAATTATCTCAGGTGTGTTTGCATGTGTGCATGTGTTGTGTTGAAGCCTTTTAATTTGGAATCTATGTTCCCTGATGTAGTATAATCAGGGTGGAGTCTTGTGATGCCATGGATCCTCTATTTTCTTGTGCTCCATGCTCTAGCTTGCAAAAGCCATGAGCAGCTGCACTGGAGATTAATTAGTAATTAAATGTTTAATATCCCATATTATCCAGTGCAACCCAAACATGTAGGGCTACTGGGAGATGAAAGCTGCAATGTGCTGATACTGTGTGATAAAACTTAGCCTTTCCCTGCAGACTGATGATGTTCTTGGTTCTTTGTTTTGCTTCTTGGGAATTGAGATAGGAACTGGGTATTAATCTATTGGAAAAGAAAATATGTGTAGGGAATGTCATCTTCTTTTTTCTATATTCTGTTCATAACAATTTAGAAGGGTGCCATGATTTGCTGAGAGAACAGATTTTGGATTTGTCTGTTTTTCTCTGCATTGTCTGCTAATAACTCTGGGCTTTCTTCAAAAACTATGGTAAAAGTTGAAACACTGTAGATATCTCACATATAAGATATTAACTGGAGTACAGTAAATTAAAATGTGTAAAAATACTATTTTTAAAGAAAAATAATCTAAATATTTGTAAGGCCCATGTTTAGAGGATCTGTCTTATTTTTCAAATATTTTTTATTTTTATATCATTTGTTTCTTTTTAAGGGGTACTGGGGATTGAACCCAGGACCCTATACATGGAATGCAGGTGCTCAACCACAGAGCTTTACCACTCCCGGATCTGGTTTATTTTGAATTAGTCTGTACCTGCCAGAAAACTTCAACAGTTAAATAATACTGAGATAGGGGCGGAGGAGTGGTTAGTTGATTCAAAGTTTCATGCCATCGGCGGACTTGACCCAGTGGTTAGGGCATCCGCCTACCACATGGGAGGTCCGTGGTTCAATCCCTGGGCCTCCTTGACCCGTGTGGAGCTGGCCCATGCGCAGGGCTGATGCACGCAAGGAGTGCCATGCCATGCAGGGATGTCCCCACATAGAGGAGCCCCACACGCAAGGAGTGCGCCCCGTAAGGAGAGCTGTCCAGCCCAAAAGAAAGTGCAGCCTGCCCAGGAATGGCGCCACACACATGGAGAGCTGACACAAGATGACGCAATAAAAAGAAACACAGATTCCCGTGCCACTGACAACAACAGAAGCGGACAAAGAAGACGCAGCAAATAGACACAGAGAACAGACAACTGGGGTGGGTGGGTGGGGGGGAGAGAAAAAATAAATAAATAAATCTAAAAAAAAGTTTCATGCCATGGGTTTGATGACGGACAATTTTTAGATTGAGTATAAATGCATTCAATTTATTTCCTCCTTTCTTTTTAAAAGATGTTGTTTTAATTTGTGTCATATGTGACATGCATAAGGAAGGTTAGCTTTTAATCTGTGTTTTGAGTGCCATGAAAATGGAACATCATTTTCAGAGTAGAAATTTAGGCTGGAAATCTACCTTGCACTGAACCTTAATAAATTTTTGCACAAAAATGCCCAGTTTACGTAAATCAATGTAAAAATCTGCTTCAAATGTATGTTAGTTCCTAGCAGTGATTGGGGAGGAAACTAAGCAGGTAATTGTTGCCCATTACCATGAAGAAACCGGTTCTGCTGAAGGCTGGCCAGTTTTCTGTGGACCTTGTCCTTTCTACCGCATCTCTTCTGGTAGCTTTTAGTTGTGATTTGTTTGCAAGATCTTGATAAATCCTTGGCTCAGAGATGATTTTTTTATACTGCACTGAATAACTCAATTCAGACATTGGTTTAAAAAGAAATATACAAAGCTGCCTGTTGAGTTTTTCCATTTTAGAGCAGCATCTTAGTGGAAATAATCAACCCTGTGTCCATGCAGAAGCACACATCACATTTGCAAAATTAAAGGGAGTTCTTGCCAAGACTGCTTTCTCTATTTCTTCCTCCTCTCCCACTGTTTAAGTATCTATTTTGGTAGTAGTCTTGATCTGAAATTTATGGTCCTTCTTTTATTTATTTATTTATTTAAAAATCAAATAAACTATAACAACAACAGCAAATTCAGCTATGTTTTCTACTCAAGATAACTAGACTTTACCATGTAGGGTTTTATATGTGTTTTAATAATCTATCTTACATGTCATCATTTGTCATGGTGAGTGAATGGTCTACTCTCCACACAGACTATCACATTGGAATTTAACTGCATACATTGTCCCTACATTGATATATTAGTTACAAGCATGAAATTTCAATTTATTTTTTCATAAGTGAACATACATATTTCTTTATAAAACTTTAGACTGGAATTGAATAAAAGATAAAAATTTGACAAATATTGCTGTTGAGCCAATCTTTTTAGTTTTCATTTGTATGTGCAGATGAGGCCATTTGTTTTTTTTTTTTTTTTCCATTTATCCTTTTATCTTTTGTTTTTTTTTTTTTTTATTGACTTTGTAATAATATTACATTAAAAATATATATGTGAGGTCCCATTCAACCCCACTCCCCCACCCCCCCTCTCCCCCCCCAACAACACTCGTTCCCATCATCATGACACATCCATTGGATTTGGTAAGTACATCTTTGGGCACCTCTGCACCTCATAGACAATGGTCCACATCATGGCCCATACTCTCCTCCATTCCATCCAGTGGGCCCTGTGAGGATCCACGATGTCCGGTGATCACCCCCGAGGCGCCATCCAGGGCAGCTCCACGTCCCAAATACGCCCCCACCAATCATCTCTTCCTGCCCTTCCCCATACCCATCGTCCACCATGTCCACTTTTCCCAATCCAATGCCACCTCTTCTATGTGGACATTGGATTGGTTGTGTCCATTGCACCTCTATGTCGAGAGGAGGCTCAGATTCCACATGGATGCTGGCTGCCATCCTCCCATTTTCAGTTGTAATCACTCTAGGCTCCATGGTGTGGTGATTGTCCTTCTTCAACTCCATCTTAGCTGAGTGTGGTAAGTCCAATAAATCAGATTGTAGGTGCTGGAGTCTGTTGAGGCTCAGGACCTGGCTATCACATTATCAGTCCAGAGATTCAAATCCCCTAACTATATCTTAAACCCCAACGTTAACTGCACCTCCAGCAGATTAGTATGAAAGTCTTATGAAGGGAGATCCCATCTGAGTCCAGATTCATCACACATAAACACCATTTCCAGAGAGGGGCCATCTGCCCTGGTAGTAAACCCCATCGGCAATGACCATAACTCTCATGGGTCTCTTTAGCCTTCATAGGAACCAATATCTGGGGGTTGTATCTGCTTTATCTGTCTCTTTGACTCTGCTCAGTTGTGCATGAGGGCAATCCTTCTGCCAGCCTCCAGACTCTTTTTTAGAAACTCGTAGCCATATAAACTCATTTCTCCTTTCCATTTCCCCCTTACTTTAGGTCAAACAGCATTTTAAAGTCATGTTGTTTTATGTAGACATGGATATTCTGTTGATCCGCATTGAACCTTCCATATAAGGTCCTTTTCCAGTTGCATCATCAGTTGGTATTTGATAGTGGTCCCTCGTTGCCAGGGAGGCTCATCCCCGGGTGTCATGTCCCACGCTGGAGGGAAGGCATTGCATTTACATGCTGAGTTTGGCTTCGAGACTGGCCACATTTGAGTAACATGAAGGCTGACAGGAGGAAATTCCCAGGCACAAAGTTGTTCTAGGCCTTGTTCTTATTTTGGGTTTATCAGCTCACAAGCATAGTCATTAGCATCAGGGGCTCACTGTTGAACCCTCACTCCCTCCCGGTCCCCGCCGCTGTACCTGTGAGACTATCGCTGCTCCCCTAGGGACCACGACAGAGCACCACTGGCCAGGAACCCAGTACCCCCCCTGCTGGGTTTTTAATTGTTGCCACTATGAGTATATCCAATCATTACCATGCACCCTGGACATATGTTCTGTACAGCTCCCTGTCAGCCATATATCACCTGTCATTGGTATCCCATACCAGTATCCCTCCATTGCCATTGTTGAAACACTCTGTGATCCAGAACTCCCCGAAATTTGAAGCCCAATATAATGTCATGGTCCCTTACTAGGGAATGGCATATAGCGATGGGTTTAAAGGATAGATAAAGAACTTGGATAAAGTTAGATAAAGAACTTAGATAAAGAATGTTGACTTGAAAAAATTCCACATCCTATCCTTTCCTCCCCCCCCCCCCCTAATTATTCAGCGTTTCTTCGTAGGAGTCCTAGACCACAGCAATGCATATATATAATATACAGCACTCCCATACATCCACCACAACACCTTTTTCCTTCCACAGCGATACTCTTACACCCTATTCACATCATATTTACTTAAGGTGATGTACAGAGTCTGAGATATTAGCTTTCTAACATGGTAATATCTGTGCTTACATTATGGTGCATACTTTAGGATACACAGTTCTTTACATTTTTAGTTCTCCTATGTTTTACATTATGGTTTACATTATCAGTCTGTCGTCTCCTATATGTTATGGTGTAATATTACATGTTTTATATCCATCCTTGTGTACTCTCAAGAAACTCCTCCCTTGCCCCCCATTTACTTTGGTTCCACACATTTAACGTCCATTTTCCCTTCCACCTTGGTGCCCACAGTGACAGTCAACCTCCGTTTCCTGAGGAGCCACTTCCAGAGATAGATGGAATAGTGTTTAGGGCCTAACTTGCTCATCTGCCCCAATGCCCTGGGAGCCACCCTTTCTGATGAGGCCATTTGTGAATTTTGGAATTGTCTCTCTGTGCTGTGGACCTTGGACCCATACCCAAATACTCATCTAAGCTCTGCTGTTGTGTTGGGGTTCAAGACCATAGGAGGGGATTGAATCATGTTTCATTGTGCTGAATCAAGTGTGACTTGAATATAAAGTAAAAATCTAATAATTTTATCTCTCAAAGTATACCTTGTGAGACAGTATAAAAGTGCCCAATACCTTAAGGAAAAAAAAGAGATAATTGTAATAAATACCAGACTATGGGTCCCTGACGCAAGACTGTCTTTGTTTCCTGTCACTCAAGAGGCACTCATATTCATGTCTGCTGAATAAATGAATGAGCATTTCATCCTATTTAGTAATGATGTAAATAGCCACACCCTAAAAACCTGCTAAAGAATCCAACCTAGGATTGACAGCTATTCAATGCCTGACAAAGGTATAGCTCCTTCCTGGTTTTTCTATAATGAACATGTATTTGCACTAACATAGTTGAGTACAGCTGAGGCAAGTGGGGTTTGAAAGGGTAACCTAATGATAACCACTGATTGATCTAAAATTACCAGCTTCATCCCTAAATTACTTTATATCACTTGAAGGCAATGCACTGGGTGAGATCATATTACCATGAGTTACAATTTTAATACTTTGCCCATTTGCTTATTGGGTGATTTAAGAAATAAACGTCAAGAACTTTTCAGTGTCCTTTACAGAGCTGCTGAAAAGATAGGACCGTTATGTTGTTCAGTGCTTCCTAATAGAGATCAATATGATAAATTCTTTCTATTTAATGTCAAGGGCAAAAAGTTTTCTGACAAATGAATATGCCTCCTTTTTTCAGAAAAAATAAATTTACATAATTATCATACAAATTTTTTACCATGATGGCCAGGAAGCTCTGCCTCCTGTGAAAGGAAGCCTGTAAGATTCAGTCTTCCTTCCTTTACCACACTGTTTCTGATTTTTCCTGACCCAGGATATGAAATGTCCTAAGTATTTTTCAATTATAAACCATTTAAAATAAAAAACATTTAATTGCCTTTTTCAGTGGAAGTACACTTTGTGTCTATGCATGTGTGCCTTGAAATTACGTGAACCAGATTTTTTTTTTTTAAAGAGGAAATTGGATTCTAAATTGTTTCTTCACTTATATTGATGGTATACAGGGCATCCATTAAAGTGACATATTCCCCTGGTATAAATAAAATACAAGATTTAAAGTAGTTTAAGGTGGAAGAATATTTATTTGTTCCTTTTAAAAAATGTGGTGTTTTTTAAAGCTTAGAGCCCTTATAGTTACGTATGTGAGCCCATTACCTGAATCATTTGCGATCTTGGACTCTTCCTCATGCTGTCTTGATATTGTACTGCTTATGCGAAAACAATGGAAAATGTTACTTCTTAGATGCTGCTAGAGATGCCAAGCTCTTTAGCAAGAAATAATCTTCTCAGCCCTCATTGCCACTCAGCAGATACAGAGTGATGTTGGATTTCCCGAATGGCTGGCTTATTTTAAATTGATCCTTACCAAGGCAGTCCAAGCCAGGAAACAATTTTTATAAACTATACCCTGGATGGCTTAATATTCTGTGTTTTACTTATTTTAGGACTCCTTTTCTCATCAGCCAACCTAGTATAGCTATAAGGTATGAAGTTTAACTGTGTTTATTGGGGAGCCTTATTTTTACAGTAACTTTTAGATCAGTTTTTACCACCAGCAAGTAGAAGAAAAAAGAGAGAGAATCAGGATGGTCTGTTTGCTCCTGTGTTAGGATAAATTTATAAGAGTACCTTTTGAAATAAGGGGATTAATAGAGATGCATCATTCAGGGCCATTAGCTCTCTGCCAATATCAGCCATATTGGATGAACAAAATTCTATGTGAATAATGATTTAGATGTACCTTGAAAACTAGGCCCAGTAAAGGTTGAATTTCTGAGAAGGCAAATGGAATTCAAGAAGGTGGCCATGGTGTACATGTTTCCAAGAGCTGCTTGGATTCTTTCTTCTCTTCGTTGACTGTTTCTTTCATTCAATCATTCATTCATTGGCTATTAATTGAACACAAACTCAATATTGAACTGTTGAAAGAATATAAAGACCTAATTAAATGGAAAGATAGCCCATGTTCATTGACTTAATATTGTTAAGATGGCAGTACTTTCCGAGTTGATCTACACATTCAGTGCAATCCTTATCAAAATCCCAGTGGGCATTTTTGTAAAAATTGACAAGCTGACCCTAAGATTTGTATTGGAAATTCACTGGACCCAATGAGCCAAAACAATCTTGAAAAAAGAACCAAATTGGAGGACTTACACTTCCTGATTTCAGAACTTACTACAAGTTACAGTATCAAGACAGTGTGGTACTGGTATAAGGATAGACTTACAGATCAATGGAAAAGAGTTGTGAGTCCAAAATAAACCCTTACACTTATAATCAAATGATTTCCAACAGGCGTGTCAAGACAGTTCAATGCAGGAATAATCTTCTTTAAAAATTGTGCTAGGATAAATAGATACCTATATGAAAAGGAATGAAATTAAACCTCTACTGCATAGCACTTACAAAAATTAACTAATATTCATAACAGATCCTAAGTGGAAACAACCCAAAAGTCCATTCATTGATAAATAGATAAGTAAAATGTGGTATATGACTACAATGGAATTTTATTCAGTCCAAAAGGAATGAAGTATCGATACCTGCTAGAAACTGGACAAACCTGGAAAAATTATGATACAAGAAAGAAGCCAGACACAAAAGGCCACATACTGTAAGATTCCATTTAAATGCAAAGTTCAGAATAAGCAAATCCAAAGAGAGAAAATAGATTAGTTGCAGGGACTGGGAGAAGGGGAGAACTAGGGAGTGACAACTAATGGGTAGTATTGATGAAAATATTCTGGAATTAGATATGATGTTGGTTTCACAATGCTTTACCTATAATAAGAACCATTGAATTGTGCATTTTTAAAGGATGAAGTATATGGTGTGTGAATTGCATCTCAATTAAAATAAATAAAACCCAAACAAAACTCTAGCAATGTGCCTGGAATACACAGATGAAATTGGACATGACCCCAGATCTTAAGAAGTTCATAGTCTAGTTGGGAGAATGCAAACTCAAAATGACAGTACAGAGTACTACTACAGGCTAAGGAAGAAGCACATATTAGGATACTGCTTAAACAGGAATAGTGAGAAGTCTGCCTGGATGGTCATAGAAACTGTGCTTCTTGGCCTTGCATTGACATGAAAGATCTGCAAGAGGATTAGACTCCCATGCAGCTCCAGAGAATAAAACTAAGACTAATATTGAGAAGTTGAGGAAGGCAGACAGCAATATAATATGACAATAGCTTTCTAACAGTGAGAGCAGTTGGACTTCAATGTAAGCTGCCTTAGAAGATGGCAAGTTACTTAATGAAACACATTTGAAATGATACACTGGCATTTACCACAAAAGTTATTTAATCTCTCTAAACCTTAGTTTTCTGAGTAAATACCATATCTCAGAGTTGACTTGAGGACCACGTAGAATAAATAAATGTGTGTAATGTGTTAATATGCTATATTGCATGTAATAAACAGTTATTACTGTTGCTTTTCCCTACTTCTGTCATCAAATTGATTTTGGCAGTAATGCTGGGAAATGAATGCAGGCAACAGATGGAGGGACTGAATTGAATAACACTAGGATTCCATGGTAGTCTCATTCTTGGTCACTGGACTTGGAGGTTTCTGTTCCTTGATACAAAAGCTTGGAAGGAAAGACAAAAGACCTTGGTTCTAGTCCAGGCCTCTGAATTGACTATTTCTGTACTCAGGGCAAACAGCTAGCTTCAATAATGCTTTGTGATGTTTGCCATGCTGGCTGGTCTAGAAGTTTCATTTATTAGACTGTTAATGACAAGAACCTCTAGTGACCTTGGAAAAAAAAAATTTTTTTGTGAATGTCATTGAGACTCTGATGAGCACTGAGGGTGGTTGAAAACCAAACAGTATGAGGGTCAAGAAGCAGGAGGCTTTACTTCCTCAGCCTTGCAAAGAAAATGCAATCTTTTCAAAACAAAGAAGAGAAACTTGGTTAGATCTGTAGATCAAATTATTTAGGATGCCTTAAGAGACTAGAGCTTGCATAATTGGCCAGACACCTAGTAAATTGCTACTACCTTCCCCCTGGGTCTAGCTTTGACATCTGTAAATTGGACAAGTGGCATTAGATGAGCTCTTATGCCATTTCTACCTGTGAGTTAATATGTTTTTTTCCTTGTATTAAAGAAAAGACTCTCTTGACTTTTCTTTCTAAACTTTTGTTATTTCACTATACAAGTTTTTTTTTTTTACGGCATGATTATAGTCGATGAGAGTAATTACGTGCAACCAAAGGGAAATTACATGGACATTGAAGGACTAAGATCATGATATTCAGTTGAGATAACATCTGATTTTATTCGTACTGTGTTTGGAAACTGGCCCTTACTGGCTCCTGTTGGCTTCCCCCTGGTTAGGGAAAATTATTTCAAACTTAAATACTCTATTTTAACTCCTAGGGTTAACATTATGATTAATAGGAATTAAAAAAAAAAAATTTCCTGGAGCGGGGGAGGGGGGAGATTATAAACTTGTCACAGTTTTAATAGGCCTGACATTAGCGCATTGATGTAATTTATTCAACCCAAATTTTCATCATGTTCAGGATGCTTTGGAACCAATATCATAGAGTTTATGATTATTTAAGAAGCAGTATATTATAGAGGTTAAAATCATGAATTCAGGCTGGCTTGCATTCAGATCACACCCCTACCACTTTGTAACTGGTTGTGAATTTTAGGATAAGTCACTTAAACTCCTTATGCCTCACTTTACTCATCTCTATGATGCAGATAATTACAATATGCACCTCAGAGGACTAAATGAGATATCATGGGTAAAGTACTTAAAATGATATTTGGAACAAAGTAAGCACTTCTTAACATTATTAATGGGAGTTTGGATGCAAATTCTTAAGTTGTCTGAGGTATTGCTTTTATATAAAGATATTGATTTAAGTAATATCCCACCCAACTCTCAAACAGATTTTCTATCTCATATACGCTGGTGTTATCCTTGCCGTACCCAAAAGGTAGTGGGTCTGTCTGCCCTTGAGCCTTTGCATAGGTCCTTTGGTTTTTTTCAGTGATATGTAGCATCTGGACTCTAAATCCAGAGCCAGAACCATAACCGGTCTTGTTTTATCTGACATGAATCTTCAGCACCTGTTTCTGTGAATTACAAGGTAATCCCTCTGATAAAAGTAAGGTTTTACTTAAAATCAAAACTCATACCTCATAGATTATGAACTTGTCACAGTTTTAATAAGCCTAGCATTAGCCTGTTGATAGAGTTTATTCTTGTTATATTCCTCATCTGCTGAGAGACAAATAAAGCAATAAATAAAGTAAATAAAGCAATGGCTCAAGTTACTGTCCATCAGGTCACCTGGAGGACTTGTTAAATACAGTCTGCTGAGCTCCATAGCCAGAATTTTGGACTCAGTAGGTCTGGAATGATGCTCAAAATTTGTTTTTCTAAGAAGTTTCCAGATGATGCTGATGTGGGGACCACATTTTGGGAACCATTCAAAACTGCTTGTCAGTCAAATGTTTTGTAAGCAGCACCCTCTTCCTCCTTTCTCTCATGTCTGCAGCTCTATACCCTTAAGGCTTGGTCTAGTGTCAACAACAGAACAATAGTATAAAAATGGGCCTTCAGGATCCTTTAAGTCAATGTCTTCCTTTGCTAGAGGAGAAAACGCTAACTCAAAGAAGTATCTTCCCAGGCTGCATAGTAAATTGGCAGAATCTGGAAGATGCATTTGATTTGCTTTGTTCTTCTATTTGGAAATGATTTACAACTACAATTCTTGACTAAGCATTTGGATTTAGAAAATTAGGGTCCCACTTTCAACTCTGCCCTGTTTGGAAGTATGTATTAGAATTGTTCTATCTCTGAGTCTCATTTTCCTCATACATGGTTCTTCTTAACTATAGGTGATGATTTTTGTGAGCCCTAAATGACATACTGTGTGTTAAAGGGCTTTGCAAACTATGAAGCACTATACAAATATTATTTTTCCTACCCAACCCATTATCTGATTCAATATCATGGTAACATAATATATTTTATGATAGTTACACCCTCCCCCACCCCCAGCTAGAGTAAATATTGACTTTTCTATACTCTTTTCAGGAGTAAATAGTGCATTATAAATTCCTTGCCTTTTGTACAGAATCCTTTCATTTTCTTCCTATATTCCTTTCTCTCTTCAAGGCCTGCTTTTTTCATTAAATAATTTGAAACTTGTAATTTAGTCATTTATGCATCTGAGTTGTACACATGGGAGGAGCTGGATCCTGGCAGGGAGGAGACCCAGATGGTGGTCTGAGAGTACTTTTGCTGGGAGGGGGCCTTCTAGCCTGTGGGCAAAGCCTTCAATTGGCAAGATCTTCAAGTCCAACATCTCTTGTCATTGCCCCACTGTCTGCACCTGCCTTACAGAAAGATGGGGGTCATTAAAGAAAACTGAGCATTGAAGAAAAAGAAGTGAGGGGGTGCACAGTTTCTGCCCTCTCTATCCCACCATGAACTTCTAATGGAGACAGATGTGTATACAGATAATGGCAGGGATATATGATGAACATATAAACAAGGGTCTGTGAACTCAATGCCCAATTCTTTCCCTGTCCCCAGAGAGGTTAGAAGAGGCTTTCAGAGGTGGCATTAAGCAGATGTGTTACAGGAACTGAAAATAGTTCCGCCTGGGGAACTATGTAGGGTAAGTGTCATTAGAAAATCTGAAAAGGAAGGCAGGAAGACATGGTCTGCAAATGCATTGCCTCCTTCAGCCTCTCTGCCTGCTTTATGTGCATAGTGAAGTCTCCATACCAGGAATCTCAGGCAACAAACAAGAAACACACATGCATTTAAATTTCTCTGTACTCCCTTTATCTATTTTCCCTCTATGCTAATACTTCAATGCCAGGAACTCTTCTGAAAACTGTAAGGTTGTGGGCTGGGAAGGCATGCATCCCATGCAGGTAAAATCACACCAGCCCTAAGCTGGTAAAATCAGTCTTCTCTTGTAGCACATCTCTGTAACGCTGCTAGGCCTGTCCATCACAATGTCATTTGGCAACATCCATAGTTTGGGAAGACTTTACTGCCTACGCAACACATTTATAGCACATTATCTCTCTTATTCCTTAGTACATGTGAATTAGTAAAGATAGGTAGTGCTGACCCATGAACATATGGTGACATCGAGGCCCAGAAATATGAAATGACTTGCCTTAATTCCCACAGCAAGAAAATGGGGTACACCAGGCCTTGAACTTACATCTTCTCTTTCCAAATTCCAAACTATTCATAGTCCTCCATAGGTAGAACCTCTTTATGCAAATGAACTCTTATCTGGAGCTTGATATAGTAAATGGTATATAAAATGGCTAAAGTTGAAATACAAGTTGGTATAGTTCTGGCTGAAATATGGGACTTTGGAGTACGAATGAGTGCCTACCTGCACACTCCCAGAGGCATCTCCATTTCTAGTGACAAACCCACACCCTTATAATGGGCTGATTCTCTGTCTTTAACTTGAAACTTGTAAGAAAGACCCAATTATCATTTTGCTGCCCAGGGTAGGGTTCATGTGGGAGACTAGTGAGAGTGTTCTCCCACTGAGCCTGGTATTAGTTCATGTGGATCAGTGAATGGAAGGACAGCAGGGGATAAAGACAGTTGTGCAGTGGGCAGAGCATGTGACTTCCCTAATCTTAGATCTGCCCCTCACTTGCTGTGATTTTTAGCAGAGCCCCGCAAGTTCTGATAGAAAAGTTCCCGTGAAGGCTTCATCGCTTAATAAAATCACACAGCTTGTCCCATCATGGACTCAGATTGGAGGATCAGCTAGCATTTCATATCCCTGTTCAGGACTTTATGTGGTACATATTTTGAAGGTGGCATATGTCTCAGGTAGAGGGATCTTGACTTGGTCATGGGTTGGGTAAGTTATTGTCATGCCAGAATTCAAGTGCTAAGTTGCTTTTTATCCATGAATTGTTTCATTGGGCTCAAATATTTTATGAGATTTCCTGGCTTATTATGAATATATTGCTATGTTCAATGTGGGGAAAATAAATGAAGGACTCCTTGGGGTGAAGGAGAAGGAGGGTAGATGTAGGAAGGGAGGAAGAACCCTTTGTACCTCTTTGTACCTCTTATCTCAGCAGAATCAGGATTGACTTGATTTGGATCAACAAAGGAAGGAAAGGGACAAGGCAGAAACCAGATGGTAGTGATGGGAGAACACTTTGTAAAAGTCTGTACAGTCCAACTTTTCTTTGTCCAACATTGCAAAGTTGGCAGGGTCTATTTTAGTTTCCTTATTGCTAAAACAATTATCATACAGTGGGTTGGATTAATAGCAGGGATGTATTGGCTCATGATTTCAGAGGCTAGGAGGCTTGCTTCTGCCTGGGGACAGTAGCTTCTGGCTGGCCGGCAGTCTTTGGGGTTCCTTGGATTTTCTGTCACATGGCAGTGCACATGGCAGTGTGTTCCTTTGACTTGTCACTTCTGGTTTCTTTTTCTATGTCCAATTTCCTTTTCTTATAAGGACTTCAACCATATTGAAATGAGGCCCATCCTCATTCAGTCTGGGCATATCTTAACTAATAACATCTTCAAAGGTCCTATTTAGAAATGGGTTCACACTCACTGGACCAGGGGTTGGTACTGGTATATGCCTTTTGTGAAGGACACAAGTCAATCTTCAACAGGTTCCTTGGAGATCTTCTTGATCAAGTTCCTTAATCTTAAAGAGAATGGCTGCTAGCCTTGGACAGGGGACTCACTTCCCCGTACATATCACTGCTGCACACTCCTTTCACAGGGTAGCTCAGAATGGGTGTCTCCATTGGGTAGAGGTGGGGCAGGGGCCAGGTGGTCCTGAGAGGCCCCACTATTGGTTTCTTCCTACCATCCACCTGTATATCTCTAACAGATGCTTGGTCCACAGGGCACAGACTTAGATTAGAAGACACCAAGACTCCCATAGTAACAACTGATAATAATAGGTATGACTGTCATTTCTGAGTTATGCTTGATGTGTTTAAAGGCCTTGGATTATCAAACATTATGAGATGTTCCAATATAAAACATTCCCCATGTAAGCAGGATGTTAGTGGTCAGTTCAAGAGAAGCCTGCATTTCTTTGTTTCGTTTTATTCTTTATGTACTCCTCTTTATTGCTTGGAACATAATAAGGCATGATTGCTGTACTGGAATTCATTATTCCCCCTGTATGTTAAAGCTCTGCATTATTTTTTAAAGATCCATGACAGATTAGAACTGATGGAGCCTTGCTGTGGTACTTCCACCTACTCTAAATCCTTTTTTTCTGGTCTCATTGAGCTTGTAAGTGAGGGGACAAAAGGAAGTTGGCTTGGCTCAGCTCAGAGACCTGAAATCCATGATCTTTTTAAAAAATAACTTTATGTGTTTTATTTTTTGTTGGCTCAAAGCCTGATTACCAGTTAATTCTGCTTTATAGTCAGACTCTGGTTTGACCACTGAAAGCTGTATGTAGCATTGGGCTTTATCTCATTATCTCATTCCAAAGTCGAGGATCTAAGATCCATAAAAGAGAGATAAATCTAATTAAAAAAAAAAAAAAACAGTTTACCCTGAGACTGAGTAGCACAGAGACCTCCACTACCAGCCATTTCCCTTTCCTCACAAGGGAATGAAGTTTTTCATTAAAAATAAAGCATACTCTAGGGAAGCAGACTTGTCCCAGTGGTTAGGGTGTCTGTCTACCACATGGGAGGTCCGAGGTTCAAACACTGGGCCTCCTTGACCCGTGTGGAGCTGGCCCATGCGCAGTGCTGATGTGCACAAGGATTGCCGTGCCATGCAGGGGTGTCCCCCGTGTAGGGGAGCCCCATGTGCAAGGAGTGCACCCCATAAGGAGAGCCGCCCAGTGCGAAAGAAAGTTCAGCCTGCCCAGGAATGGCGTCGCATGCACGGAGAGCTGACACAACAAGACGACTCAACAAAAAGAAGCACAGGTTCCCATGCTGCTGACAACAACAGAAGCGGACAAAGAAGAACACGCAGCAAATAGACACAGAGAGCAGACAACTGGGGGAAGGGGGGAAGGAGAGAGAAATTAAAGAAAGAGAGAGAGAGAGAGAGAGAGAGAGAAAGAAAGAAAGCATACTCTTATGTTCACCTCACATGCTTTCTTGAAATGGATAAGAAACAATAAAAGTGTGCAGGCTCACACATTTATTCTCATTCCCTATTCTGGGAAGAAGTGGCTTTAGAACAGAGAATAGATTTAGAAACTTTATCAAAAGATGTGTCTTTGTTATGATATGAGATATCTAATTACCCTTCTGTATGTCAGAATTTTTGTGTGTAAAGCAATTATCCGAGGACTCTTGTTTAGTCTTGTTTTGTAAACTAGCTTCTCTCCACTTACCCTTGGTTCTCTATTTCTTCCTTCTTCCATAACTCTATCCTACCTCATGTGCACGCAATCACACATCACACATCTGGAAAGTCGCTTTTGGTATGTAAGATAACATAATTATGGGTTCATGGGGTAAGTATGTGGGTATCTTTTGGGGGCCATTATTCTGGCTACCTGCTTGTTCATGGAAATAGACATAATATCACATGGTTAATGCATAGAGAATGAGGTTTACAGTGAGAAAAACGAAGTAGCCAGGTAATGATATGTCTTTTTTTTTTGCTCTGCGTAAAAAGTTCTGAAGTTATCCTGATGGCAATAGGGAGTCATTTGATTATTTTCTGCACAGGAATATTTAATCTTCAGTGAAATTAGTCTATTGGACTTTGTACCTCCATGGTACTCAACCATCCTTCATATCTACTTCTATGGAGAAATGAAGTCTATGTTTGTTTGTTTTTCACTCAGTATGCTAAGAACATATTTCAGAGTCATATGTATATCATTAATGTTCTTATCCCTTTTTATGTTTTTCCTTTTAGTTCTCTCTCCCTACTTGGCTTTCCTGGAGATTACAGAAATGTCATTCATGATCTATGACTTGTTAGGTAAAAAGGTCAGGAAGGCTAAGGTGTCTCAGAGTTGGGAAACTGGAATCCGGTAGCAGGGAGGGAATACTTAGGAGAACAGGGAGATGTCTGTTCCTCAGTATAGCAGCATATTGAACTTGTGCTATCTGGAGTAGACACAGCCCAAGTGAGGAGGTGGATGGCCTCTTTCTATATCAACTTAGGAGCAACACCCAGTTGTTTTGGCTTCCCCAAGGAATAGATCTAGGAAGTCTAATGAAAGAATTGGCACTGCTTCTCTGCACCTTTAATGTATGAGTGGGCAGTTAACTTGTATGTTTGTTCAGGAATGATTCTTAATGTAGGCAAAGAGCTGGTGAATAGAAGGAGCCTGGTAAATGGAAAGATTCTCCTGATGGAACAGGGAAATTGAGATTTATTGTTTGGTCAGTTCCAATTTTGCTGTTGTATTGCAGAAGAAAGCAGCTAATCAGAATGTTGGCTTGTGATACCAGTAAGGTGGAATCTACCTCAAAGGGGATGGTGTCATTGTTCAATGCCTGAGTTTCTTTCAAGTGAGTCACTTGTGGGAAAATGCCTTGACTCAGATAGAATGAGGTACCCGCACTATATCTGATCACAGTAATGTTATGCAGAAGAGGAAGCTGGCTTTGATCTTCATGGGATTGCAGACTGGGAAATAAAGAGAGAGGGGTGCATTTTTAAAGGTCATCTCTACTGCTTGTAAGAAGGCAGAGTAGCGCATCCCATACATCCATGAACCTGCACATAAAAATGGGAATTGAGTACATTTGAAGGAAAACTGCAAGTTTTGTGATTTTGATTTTTTGAATATGTTTTTCTGGAAGAATTTAGCATCCCAAATATTTTCCTTCTATTTTGTAGTTCATACTCTCTAACATCCACTTTGGTGCATAGAAAGGAAGAACCTTCTATCCCCTGCTTTAAGTGTGAATGGTGTGACATAATTTTTCAGAAAAAAGCATGCAATTTCAAATGTGATTCCTTTTATACTTCACTGGTACAGAAAATCTTCTAGACTCCTCTGTATAAACCCAGAAAGAGCTGAGTATCATTTGAACAAGTGGTAGTAGAATTCATATCACATCATAGAACGCTAGAGATTTGAGATCATTTGTTCTTTTATTTAGGTGAAATATGGGAACTGATAGGGATGAAACTGCTTGTCTGAGGCCATGCAGTAGTTAATGGGTAGTGCCAGGGCAGGAGCCATTGTTTCTCTGATTTCCAAGTTGCTCTCTTTCTAGTCCAGCACAGCTGCTTTCCAAGTTTAATAGTCTGTGACTCACAGTACAAATCTGTAGTGACATACAATATTTTACTTTGACTCTAAATCAACAAACCACTTTTAGAAGTGTGCATACTGCTGCATCACCTTTTATACCACTGGATTCTTCAAGTTGAGTCTTATTTCTTTAACTCCATTTATTCATTATTTTGACAAATATTTATTCAACTCCTGTTGGGTGATGAGCTCTCTTGTAGAGGCTGACAGTATAGCTCTGAATAAAACAAAGTCTATTTTCTCATGGAGTTCATGGTCCTGTGGGGAAAGACACAATAAGCAGATAAACAAAGTAAACATTTAAGTCAGATGGAATTAAGGGGTTTTGAGAAAAATAAAGCAAGATAAAGGGAAGAGGGAGTGCTTTGGTTGGAGGGGAGTGATAGTTGTTATCTTACATAAGATGGTTAAGGAAGTCCTTATGAGGGTTGATACTTGAGCAGAAACCTCCATGAGATGAGGGAGTGAGCCATCCAGATATTTGAGATAACCATGTTCCAGACAGAGGAAAGCATAAACATGAAAGAGAGAGAAGCATGTTTGGCATTTAACAGGCCAGTTTAAGAAAGCATAGGGTAACCAGTGGTGGGTGGAGTGGGGTGATCTGAAGGATCACAGAGGTCATGGGTCCTGATCTTCATGTAGGTAATCTTAGACTATTTTAATGGTCTTAACGCTTATCTGAGATGGAGAGCCTTTGGAGTCATGTGATCAGACTTACCTTAAGGATCACTTTGGCAACTGTGTGCAGAACATACTGTAGACTATGACCACAATCTCAATTAGAAATGATAGTCAGTTGGGCCTTAGAGGTGGTGGTGGATTTGTTAAGAAGTAGTGGGATTCTGGATGTATTTCTTTGGTTCAGTCACCTGGTTTTGTTGACAGATTAGATGTGGAATATGAGAACAAAAGAAAAGTTAAGAATGAATCCTAGGTTTTTGGCCTGAGGCCATCAGAAGAATGAACATGGCATTTAGCAAGTTGTTGAGAAGACAGCAAAGAAAAGCAGTTTTTTTGTTTGTTTGTTCTGGTTTGGCTTTGTTTCGTTGAAAGGAAGGGAGAGGGGATAACCAGGAATTTGGTTTTGGGTATATTGCATTTGAGATATCTTTTAGACTTCCAAGTGGTGGTTGAATAGATAGTTATATATTTGCCTCTGGAAGTCACAAGGTCTTGATTGTTATAGATTTAGGAGTCACCAGATATAAATTTAAAACCTTGAAACTGGGCCTTATCATCTTAGAATATGAAGTAGGTCCTGGAACCAATATTTTGATGTTGTGGAGCAACTCAGAGGGACCATGAAAAATGTTGTGAAAGACAAGACACTGAGATAGAAAGAAAACCAAGGGATGGACGTGTCCAAAAAAAAAAAAAAAGTGAATAAAAAGAACTTCAAGACTGAGCGAGTGATCAAGTTATCTGTACTGTTACATCAAATACTATCAAAATTAAAACAGACCACTGGATGTAGGTCTTTGATGGAGGTTATTGTGGTGGTGGTGAGGGGAGGAGTTCCTATCACTTTTCTGAGCTGTTGGCTCATTCTTGCTTTACCGTTCATGTCTCAAGGTAGAACCCATAATAAATAATAGTTAAATGCAGGGGCTTTAGAGTTTCACCGCCTGAGTTCAAATTGTAGATCCATACTTACTAGTTGTTTGAGCTTGGGCGATTTACTTAACCTTTCTCTGAGCTTCACTTTCCTTTTGAAAGAGGTGAAATAGTATTATCCATCTCATAGGATTATTGGGAGGAGTAAGTTAAATATATAGCACAGTATCTATCACATAGTAAATGCCCAATATATGTTAGCTCTTATGATTGAGAATGAAAACAATTACCAAAATTACGTAAAATACACTTGACTTATATTTTCTTTTCACTTTGGAAATTAAGACAGTATCTCTCTGGAGTTGGTAAGTTAGCTGCCCTGCTTTCTGTACTCTGTTATTTCTTGTGTGTGCATTCTCTCATCATTACAGGAATTGACTCCGTTATAATATAACTATTTCCACATCTTTCTCCTCTCTAGATTGTGGGCTACTTGAGGAACTGTATCCGGCTCTTCTCTCAGCACCTAACACCGGAATTAGTACTTGTGGCACTTCAAGCTTAAAAGTAAAACTGCTTCTGAATGCCCAGTGGTAGAACTGACTATTCTCATACCCAATGGATTAATGCTGAGATAAAATCTTAGTTTCTAGAATATCTTAGAAATCAATTTTAATTTCTTAAAATAATAGTTAAGTGCTTTTTAAAAAAATATTATTCCCTTCCTTTATAGCTTGTTTCATGGATTAAAAAAACCTTGTTCTTTTTCACACCCTGTAAGGGATCCTGATCACTGTTAAGGGCAGTTGACCTTGGGATTGGTGGTCTTGATGTACAGATGTTTTTGTGGAGACTCTACTCCCTTTCTCTTTCTATGACTGAAAACTTCAAATGAGCTATTTTCATTTTTTCCCATTCATAGTTCCAGAGGCTCAAATAATAATGCCTTTAACAGTTTCTGAGGCTTTCATGAACTTTAAAAAAAAAAGAGGTTTAATATTTGTTTCTTTTGAAATGTGGATAAAGGTATCTATTTACATGCCTATAACATAGCAAAACTGCATCTATTAGATTCTTGAAAGCAAATCTACAAATCTTAATTAAGCACTAAGCTAGGAGAAGTTCATTTAGCACTGACTCTAGCCTTTGTGTTATATCTTAAGATCTGGGTCCGTGAAAGGAATAGATTTCATGAGCAAATTTCTAATCGAATTCCTGTACCTTCGTTTACAAGTTCATCAAGTGGCAGTAGGTGATTCTTGCCTTTCTCATCCCATACAGCTGTAGTCTCAGTGGTAAAGGTAATGACTTTTTTTTAATTTTAGATTTATTTATTTTTATTATTTTTCTCCCCTTTCCCCCACCAGTTGTCTGCTCTCTGTGATCTTTCGCTGTGTGTTCTTCTGTGACCGCGTCTGTCCTTATCAGTGGCACTGGGAATCTGCGTTTCTTTTTGTTGCGTCATCTTGTTGTGTCAGCTCTCCATGTGTATGGCGCCATTCTTGGGCAGGCTGCACTTTCTTTTGCACTGGGCGGCTTGCCTTACAGGGCAAACTCTATGTGTGGGATATTCCCCTATGCAGGGGACACCCCTGAATGGCAGGGCTCTCCTTGCATGCATCAGCACTATGCATGGGCCAGCTCCCCATGGGTCAAGGAGGCCCCGGGTTTGAACCACAGACTTCCCATGTGGTAGGTGGATGCCCTAACCACTGGGCCAAGTCCACTTCCCAGAAATGCCTTAAAGTATTTTCAACCCCTCAGTTTGCTTAGTGATGAGTAATACATTTCTAATGAAGGGACTCTAGCCATACTTCCCACCTGACCTCTCCTTCTCCGTGTATTCTGGGTAGCCTGTGCCACAACCACTAGTACATTGACTAACAAATTTTCCTGAGTAAGCTTAAGAATCAAGAAGAACATGAGGGAAGCCAAAGATTGTAAAAGTTCAAATTCTGTTGTTGCTAATGTCATAATTTATTCAAGGTACTATCAAGGGGCTAGAATGCCCATAAGAAAGCTCTGGCACTCTTTGAGTACTTGTAATTAAGCAAAACATCTAAGAACCCACTTTCTAGTACTTTGTGTTATAATGATCAAACAGGCATAGAAAAGTGAACTGATTTGTGCAAGATTCCATAAACCTATAGAGAATGAATATTTTCAGTATTTTTGAGCCAGAAAATCTGCCAGAGTGTATGTGCATACTTGCTTGTTCACTGCCATGTATATATTCAGACAAATTATTATCTCCAATCCTGGTCAGTAAGTTCCTTGCTGTCTCTCAGTTCTCTTTCTCTTGTACTTCTATAGAAACAAGGGCTCTCTTTGAGTCTGAATAAGCTAATGTATAATAAAGGCTTCTGGATTTACCCATGTCTTTATACCTCATACTCCCACTCACTATCCTGTCATTTATTACACTCATGCTCCCTCTTCATGCACACCTTTCCAGTTGGTTCTGTCCTTTCCCAGCTCTTGGTTTTTTCTCTCTATGCGTCATCTGTCTATAAAGTCATTCACTAATGGCTGCCTGCTACTCTCACTCTTCACCCTTAACTTTGGAACTTGATCTCCCCGTTTGACATGAGGCACATATTTCTTCTGGCACATATTACATTCTATACTTTATTAGTTAAGTTTAGCTGTTCACATACTACCCCTCTGACTAGACTGGAAACTCATTCACTGTGGGGTATATATTTGTGTATACTTGCATTTTGGGGTTTTCCATTACATCTAGCACAGTGGTGCTTGACATAAGTTAGGCACTCAGCAGATGTTTGTGGACAAATGAGGACAAATGTGGAAAACAATTAAACCCCTAACAGACTCTAAAGTAATTCAGTAAATAAAGTTATCCTGACTGCTAGGATAACATGTCATTTTACCTCTTCTTTTGTTGTCATGCATAAAACCAGAATAAACCACAATTTCCCCAAAGGTCAAAAGAGCTAAAGGACAATGTTTGATTGAAATTCTACTTTCTGAAAGACATGTATATGTGACTGTTTTAGTCACAGTAGCGAGCGCCTTTGTTCTGTCCTGAATTTTTGGTGAAAAAAAAATGAGTTTTTGATGAAACAAACAAAAATCTTGTCTTTTTCTCATACGTGGAAAAGAAAGTATCTGGATTCCAATGACTATTCTGCCTTCATCAAACTATTGTCCTTGAACATGTCCCTCTCTCTACCTGGGCCTTACTCTCCCGGATGTGACGTGAAGAGTCCAAATAGTTAAATATTCCTTCCAATCAGAGCACACAAGGCTGAAAATTCTAGATTGGGATTGAGGAGTAATTCTTTCTGATGACATGTGATCCAGCCTGGCCCACCAATGGGAACATAAGCACCTGATTATTCACATATTTTTTAATATATGAGTTGCATAAAGCTGTTCAGTGATGGTGAAAATTGAGTGCTAAATATTCTATTAGATGTATATGTAATGTAATCCATTGAGGATCTCGATAAAATATAAAATTATATATGAAATATGCATCAAGTAAGAAGGGCTTACAACATTATGACATGGGAGTAATACAATTTGATTTTTATGAGTTAAAGATGGTGATATAACAAGAACTCCAGTTATTGGACCTGGAGCTGGCATATGTAGAGCTGTGTCTAAAAAGGCAAACCATTGAGAAAATAGTGTTTCTCACTCTTGTATTACCATGTTCAAAGAATGAACTGCTTCACTCAAAGCTGGAAAACAAGGCTTCCTATTAGTGCCTCCATCCAGGTCATTTTGATTCCTCACCCACTCCAGTTTCATTTATATTTATGCATTTTTTTATTATTCTTTTACCACGCCAGTGCCACAGAAAGAGAAATATTTTTACTTTGAAAAAGGTACCTAGAATCCCCCCAATGTCTCATCAGAGAAAATAAAAACACTTAACCTCACATAAACTCACTTCAGAAAATGTGAATGTAACACTGTTCCCGAACCACTTTCTCCTTTGAATGCCAACTGTCCACACAGCGGCTTTCCTGACCTCCTACTTCCAGCATCTCAGACCTTTCCGCTTGCTGGGCTGGAATATGTAATGGAGCTGTTCATCTGGCAATGTGGAAAGAGCTCCTTGTCTCAATCTGGTACCTGAAGACCTAGTTTCTACCACTCAGCAGCTTTACGAATACTGGGAAAATATTTAATATTAAATAATCCATTAATTAACTAATATAGACCATGATGTCCTCATCAGTAAAAGAGGAATATTTACTTTTTGGCATGACTAGAATTATGGCAGAGATTGCATGGAAATCATCTAACATATGAATTGACACATGGCAAGTGCTAGTTTGCTTCTCATCCTATACATGATCTGGGGACTCTGAAGTGTCTTGTTTCTTCATCTGGTTTATCTCAGTACTGTGCTATTCACTATGTGGTCTTCACTACACTGATAGGAGAAATAATCCTTAAATCCTGCTGTCATTTCTTGGTATCCCATGCATTTTAGTGAGGCATAAAATCACTACCCACCAGCAATCTCTGGAGCACTGTCTTGCCAATTCTTTTATCTACTTCTCAGGCTTCTGTTGTTTCATAGTCTCCTACAGAATGCCATTTAGGAGAAAGAGCCTGGACCTGGAATCTTGGTGACCTGCCTTCCAGTCCTGTTTCTTAGATAAATTTACTGTGTGACCCAGGCCATGTCTTTTCCCTCTACCTATTTAAACAACAATACAATCCTTAAGATCTGTCCAGGTCTGTCTAGAGTGCTTAGGTCTATTCACTTATGATTTAATTTATTGAATACTGATGTATCGAAGCACATCCTCATCAGTATTTCCTACATTTCCCAGTATAAAATGTATGGATGTTCCCACCAGCTCCCCCAAAATAGGAACTAGGTAACACTTCTGAGCCTGGCAAATCTTATAAACCCTTCAAGATCTGATCTTCTGCCTTGATAATGATATTTCAGTGCATTTACCTACTTATTTTTACAGTTTACAGAAGACCTTCATTTATTCATGCTTTTTAAAATCTAACGAAGTCTAAAATCTAACAAAAACTTTTGAAAATGGAGATTCCTCTGCATATTTTAGAAACAGGTTGAAAAATTAAATGATTTATTCAAGATACTTACAGTAAATGCTATAGAGCCTACATTTAAAGCCGCATTCTTTTCCCAGCGTAGTATCCTGGCTTGTTCTGTAAGTAAATGTGATTTCCACCCTGAGGGAGGGTTTCTATACACTTTTTAGTCCTCAAACAAATCTGCCTTTTCTTGGTACTACCTTGATCAAGATGGAGGAGTGAAACACTTCAGAGCTCTGTTCCCTGACAGGAGTTTTGAACAACCAGTAAAAAATGGCAGAAATACCTTTTTTAGAGAATCTGCAGACAATTAAAGGACCCCAGTAACAGGGTGAATGCTGAACCAAGAAAAGACTGCTTAAGAGTGGTAGAAGAAATCCTAGTATTGTGGGAAAATAGTGGAAAAGGAGACCCAAGCAAGAATCAGTTCTTGGACCAGAGCAATGCTAAACAGGAGTGAACTGTCTGAATCAACTCTTTCAGGACTCCAGAGTCCAATGGAACAATGTGCAACATTAAGGAAAGAACAGGCAGAAGAGGCTGATAAATTGTGATACATACCAGTGAATTGTACTTTCATGGGTGGCTACCATTACCCATCACAGAGTCTCATAGCTGGTGGCAGTGAGGCACTCAAACTCAGCCCCTCCTGCACATGTTGGTGCCAAAGTGGGACATAAAGATCTAGTTTCCTATGTCTTATGTCTGATCACTGCTGTTGATTAGCTACTTCAGATTGCCAAGGGCCCAGCTCTGTGGACAGCTATTATGCCAGCTGACCCCAGGCAAAGATGGCAGAGGAGACATAACACCATTAGCACCCTTCTTGAAAGGAGAGTTGACTGGCTGCATTTGGTGGGCAGGTACCAGTCAAGAAAGCACAGCATTGAAAGAAGCTCCTCTAACCTTTTGGTCCCTCCCACATCCCCACCCTAGGGCAGTTTATAGCCTGCCAACTCTCCCTTTGTAAGTCTCTGGCCTTGTTCCCACTGGGAAAATCTGACTTGGGAAATGCCTCGCCAGCATGCCCCCCTCCCAGAAGTTGCCCTCCAAGCAAAAGCAGATTAATACAAATAAAGAGTAAGAAACAATTGAGTCAGGGGGCCTAGGGCAAAAGCTTACCTGCTTTTAGTCCTGCAGTGGAACTGTTTCCTAAAGAGTAGAGTCTATATTCAAATTCCTGTAAACAGGGAAACTCCTAAGGCCACTAGCCTTAGACAGTGATTCAAAGTGGTGTAAAGAATTAAAAGACCTCCAGTAAAGGTAACCATCTGGTTAGTTACAAATGCTAGTACAGTGAATTGTGTTTTTTAGAATGAAACTCCACTTCTTACTTCCTACAGATGCTAAAATGCAAATGGAAATACAATATACAATGATATAATTTGTAACAAGTACAAAAAAAAGATGGGAGGATGGAGGGGTATAGGAACAGTGCATGTGTCAGCTGTTGAATTCAAATTGGCACCAAATCAAATATGATTGCTATATATTTAGTGTGTTCATTTTTAACCCAATAGTAACCAAAAAAAGAAAATATATGAAAAATATTTCCAGAAAGAAATGAGAACAATTCAATATTCTACACTACAAACACATATTTTTAAAAAATGAAAGTAGTTATTAATAGAAGGATTGAGGGGCAAAATGTGTATAAGACTTATAAAGACTCAGTAGCAAAATAACAGAAGAAAACCCTACCCTATCAATAGTTATTTTAAATTTAAATAGATTAAACTCTCCAGTCAAAAGGCAGAGATTGGCAGAATGGATAAAACAACATGACCCAACTATGTGCTCTTTACAAGAGACTCACCTTAAATTCAAAGACTTAAGTAGGTTGAAAGTGAAAAGATGGGGGAAAAAAAAAAAAATATATATATATATATATATATCGTACAAGTACCAACATAGATAAATGGAGTAACTATATTATTAATATCAATAAAATAGACTGTAAGACAAAAACTGGTACAAGGAACAGAGATGGTCATTATATACTGATAAAAGGGTCAATTCAAAAAATGTAACAATTAAAAAAAAAATATATATATATATATATACACACACACACCTTAATGCAGAGCCCCAAAATATATGAAGGAAATATTACAGATGTGAAGAGAGAAATAGACAGTTAAACATTTTTAGTAGGAGATTCAATACACAATTTTCAATTATGAATAGAATATTTAGAGAGACTAAAAGAATTTTTATAATACTATAAAACAATTAGACCTAACACACATATATGGAACATTTCACCTAACAGCAACAGAATACACATTCTTCTCAAGAGGACATGGATCATTCTCTAGGATTGACCATATTTTAGAACACAAAACCAGTCTCAATAAATTTTAAAATATTGAAATCATACAGTGTGTCATCTCTGACCACAATGGAATGAAGTTAGAAATCAGTAACAAATGGTGAATGGAAAATTCACAAACATGGAAATTAAACAATGTACTCTTAAACAACCAATTGGTTAAAGAAGAAATCACAAGGGAAATAAGAAAATATCTTGAGGCAAATGAAAATGAAAACACAAAATACCAAAACTTATGGGATACAGTAAAGTCAGTGCTGAGAGGGAAACTTATAGCTCTAAATGTTTTACCTTAAAAAAGAATGATATCAAATCAGAGACCTAACCTCAAAACAAACTAAACCTAAATCAAGCAGAAGGAAGGAAATAACAAAGATTAGAGCAGAAATATATGAAATAGAGAATTAAAATATAAGAAAATCAACAAAACCAAATGTTGGTTCTTTGAAAAAAATTCAATGAAGTTGACAAATCTTTAGCTAGACTGACAAAGAAAAAAGAGATAAGATACAAATGACTAAAATCAGAAATGAAAAGAGATGGCATTACTACTGACCCCACAGAAAGAAAAAAGGGGCTATAAGAAGATACTATAAAATGTACAGCTACAAATTAGATGACGTAGATGCAATTTACAAAGTCGTATAAGCACACAAACTACTGCCACTGACTAAAGAAGAAACAGAAGACTTCAATAAACAATAACGAGTAAAGAGTTTGAATCTGTAATCAGAAAATTGCCAAAAATTAAAGCTCAGAAGTAGATGGCTTCACAGGGAAATAGTACCAAACATTCCATGGAAAATTAATACCAGTCCCACTCAAATTCTTCCAAAAAATTGAAGAGGAGGGAGCACTCCTTAATTCATTCTACAATGCCAGCATCATCCTCTACCAAAGTCAGGAAAAAATAGCATAAAAAAGAAAGTTATAGACCAATATCTCTTTTGAAAATAGATGCAGAAATACTCAACAAAATACTAGCCAATCAAATCCAATAGTACATTTAAAGAATTGTACTCCATGATCAGGTGGGATTTATCCCAGTTATGCAAAGATGGTTCAACATAAGAAAATCAATTAGTGTAATACACCTCATTGACAGAATGAAGGAAACACATATACATGATTGTCTTAATTGATGCAGAAAAGGTACTTGTCAAAATCCAGCACCGATTCTTGATAAAGACATTTAGAAAACTAGGAATAGAAGGAAATTTTCTTAACATGAGAAAGGGCACCACAGCTAGCATCCTACTTAATGGTGAAAGACTGAAAGTTTTCCCTCTAAGATCAGGAATAAGCAAGGATGTCCAATGTCGCCACTGTTACTCAACATTGTACTGGAAGTTCTCACCATGCAGTTAGGCAAGAAGTAAAACTTTGTTTTGTAAATTTTGCAGAATTTTGTTCTATTTCCTTTTTTCCTCATTTTGCAGACAAAGTCATATCTAGTGCATGTGATGTTTTAGGAGACTTTTTATTTATTCCATTGATAATTATTGATCACTAACTATGTGAACTCTAACTAAAGTATAATGAAAGTGTGGAGGAGGGAAAGAGCACCTACATATTTTTTGGAGCAGCATTGCTAATGTCTGCGAGTGTCCTTCTTGGTTGTAAGAGTTGATCGCCCCTATTGACTGTGATTTCCTGTAGGGCAGGTCTTTTGATATATGCAAAGGAGCAAAGGGTGAAAGAGAGAGAATATGGTGTTTGAAGGAGTTGATATTTGACCTGAGACTTAAAAGAGAAAACTGTATGAAAATGAAATGTGAATTTAAAGTGCAGGATTTTAATAAGAATGTTGAGCACTGAGAATATGTAGTCATGCATTTGAGCAGTTGAGATAAGGAGAGAAAGGGGGAGGTTTGACCTGAGTTTGGAGGGTCTCCCACAGTATGCACTGTACCTAACACATAGTAGGTGCCCAGAAGTAGACACTTGTACTGAATTGCTCATGTTTAAATCAGTCCTAGAAGGAAGGAAGATAGTTTATCTCACATGGAATAACTAGGAGAGAGAGAGTGTGTGTGTGTTTTAATGAGCTACCAATAACAAAAACAAAACTGCAGTGAAAGAATTGACAGCCTGGATCTGTAATCTGCCTGACCTGACAATTAAAAGAACTTATTACTGTGTCAGTCTGCCAGATGGATCTTCTCCTTGAAATGTAACGTGCAGTGCTTCTGAATGTGATTCAAGTGCAAGCTTCCTTTTCTCCCTACTTGATGTTTCTTGAGTTTGGGAAAGAAGCAGTTTTATTTGAACTAAACCCACTCATTTCAAGTGTGTTTAATGACAGCAATATGTGACAGATAAAATAAAATCCTACGGCCTCATTTGATGTTTGTTTTAATTTCAGACCTTAGGAAGAGGAAACAGAGAGGATAAAACAATGTGGCTCAAAGGGAGGAGTTTAAAACAAATGATCTATGATCACAAACTTGGTCATTTTTCTCCAGAGAGAGTTGGGAGGTCAAATAATATGAGTAACAATAGTAGAAGTATTTTAAATTCATATA
Organism: Dasypus novemcinctus; assembly: GCF_030445035.2. Lineage (NCBI taxonomy): Eukaryota > Metazoa > Chordata > Mammalia > Cingulata > Dasypodidae > Dasypus > Dasypus novemcinctus. Next base: position 63,738,095 of record NC_080676.1, read on the forward strand.
ATGCTTTGTAGCTTGTGCTTTTATGTTCGTTATCTCATTCCATTCTGTGAGTGTGACTGGCCACAAAATATCATCATCCCACTTTACACATGAAAGTTCTGTGAGTTGTACCACAGCACACATCTAATGTGGCAGAGAGCAAGGTCTTTTGCCTGTTCCTTTGTATTTGGAATCCAGTAATTCTTCTACTGTTCTGTGCTGGCCCATCAGTCAACTGTGTGTGCAACACATAGGAGCACATTGTAAGCATTCTCTTCCTTAACTTCATTGAAATACCTAAATGGAGTGCTTGAATATATTCTCATAATAACAGATTCCAGCTGTCAGAAGTATGTAAAGTAAAACTTAAAAGCCATCTTTCACTACCTACAAATTCTTCCCTCACATTTCCAACTCCACTCTTTTTCAAAAAAATAATCACCGTTGTCTGTTTATTGTGCATCTTTCCAACCCTTTTCCAATGTATTTACCTATATAAATGTAGCTAAACTAAGGTAACTTTCATTTCAAACACAAATGGTATCATAATATTTTCTATTTTCTCTATTTTGCTCTTTTCATGGAACTCTTATAATGTCAGTAAGAAGGGATTTGCGATATTACCTTTAATATTTGCCCAGTGTTCCATAGTGTTCCTTCATTAGCCACTTTTATACTAATGGGCATTAAGGATGAGTTTCTGGTTTTCTTTGTTATGAACAATGCTAAAATGAGCTTCCTTTGCTTGTGTATCTTTGTATATGTTCAAGGATATTTTTTTGAAATAAATAACCGGAATTGGAATTGTTAGGTTTTGAAGTTTATAAAATGTCAGTTGAACCACCATCCCAACTGTTAGAATCCTCATATTATCTCATGTTATCAACATGCAATTTTATGTTGTTTCTTGGGAATGTGTTGTACAGACCAGTCCAGACTCTTCTCTAAACAGACGCTTGAGGCCAGGAGAGTAAATGTTGGGCAGGTTTTTTTCCATGGCAGTGTGGTTTGGAAACAGGCGCAGTGGAAGAACACTAGAGTATTCTTCTAACAGTTTTGTTTTCTTAGAACAGCTATACTCTTCATTGGAATATAATAAGATATTTAATGTAATTAAAATGCAAATATAGCAATGGATTTTTAAAATTCCTTAAATGTATCTTTGCTAAGAAACAAGAATTTGAGACAATAGTTGTTTTTTTATTTTATTTATATATTTAGACACACAATTATATATATATATATAATTAGAGACATTGTGAACTTACAAAACAATCATGCAAATGTACAGAATTCCATATAACACAATCCACCAACACGTTAAATTTTGTGTATCATTTGTTATAGATTATGAGATGACATCATCAAATTCTCACCACTAATTATGGTCTAAAGCAAACATTCGGTATATTTTTCCCATAATCCACTATTTTTTAAAATTATTTTTTAAAAATATTTATTTATTTTTATTTATTTCTCCCCCCTTCTCCTCCCCTCACCCACACCCTGTTGTCTGTTCTCTGTGTCCTTTCGCTGTGTGTTCTGTGTCCACTTGCATTTTTGTTAGCAGCTCCAGGAATCTGTGTTTCTTTTTGTTGTGTCATCTTGTTGTGTCAGCTCTCCGTGTCTGCGGCACCACTCCTGGGCAGGCTGCACTTTTTTTGCACGGGGCAGCTCTCCTTGCGGGGTGCACTCCTTGCATGTGGGGTTCTCCCACATGGGGTATACCCCTGCGTGGCATGGCACTCCTTGCGTGTATCAGCATTGCGTGTGGGCCAGCTCACCACATGGGTCAGGAGGCCTTGGTTTTGAACTCTGGACCTCCCATGTGGTAGAAAGATGCCCTATCAATTAAGCCAAATCCACTATTAACAGTACCTCTTTAACATTGATGTAAGAATATTACAATTTTGCTATTAACTGTAGTCCATAGGTTACATTAATTTTTCTTTTTCCTATGCATCTCCTTAGTCTTACCACCTCGTAATAGTGGTATACATTTGTCCTAGTTTGTAGACCATTCTTGTATTTGTACTATTAAACACAGTTCTCCTCCACCTCTGGGCTCATTATGTTTTTCAGTCCCTAGATTATTCTCTAGCTTTCTTTCTACTGATGTTTGCATCCCTAGACTACCCCTTTCAGCTACAATCCCATTTATAAGTCAGCTGTGTTATATTCAGTATAATGTGTTACCATCAACTCTATCCATTTTCACACTTTTACAGTCAAGCTAATTAAAACTTCTACATACATTATCAGTACTCCTTCTCAGCCCTCATCCTATCTCCTAGTGACCTGTACTCCAGATTTTATTCTTCATATTGTTTATTCTTCATATTTAATTCCTATTAGTGTGTTTATTCTTCATATTTAATCCTATTAGTGAGTCCATAAAATATTTGTCCTTTTTTGCTTGGCTTATTTCACTCAGCGTAATGTCTTCAAGTTTCATCCATATTATCATATGTGTCCCAATTTCACTTCTTACAGCAGCAAAATATTCCATTGTATGTATATACCACATTTTGTTTACCATTCATTGGTTGATGGACACTTGAGCTGTTTCTTTTAGTAATTGTGAATAATACCACTAGAACATTAGTGTGCAAATGTCTGTTTGCATCACAGTTTTTAGTTTTGTATATTTTAGTACAGAGATTGTCAGATCATATAGCAGTTCTATATTTAGCTTTTTGAGGAATCGCCAAATGTCTTCCACAGAGGCTGCACCATTTTACCTTCTCACCAACAGTAAAGGAGTGTTCCTATTTCTCCACATCCTCTCTAGCACTTAGTTTCCTGTTTTTTAAACAATGGCCATCCAATGAGGTGTAAGATGATATCTCATTGTAATTTTGATCTGTATTTTGAGCATATTTTCATGTGCTTTTTAACTGTTTGTATTTCCTATTTGGAAAAATATCTATTCAGGTCTTTTGCACATTTTTAAATTGTATTGATTGCTCTTTTATGATCATTGTATGATCTCTTTATAAGGCATGGAAATCAATCCCTTATCACGTATGTTAATTCCAAATATATTCTCCCATTGAGTGGGCTTCCTTTACACCTTCCTGAAAAATTTCTGGAATCACAAAAGTGTTTAAGATTGAGGAGGTCCCATTTATTCATTTTTTTCTTTCGTTGTTTATTCTTTTGGTGTAAAGTTTAAGAATCCACCAGCTGCCACCAGGTTTTGAAGATGATTTTGTACATTTTCTTCTAGGAGCTTTATGGCTCTAGCTTTTATATTATGTCTTTGATCCATTTATTTCACTTAATATTGTAAAATAGAAGATGATTTCCCCCCATTTTTCTTTTTCTCTTCCCCTCCCCCACCCCCGCCCTGCTGTTTTTGCTGTCTTTGTCTGTTTGCTGTGTGATCTTCTGTATCTATATTTCTTTCTGTCTTCTCTTCTCATTTTTCTCCTTAGGATTCATCGGGATTCAATCCTAGGGACTTCTGATGTGGAGAGAGGTTCCCTGTCAATTGTGCCACCTCAGTTCCTGATCTCTGCTGCACTTCACCTTGATCTCCCCTTTGTCTCTTTTTCACTGTGCAATGCAACTCATTTGCGTGGGCACTGGATCACTGCATGGGCACTCGGCTTGCTGCATGGCCACTCCGCTCCCCACGTGGGCTCTGGCTTTCCACACTGGCACTCATGTGGGCAGTTGGCTGGCCATGCAGGCACTCATATAGGCACTCAGCATGCCACGCAGGCACTTGGCTAACTGCATGGGAACTGACTCGCCATGTGGGCACTCACGTGGGCACTTGGCTCACCATGTGGGCACTTGGCTTGCCGTGCTCACTACACATGGGCACTTGGCTCGCCACGTGGGTACTGGCTCACTGCACAGGCATGCTTTCTCTTCTTTTTCACCAGGAGACCCCAGGGATCGAACCTGGGTCCAACCATATGGTAGGCAGAGGCCTTATCATTTGAGCCACATCCTCTTCCCTGTATTAAATCTTTGAATGCTTGGTAGAATTCAGTTGTGAAACCATCTGGTCCTGGACTTTTCATTTTGGGGAGTTGATTGATGATTGGTTTACTTACTTGTGATTGTTTTTTTTTTTTTAAGTCTTCTATTTCTTCCAGGATCAATGTAGGTGGTTCTTATGTTCCTAGGAATTTTTCCATTTCATCTACATTGTCTAGTTTCATGGTATACTGTTGTTCATAGTATCCTCTTTTAATTATATGGGATCAGTAGTAATGTCCCTGTTTTCATTTTTTATTTTATGTATTTGCATCACCTTTTTTTTTCTTTATTAGTCTTGCTAATGGTTTGTCAATTTTGTTAATCTTCTCAAAGAACCGACTTTGTTTAATTCTCTCTGTTGTACTTTGGTCTCAGTTTTATTTATTTCTTCTCTAATCTTTTTTATTTCATTCCTTCTGCTTGCTTTGGAAATAGTTTGCTATTCTTTTTCTAATTTCTCTAGTTAGGCCATTGATTTCAGCTTTTTCTTCTTTTTTAATGTAAGCAGTGAGTGCAATAAATTTCCCTCTCAGCACCGCCTTCACTGCACCTCATAGGTTCTGATATGTTGTGTTCTCATTTCATTTGTATGAGGTGTTTATTGATTTCTCCCACCATTTCTTCTTTGACCCAGAAGTGTGTTGATTAATCTCCAAGTATTTGTGAATTTTCCCATTTTATGCTCATTGTTAATTTCCATCCTTATTCTATCATGGTAAGAGAAAGTGCTTTGTATAATTTTGATCATGTTAAATTTATTGAGATCTGCTTTGTGACCCAGTGTATGGCCTATCTTGGAGAAAATCCTTGAGCACTTGAGAAGAATGCATTTTTGCTGTTTGGGGACTCAATGTTTTGTATATATCTATTAGGTTTAGTCCATTTATCATAGTATTTAAACTCTCTGTTTCTTTATTGATCCTCTGCCTATACATTCTGTCCAATGCTGAGAGTGTTGTATTGAAGTCTCCAACTATTATTGTAAAGCTGTCTATTTCTCCCGTCAGTTTTGCCAGTATTTGCCCCATGTAATGTTACATCCTGGTTATGTGCATATACATTTATGGTTTTTCATACTTGGTGTTGTTTTGGCTACCACATGCATCGAATATCTTTTTCCAGCCTTTCCTTCAAGGTGAGTCTCTTGTAGACAGCATATAGATGACTCATATTTTCATATTCATTCCTATAGCAGGTGTCTTTTGATTGGGAAGTGTAATCTGTTTACATTCAATGTTACTACTATAAGGGCAAGTCTTACTTTACCCCTTTTGTCCTTTGTGTTGTATCTATCATATTTTATTTTCACCACTCTCTTTATACTTTTAGTTACTTTTATTGATATAATCTTCATTTCTAGACTCTCTTCCAAGAGTCTCTCTCCTGTCTATTCTTTTCAGGCTGTAGCACTCCCTTTAGTATTTCCTGCAAAGCCAGTCTCTTGGTTACAAACTTTCTCTATTTCTGTTTATTTATGAATATTCTAAACTCACCCTCATTTTTAAAAGGCAATCTTGCTGGATTTAAGATTCTTGGTGGTAGTTTTTCTCTTGCAGTATCTTAAATATATCATACCATTGTCTTCTTTCCTCTGTAGTTTCTGATGGGAAATCTGCACTTAATCTTACTGGTCATCCCTTGTATGTGATCCATCATTTTTCTCTTGTTGCTTTCAGTATTCTCTTTTTGTCTTTGGCATTTGACTTTTTGATTTTTATCTGTCTTGGAGTAGGTCTATGGAGATTTATTCTGATGCAAGTATGTTGTGCTTCAATAGGGTTTGGAAATTGTCTACCATTATTTCTTAAAATAGGCCTTCTGTCCCTTTTCCCTTGTCTGCTCCTTCTGGAACACCCATGACATGTATGTTTACAAGTCTCTTACCATCATTTATTTCCCTGAGATCCTGTTAATTTTTTCCCATTTTTTTCCTTCATCTGTTCTTTTGTATGTTCACTTTTGGAGGCCATGGCTTCATGGATGCTTAAACTGCCCATGTTGCCCCAGGAACCAATGATGCTTCTCCTACCTTTCTTCTCCACCAGGGATTGGGACAGAACCACAACTGCAGTAATCCAAGCCATGCAGACTATAACTGTCTGTAGTTGCCCAGAGAGACTGATGAAGTTTCATGCCTTTTCTCCTTCCTGGAGCAGTGATGGAGCCACAGATGTGGAAAACAAATTAAGCCATGCAGGTCAAAAATGACCATAGATAGATGTAGCACCAGCCACCTCTTCCCCTGTGAGAACTGGAGATCAAGCCACAGTTGTGCCCAATGATCTAATCTGTGTGTGCTGAAAGTACCTGCCCTGAGAGACTGAGGAAACACTGCCCCACTCCTGTCCTGTGGGACTTGTGGTGGGTATGGGTCTACAGGTGCTCAACAATCCAGTCTGTCCTGGCTGAAAGTGCCTGCAGTTGCCCAGAGAAGCTGGTAGAGGTGTCGCCAGCTTCCTCCATGCTGGAGTTGGGGGCTGGAACCTATATTATGGCTGAAATCCAATCTGGGTGGAAAGAAGCCAATTCCCAGCATCACTGTGATATTCTCTCATCCCCCTTTCCCCCTATGCTGGGGTGGAGTTAAATGGAGGTAACTGATCTCTTCCTGACTTGAACAGATTCACACTTTAGCTGTTCCTAGGATTATACCTTAGCCAGCTGAATTTACCAATCAGTCAGTGCCTGACCATCTCTTCCTCCCCCATTTTTGGGAAATATAGCTTCCAACTCCAACTGGGGAATATCTCCCAAATTGACTTGTGCTGCTAGTGGGGAATGGGCACCAGCCTCTGTGGCATGGAGTGCTCTACTCACAAATCTTCACTGCAGATGGGCAATCTCCTCTTTCCATTCTTCCAAGGATGTTTCAGGATGTTCTTCTGGTCTCCTGAGTCCCCAAACAGGTGCTTTAGATACCTCTGGTTAATTACTGACTGCTCTGATTCTTAGAGCTCCTTACTCTGCCACCATCTTGCCCCTCCTCCTGATTTTATATATATAGCAAATACTTTTTTATTGTTGGCGAGGAAGAGTCTGCTAAGTTATTCCACATAACTGAGTACCTTACTTCTTGCTCCAGGTCAAAAACAGCTGTGTTTTTTGTTTTGTTTTGTTTTGTTTTAGTTTTAGCTTTTGTTTTTATTTTAAATATGATTAAGCTCTGTACTGATTGTATGATATGATGTTCCAGCAATTCAAGTCCTCCTCTCAGGTCATCCTACCTTTCCCAGATTCTTCATATTGGAAATGATTAATAGGGGATAAAATCTGAAAACCTGGGCAAATAAGATCATTGACCTGATCTGAGTGACTTTTGTGGTATTATAGATCGCAGAATAGCATCCTCACATTTATTTCCCATATCATGGATAATGTGTTTTACTTTTGCAAGCACAGAGACAGAAAATAAACTCTGTGTCCACCCCTCTTTTTCTGTTAAAATACTTATTTTTTAAAAACCATAATACACTACTATGGTTCAGAATCATGTTTGTCTAAGTTCTTTTAGAATAAAGAAGCTATTTCCAAAGTCTGTTTTAGTTATGTCCTTTCAGGTTGCAGGAAGCCAAGATGTACTTAAGTTACCTCAGATGACTTTATACGGTGAGACTTTATGGTGAATATACAAAGAGCAAGACATCTAGCAACCAGAAAACCAAGCCTCACAGAGTCTTGGACTACCATTGTGGACACAACAGTAGATGATTTTTGTCATCCCCATAAATTAACAGCCAATGCTTCCTATTCCATTGGGTCTCCATTCGCATGACTTAGCTTCACTCAGTTTTTCCTTCTGTTTCCTATTGTTGCTCCTGCAGTGATTCCATTTAGTTTTCTTCTCAACATTCTGATTTTCACTATATTCTGCCCTCTTCTACCTTTTGGCATCTTCATACAACTTTCTCTTGGCTTTTCTCCACTCTATTCTGCTACCAGCTGCTCTGTTTGTGTTTTGCACTCAAGCACTCGAAAAAATAGGATCCCTTATTTTTGCTGGTCCTTCTCAAGTACAAATTGGAAAGAAATTCTCACACCAACAGATCACATGGAGATCTGGTCTGGCTTGTTTCAATATGTGATCCAATTAGTTTTTTTTTTTTTTTTTTTTTAAATTTTTTTTATTTTTTATTGACTTTGTAATAATATTACATTAAAAATATATATGTGAGGTCCCATTCAACCCCACTCCCCCCACCCCCCCCTCTCCCCCCCCCCCCAACAACACTCGTTCCCATCATCATGACACATCCATTGGATTTGGTAAGTACATCTTTGGGCACCTCTGCACCTCATATACATTGGTTCACATCATGGCCCATACTCTCCTCTATTCCATCAAGTGGGCCCTGTGAGGATTTACAATGTCCGGTGATTACCTCTGAAGCACCATCCAGGGCAGCTCCATGTCCCGAAGACGCCTCCACCTCTCATCTCTTCCTGCCTTTCCCCATACCCTTTGTCCATTATGTCCACTTTTCCCAATCCAATGCCACCTCTTCTATGTGGACATGATCCAATTAGTTTTGACCAGAGTTCGGAATTAGATTTTACAAAGCTGTGGCAACATATTATTAAAATCAAACAGCGTCTCCTTAAATGGAGCTGTGGATGTGGTAGGGACTCAACATTTTATAGGGTTTTTGTTTTGCTTTGTTTTTTTTTAATCGTAGTGAGTTTATAACTGAGCCAAATGGAAGGCTTTATCCTTGAAGTTATTATGCTCAAAACTTATTCAGAAGACTTGGTCTTTGCTTCTGACATTATTCTGGCCATCACTGGAACTTTCTGCAAGTTTACTTCTCATTTCTAAGCCCCAGTGTTTCAATCTTTTCAAGAAATCTTCTGCAAAAATGGAGGAGGATAACTTAAGAAAAGAGGAGAACCAACCAAAATTAATTGCTTATTACCCCTTCCCCAGGTAAAAGTGAAATTTGCACTTTTGAAATGACAAAGGGGAGGCATCAGAGTGGTAATAATAGCAGGTACTAGTGAGTGTGGGGAAGGGAGTTAGTGAGGGAACAAGGTACCCATATGAGGCAGTAGGGAAGGAAACCAAGAACATGTTTAGCATGCAGATTGGGCATGCTGCTGCTTCTCTCGCAGGAAAATTGAAGAGTATATCTATAGAAACAGGGATACTTTGAGGTAAAGAGAATAATTAGAAGACAAATTAATGTAACATACTCTCATGCTTCTCAAAAGTAGGAAGGACAGTTATGTACAGAGAACATGACATGGAATAATGTGAACATAAGGAAATTTGGATAGACTGGTATATGCAGTAAATGGATCCATGAAAAGGTTATGGTGTAGCTTTGAGGGCCCACTTGAAATCTGAAGTTCAGGTCTGCACTATGTTTTCTTAAGAATCTATGCAAACCAGAGTTAAAAAAAAAAAAAAGAAAGAAAGGACAATGTGAGTATTGTGAATATTTGGGAGTTAAAGGTTTGCAAAAAGGCTGGGTAGAAATCAAGGGAACAAGGTTAATTCAGTATTAGTTATTGTGACTTAAGTAGATGTAATAAGTAGGACCCCTCTTTTCTACCCACATTCAGAAACTATTGATAAAATAGTGGAGTCAGATGGAGACCCAAGTGTCAGCCTTATGACTGACTAAAGTGCCCTGTATGACTGGCATTAGCACTGGGGCAAATGAAATTATCACTGTTTTACCATTAGACATATTTGCCTTTCTAATAGTGGCCAGCAGTGGACACCTGCAAGCCTCTCCTAGGGCAGGGGTGCTGTCTACTAGACAGTTTATAGTATGGAAAAGCAGAGAAAAACATGGGCCTTCCATGTAGGCAGATTCTGAATGAACTCTGGAGGAAGCTGAATGACACCTGCCCCATTTCTTCTCTCACATTCACCACACTTAAATCACTGCTCCTTCTTGGGGGAAGAGTGAGTGAGGTGGCAGTCAGGTGGCAGGGGTATTTCTCCGGGAATATGCTAATCTCTAGGAGGGGGAATAAACTTCCCTTTTTATGTCATTGACTACAGTATTCAAGGTATTGATCTAGGGACCTAGCTTCAAGCCTGGTAGAGCTAAATTGAGTTTCAGGGACTAAATAAATATGTATCAATTTGATGTCTTGTAAAGGCAAAGAGGTTGCAGGTGGCTAAGGTGATTATAATGAAAAAGGGAGCATATGCTAAAGGCAGTCTAGAAATTCATGGAGGTGAGGTCTGTAATATAGCTGAAGAGGTAAGTATTATAGAGGGAAATTCATGGTTAGTGGGATAGGGGAAAGGAAGGAATTATAATGGCAAGGCAAATCCAGTATCTGAACCTGTGATTTCTCCCCAGATGTTTGCAAGTCAGTAAGTTTCACAACTTAGAGATTTGCTGCACTCGTGCTCCTATTGCCTCTCTGCCGTGGAATCTAGATCACTGTTTCATTAATACTTGTTTTTCACTGCGGTTTCGAACACCATTCATCTGCAATGCAATGAGTAGCACTCTTAACAAATTTTGTATGAGGTGAAAGGCAGTGTGGCTCTTATGACTATAACTAATCTTCAAATTTAAATAAAAACCTGGATGGGCCTGTCTTCCACGGCAGCATCTCACCACAGCCTTGTGCCCTCATCTGCACTAAGGAATGCTGATAGATCTTCCTACTTTGATGAATTTTAAACTGATTTGTAAAATGTTCCCTTTGGCTGATCCAGACCTTAAAGCCATGCAATTTTCAGGTGTGAAGTCTTGCTGGAACTTAGTTGCAACCTAAGAAGGAACTCTTCCAATAGGAGCATGAGCAATAATGGAAATTATACTGTCATTACTAAAGGTTTTTATTTAGGTAATGTTTGCATCTTCATGATGCTTTGAGGTATATAAGAACAACTGATTGTATTTTCCTTTTTACAGATGATAAAACTAACCTCTAAGAGGTTTCATGGAAGATCAAATAGCAAAATCCTAACACAGCTAGCAGGAAAAACTGGCTTCTTTGACATTTCTATGGTATTTATAAATGCCAGCCTACCTCCCAGATAGGACATGCCTCTTCATACAAAAACACACCTATAAATATATGGCAAGCAAGCTCTTGTCCAAGTAAAATCCTTTCTTCAAAGTGTCAACAATTAGCAGTATACACTCACACCCAGACACATACCCCAATTCCTATGTGCAAGCCCTTTAGAAAGCAACTGTGATATATTAGGGCTTTGATAACTTTTTAGAGGACTTTATTCAATTTATTTACATACAAAGCTAATACTTCTAGCCATTTGTTAAAATCCCAAACAGGGCATTCAGTTGGTCACAAATATATTATCAAATGCATTTTTTATCTTATGGATCATTTGGATAGGCTTTAAAGAATTAAATATAAACTATTTGATATTAAAATAATGCAAAACATTCAATATGTGATGACTCAAAAGGGAGTTTTACTATTCCTCTGGGTTACTTTTATGAACATGTGATATTGGAACAATGTACAGACAGTCCTTTACTCAAAAATGTTCAGACTTTTGTAGAAAAAGACAAAGCTGCAGACCAGAATATGCACATCAGTCCTGCTGCCCTTATCAGATAGTATGGGTGGGGAATTGTATAGTGTCCCTTAGGACTTAGAGACAAGTAGAATTTGGGGCAGCCTTTAATTCCTAACGTGTGTGAGGAAGTAAGTTTCTATAGTTTAGTTAGTAGAATTTTCCATGACAGAAAAATGGATTAACACGATTAGATTAATAAGATTAAGTCTCAGTAACTTCTCAACTAGAAATCACGTTTGATAGGGAGCAATTCCAAAATTATTCAATAGTATTTCTTTTCAAGAACTCCTTCCCTTGCTTGATAAAAGGGATTACCCATTGATTGTTTCTCTTAATAACTTATGTTAGAATCTCACTGGTTATTTTGAATGTCACATGTCTTGACATTCATATGAGGGAGCAGGACTTACTATACAATGTCTCTTTGCTTAGAGGTGATTTTATACATAAATATTTCTTTCAAAATGACCATTGATAGGAACTGTGTTTGTCTTCAATCTCTGTGTCACATTTGATATGTAGCCAAGTATTCTAGGATTAGCTTTATTACTTATTTCTCATTACTTCACACACAAAAACACTAAAAAAAAAACTCATCTGTGAGATCATACGACCTCCTAAAACCCTACTCACAATTCTGAATGTCTGTTGTTTCTAAGCCTGCTGCCCTCTTCTTCCAATGTGCACACCACACTCCTGTATTTTTCTGTTTAGTTGAAAAAAAAAAAAATCCTGGACGATAAATTACACCAAAATTGCCACTAATATTTGGGAAGTTAATGATAATATATGCTTGATTTGTACCTTTTTAAATATCATGTTGTGGCATATGATGCCAAATCAGATCTTTTTTGGTTTTTATTAGTCAGCAACATCTATTTAATGCCTACTAAGTACAGAGCAAAGTTGTGAGGTGGAAAGGCAAAGAGATCTAAAAAGGAATAGACTAATATTTTCAGCGTAGCTTACCATTATCTTTATGAATACAAAAAAAATAGACAAATGAAAGATTTAAGAAGAGTTAAAAGAAAAATACGAATGAGTGCAAATTGATCTGGTATAAACTGAATTATATAAATGCAAATGATGCAAATTTTAAAAACTCAAAGTTCATCTTTAAACTTACTCTTTCTACTTTTATGTTTATAATACTTTGCCATGAGAATAGTGAGAGCTCAGTACCCTATGCACTTCAGTAATGAAAATTTCCTGGTTCAGTTGTATCATTTAGAGAGACAAATCTAACACTGATTTTTTATGGACATCTGAGAACTTAAGCTGTAAAACTTTATGAGGCCCTGTTTATCTTTTGTTATCCTCATTAAAACTGATGTGTGGCCTCCAGCAAGTTACTTAAACTCTCTGTGCTTCATTTTCCTCATCTGTAAAATAGAAATGATAATAAGACCTATGTCATAGTAGTGTTAAGAATATGAAATGTATAATACTGCATTACTTCAATTCTATGAAGTACCATTCTTTTATATGTGGTTTAGTTTCTTTAAGGTTAAAATGTACCCTATAGGTGATATGACAAGAAATCATTGTGCCATAGTTTAAATGGCATCAGTTCTTTCTTAGTGATAAAAAACAAAACAACACCAACAAAAAAAAGTGTTGCATCTTAAAATCAAATGCATCATAGAATCAATGAAATATAGCATGTGTGTGGGTGGCTTGAAGTTGTATGTACCCCAGAATACCAGGTTCTTTTTTTTTAACATATTCAATCACTTTTTTTTAAGATTTATTTTTTATTTATTTCTCTCCCCTTCTTCCCCCCTCCCCCCCACATTGTCTGCTCTCTGTGTCCATTCGCTGTCCTGTGCTCACTTGCATTCTTATCAGTGGCACTGGAAATCTGTTTCTCTTTTTGTTGCATCATCTTGCTGCATCAGCTCTCCGTGTGTGCGGCACCACTCCTGGGCAGGCTGCACTTTTCTCGTGTGGGGCAGCTCTCCTTGAGGTGCATACTCTGTACGTGGGGCTTCACTACATGGGCGACGCCCCTGAGTGGCATGGCACTCCTTGCACGCATTAACAGTGCGCATGGGCCAGCTCACCACATGGGTCAGAAGGCCCTGTCTTTGAAACCTGGACCTCCCATATGGTAGGAGAATTCTGTCAGGTTAGCCAAATCCACTTCCCTGAGCCACATCAACTTCCCCCACATTTTTAAACCTAATCCATTCCTGTGGATGTGAAACCATTGTAAGTGTAGAACCCTTTCATGAGGTTACTACAGTTGAGGTGTGGCACAGTCCAGTCAGGATAGGTCTTAATCCTATTATTGGAGTCCTCTATAAGCATAATGAAACTTAGATAATGAGAGACGATCACAGAGGGAGCAGCCAGAAACTGAACATCAGGAGAACCCAGCAGGGAAGCAGATTTGACCCAATGGATAGGGTGTCTCCCTACCACATGGCAGGTCCAAGGTTCAAACCCAGAGCCTCCTGACCTATGTGGTAAGCTGGCCCACACACAGTGCTGATGCACACAAGGAGTGCCATGCCACTCAGGGGTGTCCGCCACATAGGGGAGCGCCACACGCAAGGAGTGCGTCCCATAAGGAGAGCCGCCCAGTGCAAAAAAAGTGCAGCCTGCCCAGGAGTGGCGCCACACACATGGAAAATTGGCACAGCAAGATGATGCAACAAAATGAGACACAGATTCTGGGTGCCACTAACAAGAATACAAGCGGGCGCAGAAGAACACACAGTGAATGGACACAGAGCAGACAACTGGGGTCAGGGGGGGGGGGGGGGAGAGGAAGGGGAGAGGAATAAATAAAAAGTAAATCTTAAAAAAGAAAAAAGAGACCCAGCCAAGAAGGGGCAACCAGGAGGCACTGTCATGTGCCTCACTATGTGACAGGTAAAGTGCCTAGGATCACCAACTGCCAGCCCCAGAACACCAGTTCAGCAAGAAGCAGCACCTTGAGGATGCCTTGATTTGGACTTTTTTAGTCTCAAAACTGTGAACAAATACATTCCCATTGTTTAACCTGACCTATTGCATGATATTTGCTTGAGCAATCCAGGAAACTAAAACAATGTATAGAAGGCTTAGAACAGAACCTGGCATACAGTAAGTCTTAATGAGAGATATCTACTGTTATTATCATTGCTTGGATAACAATTTGTGGTTGGTAAAACGTTTTCATCTGATATCATTGACTTCTGAACTGTGAGGTAGATATACTTGTGATTGCTTGTCTTTGAGTAAATAGAGCCAAGAGAACTTGCCAGAGATCACACAACTGCTAAGTGAAAGATGGAGGCCATGAGCTATGGTTGTTTTATTTTCATTCATAACACCCTTTTTTAATCCTACTATGTTGTATGGACTGAATTCTGCATACCGAGAATGAAGTGTTAAATGAGTTTGCTAGAGCTGCTATAACAAATATCACACAATGAATTGGCTTTAACAGTAGGAATCTATGGGCTCACAGTTTTGAGGCTAGAAGAGTTCCAAAATTAAGATATCAGCAATCTTTGCTTTCTCCCTGAAGACTGTAGTGTTCTAGTGCTAGCTGCTGGCAATCTTTGGGTTCCTTGTTTTTTTGTCTCTATTTTCCATCACAAGGCAATATTATCTCCTTTCTGACTGTTCTCCTGGTTTCCATGGACTTCCAGCTTCTGGCTCTTCCCTGTGGCTTTCTCTTTTTAAGGCCTCTAGTAGTCTGGATTAAGGCCCACCATAGTTTAGCTAGACCTTAACTAAAAATATCAACTTCAAACATCCTAGTTATCATGGGTAACCCAGAGGGATGTACATTAAGAACATGTGTTTGCTGGGAGACATAATCAAACCCTACTATAGGTGATAACTAAGGCAGATGAGGTCCTTTCTCTGAACTTAAATGTTGGGAAGGGCTCACATAGGAGAATGTGAAGGCATAAGCAATAAGGAAATAAACAAGATAAACTCAGGTTGAGATATAGGATAAAGAGCATGGATGGGGATAGGAAGCATGCTATTTGCTAGGAAGGTCAATAAAGGCTTCCCTGAGGAGTTGAGCTGAGAACTTGGGCCATCTGAGGAACAGGAATGAACCAGGGTGGGCTCTGCAATACATTTTTCCTGCTGTCCTAAGAGAGAGTGATAACTACAACTTTAGGCTTCAGAGAGCAGATGCTAAGTTATATCTCTGGAGGGAAGGATTTGCACATTCCTGACCACACCTTATAAACTTGTGTTTTGGGGTACTTTAGAGAAGGACCCCAAAACACAGTACTTTAGAGAAGTACCCCAAGACACATTTGTCATTCTGGAGACAGATGTGAAGATGTGCATTATTTTATTCTCTTTTTCAGATGAATATACTGAGGAACACAGATATAAAATGATTTTCTCTAGTTAGTTTTCTAATGCTGTACAGTGCGTGTGATATCTACTAGAGTCACATATCTACCAGGTGTCAATTCTGTAAGGTTTTTAAAAGGTTAAAACCTTCCAGGTAGAAATTTCCTATACTACTAATCCTTGAGTGGTAACTTTTTATAGCCCATGGAATTGTGTCACAAAAGAAGTTGTTAGTGATTTTTTTCCCCCACTTCTGTGATTCTTTGGTATTACCTCTCTTGGCATTGGCTATTTAGAAATATCCATTCTGTCTTGGAATAGCCAATCAAATAATGACTCATGCCAAACCAAGAGTTTATTTATTCCTCTTCTCATTCATATCAACACCTGTTTAATTTGATCATATAAAGAATGTGATCTATTTATTTCTAACTATATGTTTCAGTACCAGTACTTGGTGCTTGCATAGTCCATACTCATAATGTTAAATTTGACTTCAGTGACGGCATGAATCGTTTTAAGTTAGTCACCATTAATGATATTGATTTGGGGAGAAGCATTCTTTTGGGATCCTATCCACATGATCTTGTACAATTCACTGCTTTTGTTGAACCTGATACCTTATTTATTAAATATAGATATAGAAATAAATGCATATTCTAAGCTCTATTATTTGTGCTATCATTGTCAATTTACCTACTAATGAGCTTCATTTAAATTGGTCTTTTGTAGAAAGTGGTTCATTGTCCTAAAGCCTAGCATAACATTTCATTTATTATTAAAGTTCAGCAAACATAATATAGCGTCCTATAGATGCAAGACTCTGCAACAGGGATGCAAGGATATAGGACCTGTGTCCAGCATCTCAGAAATTAACCTATGGTGAAAAAGATGGATTGGAAACTTAATGTTTTATTGTTGTTGTTTAATGAAAGTGCTCTATTGAGGAGAAATTCACATACCATACAATTCATCCATTCAGATTATTTTTAAAAAGAAGTGACCAATACATTCACTTAAGATATATATATATATATATATATATATATATATATATATTTCCACCCCCCCTCCCCCAGTTGTCTGCTCTCTGTGGCCATTCACTGTGTGTTCTTCTGTGACCACTTCCATCCTTATCAGTGGCACCAGGAATCTGTATTTCTTTTTGTTGTGTCATCTTGTTGTGTCAGCTCTCCATGTGTGTGGCGCCATTCTTGGGCAGGCTGCATTTTCTTTCACACTAAGCAGCTCTCCTTACGGGGCGTGCTCCTTGCGCATGGGACTCTACGTGGGGGACACCCCTGTGTGGCAGGGCACTCCTTGTGCACATCAGCACTGCTTATGGGCCAGCTCCACATGGGTCAAGGAGGCCTAGGGTTTGAACTGCGGACCTGCCGTGTGGTAGGCGGTCCATTGGGCCAAGTCTGCTTCCCACTTAAGAAATATTTATTTAGCACCTGCCATGAGCCAGGACCTTCTAGGTGCTGGATTTATAGAGATTAACAACAGTTCTACAAAAACTAGACACCAATTAAATATATACCAACAGACAATTTCCCTACCATATTACAGACCAATGTTCAGGGTCAGCAAAGATACTCTGAGAACATATGAAAAGGAAGATGGTCAATGAAAATCCAGTCTTGGGAGACTTGGGGAGGTTTTTAGAACGTGGTCATCTCTGAACAGTGGTCTGAGAGCCTTGTAGGAATTACCTAGGTTAATGGTATTGGGATAACCCAAGAGGCTAGAGTTTTTCTGGAAGAGAAAAGAAAATGTGCCAAAGCCCAGAGTCAAGTGATGGGTAAACTACAAGTAGCTGTCTCTGTCTAGAGTGGGCTGCTGGACCTGAAAGGCAGAGAGCTTGGCAGTGCCCGCTTTAATATAGATGTGCATGTCTTTCTATGAGGTCACAAAGAAGGATGAGGTCATCGAGAGCATGTGACATTTAAGTTGGGCCACAAAGGATATATAGCTGATTTCTGAGTCAGGCCACAGTTAGACCAGGCAGAAGGCACTGTGATGGCAAAACCAAGATGTGTGTAAGAGAAAATTGTTTTCAGCTGGGTGAGAAATTTGATATAGCTGGAGAATGGGGTAAGTGAAATAGAGAAAGAATACAGCCAAGAGAATATTTTGATGAGGGAAGCTTGTAAAGGGTTCTGTGTAATACAGTAAATGTGTACATTTGGCGCCTTGTCCTGTAGGCAGTGGGTATTAGGGGTTGAGGGGAGGCATAGCCATTTTGGGGAAGGATTTAGAAAAGGAAAATAATAATTAGAAGTGTGCTTTAGAAAGATATATTCTGGATATACTTGAATCAGAAGGAACTGGGCTATAAAAGTTAAGAGGATGTTATCTGTATTGTTTAAGATAGTGCTTAATTTATACCAAAATCTACTGGCCATTTAAGTCTTTTAAACAATGGGCAATCGTGTCCAATATTAAGAAATAATAGCTAAAGATCTGGAATGATAGCTACCAGTAACTGAGAACTTACTATGTCACTTTCATACATTAATTCTTTCAATCCTCACAACAACCCAATGAGGTAGACTATTTTTCCCCATTTTACAAATGGTAAAATTGTGACCCAGAGAGGTGATAACTTGCTGAGGTCATAATCAGTAAGTGGCAGACCTGGTATTTGAGCCAAGGCATTCTGGCTCCAAAGCCTAAGTATCTAAATTGACCAGTGAATGTACAATGAAAAATACTAACAATTGCATCAGTGAAAAGCAATAATGGACAATTTTGTGTTTTTTTGTTTTTTTGTTTTTGTACAATTCATTGGTTTTTTAATATAGTTATAAAGTTATACAAGCATTACCTACATCTAATTTTAGAACATTTCTTTCATCCCCAAAAGAAACCTCATTCCCATTGCAGCCACTCCCCACTCCCACCCCCAAACCTAGGTAACTTTCAATTTAATTTAAATGATCTTGAATTGCTTTTTATTTAAATGAATGATGACTTTAGTTTAATGGCAGTTTGTTTTTGAGAAGAAGCAATCTGATAGCCTTATTCACTAATTCAGGAGTGTAACGGTTTATTTGAGCTTCTAATTTCTAACTTCCGCATGCAATTAGTGTTTTCATAATTTGGAGGGGAGAAAGGTAGAGGTGTGGGCCTGTGTGTCAGTCACTGGTCATACAAGCCTGAGTAAGACGGCCCAACTCTTGTAGGAGAGGCAGACACACATGTAAGCACTCTATTGCCTAATATTGGGGAATGGTGTTCAGAATACCTGGTGTGTGTGTCTTAAAAGGATTGTGTTAAATTTCATTGTGTTGGAAGCCACTGTATTGTTTTTAAAAATTTAGTATGCACAAAGCATATGGCATGCTTGACATTTTTAAAATAAAATCCACATCAATTTAAAATAAAACAAAACTCCCCATCCAGAATGGTAGAGTAATTGCCTGGCATAAAATAACCCAGCTGTAGAGTGGTTTAAAGGACAACTGGTCTCAGAAAAGAGAATACCAGCTCGGATACTGCTACATAAGCAGCTGTAACACCTGAATTACTGTACCTATTTGGTAGCACATATACCTGAAATGGCTTAAAATAAAAGTTGCAAATGCACCAGATTTGATCCATCTTAGGGTATCTTTCTCTTCTTTTCTCAGTCCCAAGTTAAAAATAAAATCTGCCTGCCCCATTTTACTGTGTGCTAGTTAGTAGGATTAGCTGGAGTTCTCAACAGGAAAGCAATAGATATAGTAGACTACATTGTATGGTGGGTGAGAGCCCGGTAGAGATAATTATACAGTTACTCCCACTATATTACTCTTCAAAGAAACTGAGCCTAATATTCTCCTCCTAAGCAATTTAACCAACTTCTAAAAAAAAGTATAAGATATTATTTAGAGAATAAAATAGCTACTGTATATAATCAGGAGGGAGAATCATAGCAAATTATTATACTCATTTGATAAGTGTATAAAGAGCTATGCTCAAAGCTTTGTAATGTACCTCCTAAGTAATTGTTCAATTGTGCTAACTGTCCTTTAAAAAGGAGAAGAGATAAAGAACTGTTTAAAAAAAAAACAGTTGTTATACTTTTTCAATAAGGTTTTTCCCTCTGGGCACCGATTAAGTCTAATTTCATGCTCCATGAGGCTCAGGCACACATTTGGCCTTCAAATGTTTAATAGTGGTGATTTCTTTACCTTTCAAAAAATAATATCTATGTATAAACATGAACACCAATATGCATCTAAATATGAGAAAATTAAGATCTACCACGTCAGGTTGCCTTGGATGCAGTGCCTGAGCGCTTCCACTTAACTAGCTACGTGACCTTGGGAAAGCAGCTTCGCCTCTCACTGCCTGAGTTCTTGACTTTGAAGTGATTAAAATAATGCAGTGCTTACCCCACACAGTTGTCCTGAGGAGTAAAGCAGTGAAACACTCAGAATTGGATTTCTCAAGTGCTTACATTTTATTAATTCTAAAACCCTTATTTATTCATATTGTTAACATTCTGACCAATTACTGTTAGCTAGCTACAGTCATCACATGGTGGTTTCTGTCTTTTATCAATGCTCTTGACGCACATTATTAAGAGAAAAACACAGAACTTCATGATTTTCAGTTGAAAAGTGATTCATGAGATTGACCTCTAAATATAAAGAAGCATCAATTAATTGTACTTATATTTATTCTTTTTTTTACATACATGGGGTTGATATAATAGAACATTATGTCTCAATAATTTAAACACATTTCAGTAAGTCTGTATTAATGGTTCTAAGTAGTAACAACACTGCATCATAGTTGAAATGGAATATTTTTGTTTCTAGTGGTACAATAACTAATGGTGAATTTTATAATCATTGGCATGTTTTTCCTATGAAACATTGTAGTAAGCACTCAGCAAACAATGGCAGTTATAATTATCATTTAGGCAGAGGTTAAGTTGGTAGTTACACTGTCAGAAGGGTCCTAAGGCCTTTTGATCCACATAGAGTACGTTGAAAGAATTCCTTGGGTATTCATCAATAGTCTAATGACTTGATTTGTTACTATATCCATATGACTTGTTGAAGTTCATTCTGCAAACATTGCGCTAAGTTGGGCTGAAATTCATATATACCATATCCATATACACTACCCATTCATTCCTCCTAATAATGAGGGGTAAATTGGGTGATAGAAGTGAAAGCACATTTTACATCAGTCAAGATAGGTTGGCTAGTGCTGTACCAACAAATGCTCTCCAAATTCCTTTGCTTAAGACAAGGTAGGGTTTTTGTTTTGTTTCGTTTTTTCCTTTTTTTCTTTTTGCTTATGCTACTTGTTGGTCATGGCTCGGAAGTAGGTCTTTGCAGGCTCTTGGAACAGCCACCATCTCAAACATTTCTGATCCTCAACCCAGAGAAAAAGAACTCTGAGTGTCTTGATCCAGCAATCACATGCTCTTACTTGCCACTTTTGCACACATGCCATTAGCCAAAGCTATTCACATGGCTCCACTCAACCATACAGGTGCCAGGAAGAAGAGAGCCAGAAATATTTGGAAAGCAGTATTGATGTCTTCCGCAATATGTGTAATAGTAATAATGGTTAGTAATCACTGGTGCCTCCTCTATACCAGGTACTGTTGTGTTACATGTATGAAGTCCTTTGGTCGTTATAAAGTAGGTATGACCATGATCTCCATTGTTCAGATGAGAAACTGAGGCACAAAGAAGTAGAGTAACCTCCCAGAAGAGATTTTGCATCTCTTACATTGGTGTGTGAGATACAAATATAATTGAAAATTCTTAAGGTCTAGAAAGCAGCGGAGTGGACCAGGTAATCCCTAAGGCTCCCTAAAATTTTACTCTGATAGGTGACTCCCATGTGTTTTTATGAGCTTTATCTTCTGAAGCCATTGGCCTTTTCCTGACCAACACATTTGCCTGGTACCTCAGCAGATGAATATTCTCCCAGATCTAGGGCACTGCCAGGGTTTCAGTGGGTATGCCCCTCTTTGATGTATTTAAAATTCTGTCTTTGAAAATTTCAAACATATGCAGAAATAGAAGAATATAGTGAGCCCTGTGTACCTAATTATCAATACGGAATTATCAATACATGGCCAGCTTGCTTGATTTAGCTTTGCAAGTTAATATGAGTACCTGTCAAGCAGAGCTTTGAACACAGACTGTGATTCTTGGGATTGTGGGATGCAGTGAATAGGATGACCAAGACAGAAGGCCAGTGACCAGCCGGCTGCACTCTGCTGAGGAGGGCTAGAGCTGATGCGTGGAGGACAGAACTGAAGAGCTTCAATTTGAAGAGAGGGTATCACTAACCAATATCTTAGACAGGTTTTCAAGCTGAGGATAAATGATGTGATAGTATTCATTCATGTGACGCTCTTACAATGTAAGAGGTGGGGCAGAGAGATTTTTTCTTAATATATAGCAAATTTGTTGCTTTCTCCTTTGCTAAAATGGTAGTTATTAAGCAGAGAGAGCTAAACCTCTGAGGCGTGTTATGGAACTTCAGCAGAACAGCTCTTTGTCCCAGATCCTACTTCAAGGCAAAGCAGCAGCTAAACTAGAGAGCTTGCCTTCAGCCTGCTGGCTTTCCATTTCAGCACCATCCTGAGGGCCCGGGTCACTTAAGCTTCTCTGTTTCCTTTTGAAAGACGCAATAGCTGTCTGGGTGCCTCACAAAGCTATTATAGCATTTAATTAACAAATGTTCCTCAAGTGCTTTGAGCTCCTTGTTTGGAAAGATGTGACTGAAATGTAAAGTACCTTTCACTGCCTTATTTATTGCTCCAGCGAGCACGCTATATGCTGGCACCATTTATCTTCATTTTAATTTTATCTCCAACAAATATAGGCATTAATTTAAATCACATACAGAACATAACAGTTTTTAGAGAGGCAAACTTATTCCAGAGTGCTGCATTTTAATATCGCACTTTACCATCTTTTCTCACTTGATTCAAGAATAGTATCTCTTCCTGCCTCAGCATTTAATCTTAGGACAACAGAAACTTTTTTGTGCTTGCATGTTCTTCCCCTCAAACTTTCTCTCACCGTGGTGCTGTTTGTGGCCTGCAAGTTGCATTATGAGTGTGAGCACAGGTATATTAGTTCTGTTTCTCCTTTGCCAGGTACATTTCCCATGGGTGGGGGGCAGGGGGGGTGAGAGGGGACCCAGAATAATGAATTTCAGTGCTGAAGGCAATTCTTAGTATTTAAGATCAGATACCCATTTTTCTAACAGTAATAGACACAATGAAAGAAATTCCCCCTCCTAAAATTCATACATTAAAGAATCTTTTCAACTATTCTTTTTTTTTTTTCTGGTCCTTGTATCATTCAAAAGAAAAAAGTCCCCATTTTCATTGTAACTGTTACTTATGTAGCAGATGAGTCTTTCCCCGAGGGGAAACATGCTAAGTGGACCTGCTGCATTTATGACTGAAACTTTCCAGTTAGCTGTCAAACCCTAAGCAAGGATTATTTCCCAGTCCTTAATGTGTGACCTGAAAGGTTGTGTGTCTCCTGAATTAAGACTTGCCAATTGCCTCTGACAAGGCCATGTCTTCCCAGAAGCCGGGACCATGGAGCGGGTAATGGTGACAGCACAGCTGCAAAACGAGAGCCATTTCAGGCTCTTTTTAGAAGGTTTCAGAGTATTTTCCCTTCAAAATACTAAATTAAAAAGATAACAAAACTTTCAATTGTTTAATTTTTCAGACCGCTGAATATCCAGGTTCAAGGACATCTGTCATACCCAGATTGAATGATTGGTAGATAGTAAACACTGATTAAATGTAAAAACCAAAAACTTTTTAAAGTTCACTATTTATCCTTTTAGCTATCCTACGAAATAAGTGTTTTTATTATGATCATTTTACAGAATGCAAAACAAGACCTAGAGAAGTTAAATGGCTTTTCTGAAATCATATCACTAGTGAGTGACAGGGCTGGAATTTCAAATCCCATTAACCTTAGGCAATATAATTTTGTCATTGCTCTCTTCAACCTGAATTTTTGACCTCCAGTTTGATGCATACTCATCCCAGACCCTTAATCATTGTACTACCAGGTGGATTTTATCCGTGGCAAGAACACGGTTACCCTGGAAACCTACTAACCGAATGGCAATCCAATTATAGCACCACCTCCCAGGTTTTATTAAATTAGCATTACTGGTGATGTTAACCTCTTGATTGAAGGGTGCTGTGAAGTGGGTTCCAACTAGTTGTTCCTGCCTCTTAGGACCATTTGGGATCATTCTTCCTACTTCACCACAGAAACAAACAAACAAAAAAATGCCTAGTTGGATTTGGGGGATGAACTGGTACTGTCTTTTTGGAATATGGGCTTTTGGCAGTGGCTAGAGATGCATGAAAGTAGATGGAAAGAAGCCCAACTGGATCTGCCTCACTTCTGAGTAAGTCTCCCCTCTAGGGTCAGCAGACTTGGGGCCCTGGCAGGAGTGGCTGAGGCTCCTGGTCCTTTGTTTGCCTGGATCTTATGTATCTTATTTCACTTATTTCACTTCAGGCTAACAAGGATTGAAAGTAGTGAATCTGAATTTTTGAAGTTCTAATGTCAGTACTACTTTTGTCTTGAAAAATTTATTACAGATATGTCCTATCCAGAAGGATAATAATCAGTCAGTGAAGGGACTTCATCTCCTCATGTCCTGGAGGAATGATATATCCATGACTATTTGTCCAGTGAGCCGATTAACAGAAGCAGTGGTTCAAAATGCTGAAGAGAAATATGTATCTTTGTAAAACATAATACCTTCTGTGTTAGCTTTTCCACTTATAAAATAAAGGATTTGCTGTAAGACCTACATTCAAGTCTTGGCGCTACCTCTTATCTTGGTGACCTTAACCAGAATCTTTGAGCCTCATTTGGAACAAAATAATATTGGGTAATAATGCAGAACTGTTGTGAAGAAATAAGGGAGAGACATTTTGTAAACTGCAAAGGAGTAATCTCATATAAAGTAGTAGTGTTAATCTTATGATCATCTAACCATTTCTCTCACATTCTTCTCTCTCCCAGACACAATACTTTCTAACTTTATAAAGCATAATCTGGGAATATCTTTGATATTCCTTTTGGATATTTGTAGGGTCTTGGATTTAAAAGGCCTAATTCTGTTTTTATTTCTCTGACAGCAGTAAATTCTTCTAGTCTAATTTTCTCTTACACAAAATAGGGAAATACCCCTGTTACTTATCTCATCTATTATATTTTTGTTTTGATTACTTATAAATCTATATATTATCTCAATTTGACATATATTTTCATGCACATATGCATACCTATGCACATATATATTTTTCCAAATCTAAAGAGAAATATACACAGTGGCTATTTCTAGGAGTGGGGTATAAAGAATCAGACTTCATATACTTCTCTACTTGTAAAGTTTCTAAAATGAGCCTATTTTGCTGTTGTTTTATGCATATAATGTAATTTATTAAAGTATTTTATAAATGTAATGTATATAGAATTAGGACTTTATATAAATCTGTGTACATATGTGTATTTATGTGTGTACACATAATTTGGCAAAGTAAAACACCCTTTAAAGATGTATTTTGTTGACCACCCCCGCCCCCCCATTGTTTTGCACTTGCTGTGGGCTGTCTGTTCATCTTCTTTTCAGGAAAACACTGGTAACTGAGCCCAGGACCTCTCATGTGGGAGGGAGGCACCCAATCACTTGTGCTGCCTCTGCCCCCTGCTTGTTGTGTCTCTCATTGTGCTTCCTCACTGTGTCGTCTTGTTGTGTCAGCTCACTGCATCAGCTCGCCACACCAGCCTGTCTTCTTTAGGAGGCACCGGGAACCAAACCCGGGACCTCCCAATGTGGTAGGTGGGCACCCAACTACTTGAGCCATGTCTGCTTCCCAAGTAAAACACCCTTTAGCAATAAACATCTACAAGGGCAAATTAAAAACCTGTTAATTTTTTTTTCTATTTATTTCTCCCCTTCCTCATTCCTTCTTTCCTTCCTAACTTTATTCCCAACAAACTTACTTGTCTCCCTTCCTCCCTCTCTCCCTTTCCTTCCTTCCTTTCAATAAAGTCACTACCTAGCATCTTTCATAGGAGAAACAGAACAAACTTAGATCTTAAATACAGTGTTAGAAAAATAAGATGAGATTTTGAGACATGATGGTTTGTCCTTGCACCCGTATCATTATGATACTTGAAACTTTCTCAAAACAAAAGTATAACTATGATTTATAACACTAATTTCAATCTTTAACAGAGTGTCCTTCCCCACCAACCTGATGAGAGAGAGAGAGAACAAAACACTTAAATACAAATCCGGTGGTTACAGTACCACACTTCTAAGTTTGAGTTACCATGATGGTTCCCAGCAACCATTATGGTTTCTCTTTTTTCTTTCTCTCTCTCTCTTTTTTTAAAGTTCTTTGTTTCTAAGATCTTGTTTGCCTGGCTTTGTAGCAGCCAGGGATTTTGGTCCTTAAAAGCTAAAGCTTATACATTTTACTTGCTCCTCTTTCCAGATGTCTTCTATGGTTTTCAGTTTTAGCCCCTCTTCCTGGGACCACCCCTGCTAATACTTTTTTCATTGATTTTTTTTTCCCCCTAAGTCCATGCCATGTTTTTAATTTTAACTATTAAAATTTTAATTTAATCTAGAGCAAAGGGAGCAAGTTTTTGTCTGTCTCTGTGAATATTTAAAAGGGGAATTATTGCTCACTTCACTGACATTAGCAGCTCATCCTCTCATTTTTTTTTTTCCTTTTTTTTTTCAATTTGATCTGTCCAACTAAAGGAGGCCACATTCAGTAACTTGCTAGTTGAGAACTGTGTTCTACAATTTTCAGTTAGTTCCTCCTCTGGCCCTCTATCCTCGTGGTGCACTGAGTCACAATGTGATTACCAGCTGTGTGGTGCAATAGCACAAAGCATTGGCCAGTGGGATAGTCAAGATTCCATGTTGGAGGTATTTTCAGGAAAAGGTGCAGACCCAATTTCCATTCCAAGCATCTTTCAGTGCCTTAGTGTAAATGGTATTAGGGTTATAAATGATTATCCCCAAGCCTGTCTCAGTTCCAGCCCAGATGGAGTTTTGATTTTAGAAAATCATTGAGTGAAATGTATTTCCTGTGCCTGGTAGTCAATGATCACTTACCAAAAAAAGAGGGTGGTGGGAGAATAAAAATAAACTTATGATAATTCACATACACTTAACCTTTACTGAGTGAGTAATACCAAAAAGGGAATGAAGCAGGCTCTGCTGACCAGCATTTGCAAATGGATTCCAGGAATGTGGTTGGAGTTGCCAAAGTAATCTCTTAATCCTGCCAAGAGCATCCTATGGGATTTTGCTAAGGGTGAGGAAAGACAGGGATATGGAGGGGTGTGTGTGTGTGTTTGTATGTGTGTGTTTAAAGTTTTATTGCCCAGAAGGATGTAATGAAAAGAACATGGAAAAGGTTAGAAAAACTGCATTTGAGACCTGCTTCCACCCAAGCTCTATTATATTGGGAGAATCACCTACCTTTATTGGAACTTGTTACCACATGTAAAATAAGAGTATCAGACTAAAATCTCTCTTTTACATTTGTTTCTTTAAATTATTCAACACAGAAAACTCATGCATGTTCATCATAACGTTTCTGTGTTAAGAAAATCAAACTAAATGAAACTAGTAATAATAAAAAAGCAATCATAGTGTAAAAACCTGAAGAAACATGGTGTACTTCCAGTTAGTACTTCCAGTTATAGATCTAATTTTATTGCTAACAACTGTGGCTCTAACCCAAACAAGTTAAAAGCTCAGATTTAAACCTTGGCTTATGCAAATTATATACTACTCTTCTTCAGTTTAATTGATAATTTACAGAGAGCTCTTTATCAAAAGGTAATGCCAATTTATCATATTTCCTGGGATAGTTATACTACAGAAGCTAAGGTTTCTTTTTTTTTCAGTATATCGCCCCTTTACCAATTTTTAAAATGACCCAAAGCAATGCACTTACTATTTAATGTAATTACAAGAAAAACATAACCTAGATAGGATTTGTGAATCAGTCAGTTCTAAGACATTTGCCTCTTCAATCATATATTCTTTTTTTTAAAAAATATTTATTTATTTATTAATTTTAAAGATTTATTTTACTTATTTCTCTCCCCTTCCCCCGGGTTGTCTGCTCTCTGTGTCCATTCGCTATGTGTTCCTCTGCATCCACTTGCATTATCCCGTGGCACTGGGAAAATGTGTCTTTTTTTTGTTGTGTCATCTTGCTGAATTAGCTCTCCGTGTGTGTGGTGCCACTCCCGGGCAGGTTGCACTTTTTTCACATGGGGCAGCTCTCCTTACGGGGTTCACTCCTTGTGTGTGGACTCTATGCGGGGTCACCCCTGCGTGGCATGGCACTCCTGCACGCTGCAGCGCTGCATATGAGCCAGCTCACCACATGGGTCAGGAGACCTTGGGGATCCAACTCTGGGCCTTCCATGTGGTAGATGGATGCTCTCTCAGTTGAGCCACGTCCGTTTCCACAATCACATATTCTTCTCCATGGTTA
Source organism: Dasypus novemcinctus (assembly GCF_030445035.2). Classification (NCBI taxonomy): domain Eukaryota; kingdom Metazoa; phylum Chordata; class Mammalia; order Cingulata; family Dasypodidae; genus Dasypus; species Dasypus novemcinctus. The sequence continues at coordinate 63,766,441 of NC_080676.1, forward strand.
GGACTCCCTTTTATTGCCTCTTCCTGATTTTAGTTGCCTCATTTTTTATTTAGGTTGACTATTAAGACATTTGTGTCCGCTTTTTATGTTGTATAATTGGTTTCCTCCCCAACCCAACCCCTTCTGGGAGAGCTGAAACCTTTCAAAGGATTCAGTAAGTCCCATCTGATTGGAAGACCTTTTGAGAGATGTTATTCCTAGTGTTGTCGGAATACTGAGAAGGCCTGCTCTTTCAGAACAATCTTGTTGTTGGTGGTAAGGGTGGAAATCATAATGTAGCAAGAGTGATCTCTTGCTTTGTAGCCTTGCAGCAAATAAGCTGTGGCCCAAGAATGCTTTGTTTTTTCACTGGAAGTCAAAGACCAGCCTGTTTGATGATGTCTATAGAAGGCATGTCAGTAAGGGTTCATCCAGAGAAGCAGAACCAGTAAGAGATAGATATTCATAGATTTATTGCAAGGAATTTCCTTCCATGACTGTAAGGGCTAGCTATGGCAACTCCATAATCCATAGGGCAAGCCATCTAGAAGAGCAGACTGAACTGTGGTCCACCGTAGAAGTTCTACTTCAGGTAAGCCCCTGCTCTGCTCTGTAGACCTCTCAACTGATTGAATCATGCCCACTCAGATTATCTAGAATCTCCCTTACAGTATATCAACTAATTATGGACTTCAATCATATCTGAAAATACTTCCACAGTAACACCTAGATTAGTTTTTAATTGAATAGTTAGGGATCATAGACAGGCGAAATTGGCCTATCTAGCCATTTTCTACAGAGATAAAGAAGCAAAGGACACTTGGAGGCAAGGAAGAAACAACAGAGAGGATGCAAAAGAAACAGTGAGAATGCTATCACCCTCGTCTTATATCTGAAAGCAAGAGGCTTTAACCAGAATCTCATTTTATGGCCTGCCCTGTTTAAACCCATGACACACTCAAGCCTTCTTGCCAACTTTTTAAGGTGACTGCACACCTTCTCTAGGTTTCCTTCCTTCAGGAATCTCCTTAGTTCCCCTTCTTCTGCCTCCCTTCAAATGTTGCTATTCTTTGGTGGGGTGAGGAGATGTCTTTCCTAAGACCTGTTCTCTTTCCACTTCCGACATTTGACTTTTAGTCTGATGCACTCCTGTGGCCCTACCTGTCAGTACTATATTGTTGGTATTCACATCTCTTCTAGCAAGCTTTCTTGTTCTTCAGATGCATTTGGATGTATCACAAGCAGCTCAGCTTCCTCATGTGCAAAATAAATTCATCAACTTCTCCCCAGAAATTCCTTCAGTTCCACCATCTAATCAGTTATCCATGCCAGAAGTGTGGCCATTATTTCTAGACCCTCTCTTTCCCCTCTTTTCAATTTTACCTCCTAAACATTTCACAAGCCTTTCTTCTTCTCCCTATCTCTATTAAAAGTAATGATTTCATATCACCGCCATCTCACCTAGACCATTGGTAACCACCTCCTCACTGGATTCGTATAGTACTGCTCTATCCCCAATCTATCCATCAAGCTGTTCCTGAAATGAAAATCTGAAGGTATTCTCTGTCAAACACCTTATCTCTTTAGTCCAGCAATATAGCACATGGATGAAGAAAACATGCTCTGAAATCAAATAGAAATGTGTTTAAGTCTCACTAATAACCTTTTTTGGTTTCCTCCCCATATGTAAAGAGATTTTTGTAATAGCATTTTCCCCTTCAGATGTTTTATGCCTCTTCAGCTTTCTCTATCTCTAGTGCTACTCTTAGCTCAGCTCCCCAAAGGCATTGAGCTACCACTGGGCAAAAACATGCTAGTCTCTCTGCTTAGAACACTGTCCGTGACCCCACCCCCATCCATAGGACTTTATTGCCATTTCCCATGAGAGAAGTTCACCACCTCCCCTGGTGTAGTTTAGTTTGGGTGCCACTTCTATGTGCTCCTATATCTTTCTCCTTGAACATCCTAATTCCTCCATTTTCCACTGCCCTGTAAATGCTTGTTCACTCACTGTCCCCTTCTCCCCTGGGATTACCCCCACCCACTGTGTGTACTGTAAGTTCCATTTGGACATTGATCATAGACTGTGATTACCTTGTAAAGCTCCTCACCTCTACCACCCAGTGCCAAGCCCAGTGTGTAGCAGAAATTGGGTGCTCAGTAAATATCTGATGAATGTTTATAATGTGACCATCTCACTAGTGCACATCCCTTTCCAACAAAGTGAAGATACCTTTCCATCTGCCAGAGCAAAAAAGCATATTATAAAATATATTTCTCTTACCGTTGTAATGACTCCCTAGTAACCTAGCTGCTTCGAGAGAGCTGTTTATACAATCAAATCAAGTGGTATTTTACAAGGAGGGAAAGCCCCAGGACAAGTCCCTTCTCTTGACCACAAAGTTCTATGATTTCTATCTCTCCCACTTGAAGTCTTGGTTTCATCGAAGCAACAATTCTTCCTCCCTATTATCCTGCCAAAATAAATGAATATAAAAGGCCATGTACATCTAATTCCCAATACATTCTAATGTTAGGCCTTGGGGGTGGAGTCATATCAAAAAACTTAATTTTAGCATTAGTTGGAGGAAGAGTACTAGATATATAACTAACAAGCATTCATGGAGAGCTGCTTCAACTTTCCGTCAAGCTTTTGGGGGAATTTTTTTTTTTTTTTATCAGGTCTGCACATTGACAGAGTTCACAATTTTAAAAAGGAAACGTGGCCCTTTTCATTAGCTCCTTTTACCTCATGCTGAGTCATGGATGAGAGAGAATTTGTAGGCGGCTGAGCTGCAGGAAAAGTAATACTGTCATTTGCACTTGCAGGCTGTTATGCTTTCCAGAAAACTTTTTCCGTAGGTTGCGAAAGTGATTAATCTGCTGTTAAAACTGACAAAGAAGGTTCTCTGATAAGAGAAAGAATTAAATGAGGGACTTTTCTTTAAAAATTCAGCTCTTGTTTATGATTTTAGGTTTAAAAATATATAGCACTAGATGGTTTTTGTTTTCTGTTTTTTTAATTTGGTCTTGACTTGATGATAGGACATTTTCTATTTAAATTATATCTTTTAATTTATTGTGCTATTGTCATGACTTATTCTTCATGTCTCTATCTAAATTATTCCTTTCTATATCTTGTTCCCTCACTTTTAAAAAAATTCTTTCATATTTCTATATTTGGGTCTTACTTTTTAATATTTTCCACGTCATGTAACTTCTCAGCCTCATAGCTCTTCAGCCAACCTCTTCTTTTCTTAACATTAAACCTGGTGAAGATCGCTAACTACCTACTTTCCTGACAAATTCCATTCATGTAACATTTCTACAACAGCTTTAAAGATCTGAACAAGAAGTGTTTGATATTATTTATTTATTTATTTATTTATTAAAGATTTATTTTATTTATTTATTTCTCTCCCCTTACCGCCCCCCGCAACCCCGGTTGTCTGTTCTGCTGTGTCTATTTGCTGCATCTTGTTTCTTTGTCCGCTTCTGTTGTTGTCAGCAGCAAGGGAATCTGTGTTTCTTTTTGCTGCGTCATCTTGTGTCCGTGTAGGCGGTGCCATTCCTGGGCAGGCTGCACTTTCTTTTGCACTGGGCGGCTCTCCTTATGGGGCGCACTCCTTGCGCGTGGGGCTCCCCTACGCAGGGGACACCCCTGTGTGGCAGGGCACTCCTTGTGCGCATCAGCGCTGCGCATGGGCCAGCTCCACACGGGTCAAGGAGGCCCGGGGTTTGAACTGCGGACCTCCCATGTGGCAGATAGACGCCCTAACCGCTGAGCCAAGCCCGCCACCTGTTTGGTATAATTTAAAGAAAACATCACTGCTTTAAGATTTTAGAAATTACATTTTTATCTTTTATTTTAAAAAACGATTTTGAGATGAAAAGATTTTCCACTGAGAACTGGTAAGTGTACACTGGCATGCTATCTTCTCTAGGAACCACGGATTTCAGTTCACAACCTAAATGAAAAAATACAGGAATAACATGGCATAACCTAACTTTTTTTACAAATCTTCAGAGAACCAGTGACTCATTTAGAGAATTCAGAGTTCCCAAAAAGATAGAATACCGTTTTAGAATCTTATGGAACCTTTAGTGTTTTATTGCCTGGTTTTAAAAACATGTTCTTGTGGGTGGTTAAAATTCACTGACTTGACCCTCTTCCTTCTACATCTTTGTATTTTGAAGACCGCTACCACTTTATATTATGGTACATTAGACTATTTTGTTCTTGTTCTTTTTTCCTTCTTCTTCTTCCCCTCCTTATTTTGCAGGCGGGCCTCTGAGCTTGAACTCTCTTAACAACTGAATGGGTGGGTTCCTGGGGAATAGGGTGCAGGTGATTTTCTCACAATTCTAACAGTTCTGTCCCCCAGTGACAAAAGAGAAATGGCTCCTTTTTTAGTTAAATGGATCAGCAAAGGGAACTTGGCATCCTTCTTTTAGTTCTAAAGTATGCATATCTATAAGTGTGAGTGTTTATATGTACACACTACATTAGCCCCTGGGCCACAAACCTAGGTTTTAAAATCCTGAAGCTGAAAATGTCAAAACCATTTACAAATGAAAACTTGCTACCATTATACATTTATATGGGGGAGGAAAGTAGAGGACATGTAAATGCATTTGTTTTGTATCCAAATTGCTAAATTTATTTTTGTTCCTTTATTAAATGTGTATGAAATATATGTAAACATTTATTCAAGAAATATATATACATATGTAATCTGTGTAGAAAGCAGCATTATTAGCACTGTTTTATAGTTTCTTCACCCATCATCATCCATGGCTTCATGTATTTACCCTTAGATTACACTTTCGTTTTTTGGGAGGGGGCTCTCATTGAAACTGGATGAGGTGTGGAGATTGTTTACATTCATTTTTAAGTAGAACAAAGTAATTGCTACCTTCGGACTTGACTATAAGTTTGTTTCAGTTTTCGTAGGAACATGAAATGACTTTTAAACCAGAGGGAAAGCTCCTCCTTTTTTTGATATTTGATGTTTGTTGTGTTGTTGAGATTCACTGCGTTAATTTAAGTTGATGGCAGTGTTTTTAAGTTAGGAACACTTCGATTTGACATTTTAAAAAGTAAATGGTGCTCTGTGTTTCATGGAAGTCTTTTTCTTAACTATATGCCAGAGACAGAATTTAGACCAAAAAGTAGTCATGAAGCAACAGTAATGAGATGTGATTGTGGTTTAGTGGGAGAAAAAAAGCTCTGCAGGGAACAGTACAAGTACAGTAAATTATGAATTGCTACTAAATAGGCCTCATTAGTCCACCATTGAATATATTTAATTGACTTTAGAAAAGGAATCTGGAAAACTTTGGAAAGTAGCACATATAAGACAACTTATGTTAAATTAATAAAAGTTATTAGAATGTCTGTTTTAAAAATTAGAAACAGTTTTATTGCATGTGGGGGTTCACAAAGCACCACCCATTTCAAGAACACATGCTTATTTATGGAAAAGCCATTTATATCTCCTAAAAGAAATGGATCTGCAGAATGCTGGACGGTGCAATATGTGACAGTTACCTATGAGTTTCTCTCCTTGTCCTAGATATTTCCAACAAAATATAATGAACTTTAAGTGTCATTCTCAAGAAAGTTGACTCTCTACTGAGGACTGGAACACAGGAGGGCATTTATAGTTATTATTTTCATGTTGTTACATGACAAAGGCTGCGAAACTGTAGTTCCAGATGCTAAATTCTATTAATGTAATTCATCTTTAATTAAATAGTATATTGGCCATACATTAATAATGTGGTCTATTTCCCTAACTTTATTAAGAAATTATCATAATTTTTGTATAATAGGCTAATTAAAAGGCAGTGTGTTTTGAAACTGTCTCCCCTAAAGTGATTATGTGCTTTGTGTCTGTTGAAGTTTGAATTAAGATTAATAAGAGATTGCTGACTTGAATTTTCTGATGCAATACACTGAGGTCTTTAAATTGGTAGGGAATTTTGTAAGATCTATTATTATTTTGCTTCCTTTAAAAAATTCTTGTTTTTCAGTAGGCTCACTATTTAAGAGGTTTATTTAAGGAATGCTTCAACCTGTTCACTTTGTGCTACCTCCATCCTGTAATTCCCTGAAAAAAAAACTTCAGGCAATTAAAAAATAATGATTTGACGTATACAGCTATCTGTTCATGATGATTCCTAATGAATGGAAGGTCATGCTTCTCGTTCTGTGGCCATTGTTGATGTTACTTTAATATCCATAATATGTTAACGTGATAATTAAATTCTCCTGCTTGTCCTGTGACAAAGGATTTTAAATGGTACTACTTATGGAGAAATAACTTTTATATTTAAAAATATGCTTTTAAACTGAGATCATATGTGCATACAGAATAGAATGTATAAAACTATGACAATAGGGTTTTACTTAATAAAATAAATTTTGCAAGCTGCCTTTTTCAAGAGTATTAGAAAATGTCACTCTCAACTAAACAGAAGTAATTTGTATCAGAGGTGTGCATCCTTACTCTTAATGAAACAGTACTCTCTCTTCAGAAAGTAATTGCTCTCTCATAACGTATTGCTCTCTCCTAATTCTTTTCCATCCTGAGTGTCCCTCCCCTGTCCTTCTTTTGCCGTAATATTTGTCCCTTAATTCTATAGATTAGTTGTCAACTAAAATTAAAGGCAGATGCTACCCTTCACAATCTGTCCTCGTCAGATTTTGCAGCCTTGCTTCCAGGTATTTGCCTTTGTGTAGCTTAGAGGTGGTTAAAAGAACAACTGTAGAGTCAAAAACCCTAGATTTAAACCCCAGTTCCCACATTCTTATTCTCTAATCTTGAGCAAGTTATTTAAGCTCACAAGACCTCAGTTTCCATGGCTATAAAATGGGGATAATAGTAGAATCTTTCTCAGTTTTATGTAAACTGATTAGAAAAGGATTGGCATAATATGTATCAACTAATCTTAAATTCCTGCCAAACTTTACTATTTTCCATACACACACTAGATTTTGTTTGTGCCTCTACTCGTGTAATTTTGTCCGAATACCCACCTTCTCTAACACACATGTGCATATGTGCATGCACACACATATATACACAAAGCAGACTTTCTGTTCTTATATGAACAACCCCACAAGACACAGCTCAGAGAGCCATATCTGCCTGCCAGTTAGGAGATAGTTCTTAAATTATTTAGCATTTTTTTCTGTGTATTATAGATATTTAGAAGCATAATTTTTCTTTTGTTGGTTTCTGAAATTATGTTCAGGGATCTAGGATTATTTTTATACTTTCTCTGGTAAGCTTTGTAATGAGGTGTGCTTATTTAATTTTAATTATTTAAGGAGTAAGGGGAGCTTTTCTTTATATATATATATATATATCTTATTTATTTTAACACATTTATATCTTTTTGAGGCACTTCTTGAGTATACTTGATGTGCCTACTTATTTTTGCATTGAGCTTACCACTTCTGGGCATTGAAGATCAGTAAATTAGGAGGAACAAAAATGAGAAATACATTTAGTCCATTTAAGCAATATGAGAGTTCCTCTTATTGTGTTTCCTTCCCTCATTTAGCCCTTAATTCAGGGGTTCTTAACATCTCTTGTTCCATAGACCCCTTTGCCAGTCAGGTGAAAACACGAATCCTGCTCAGAATGTAGTGGCAGATAGTTTTATGACACTCAGTCTCAGAGGTCAGAGAAAATAAAGATAATAAGTTGATCTTTTTAAATTGAAGCTTATGGACCCCTGAAATCTTCCCATAGACCCTTTAGGGATCTGTGAACTTCTGGTTAAGAGCCCCTGCCCTAATTGGTGTGCAGAAGAATGGCAAATCCTTTATGTAAAGAAAAATGAAAGTAAATCTCAAACTTCTACAATTTGAATGGCATTGTTTATTATGGATAGTTAGGTAAATAGAGCATTTACAAGCATATAGTTTATGTATATATACACTGTATTTATAGAAACGAAACAATGCAAGAAACTACCAGTACTCATATGATTTTTTTATTGTGGTCATGTGGATTATAGACCAACAGTTATATTCTGCATACTATAATTCTTTTTATAAAAATGTTTTGCCCTGAATTCCTATCCTGGGAAATCCTGCTATATGCTCTAATTCAGTGGTAAGAATCCCCCAAGTATATGGGCCTAGCGAAGGACAGACCATTATTGCCAGGCCCTTGATATTGTTGGTTGTATTTTGAATCTTTCGTTGTGAAATTGAAACAGCCTAGTATTCTATATTGCCTTAGAGTTACCTCTTGAAAGCCTCCTCATTACTGAACTGTGGTCTCTGTCTAAGCCAAAATCAGCCTATAAACTCACTACCTTCCCCCTGGCAAGGGTCACAACTCCTGGGATGAGCCTCCCTGGCACCGAGGAATTATTACCAAATGCCAACTAGCAATACTTTTGCTGCAAATGCGTTTTATGGCTAAGAGATTTCAAGGTGAGTTGGGAGGTCATTTCAGAGGTGATTGCCACAGTAAACAGTGCCTCAAACAGTGGGGATCGTGAGGGCTCTAGAGACATCTAGACACTATAGGCAGGGTAGACAATCTCAGGAATTCAGCACCCTGTCAGTAGGCCTTACCTTGGAACATGTGCTCCCCTATTTAACAGAGTTAGACTGACTCATAATTTACCTACACATGGCTCTTCTAACCCTTTTATTTAAACTTATAATAATTAACACTATACTCATTAAATATATGTCCCAGAGATTTAAATTTTCAGTCTGTGGATATGCCAGTTAAGCCTTGAATATCAGCGGAGTTGCAACAACTACTCTCCTGTTCATCGAACTTGCTGAGGACAACTAACAAAAGGATGATGATAGACAATGCCTATTCCAAAAAACAATATTTACACTGGCAAGCAAAGCAGTTCCACCCATCTTCCACATGGGATCTGAGCCTCCTCTCAATCAGAACCAGTGGGCATCACCACCCCAAAATCCTCAAGAATGAGCAATGAACAAACATAAGGGGGAAATGCAAATATGGACTAAAGTAAAATTATTATTCTAGCAATGGAAGAACTTGTATAATTGATATAAAGGCTGTGGCCACCAGAGGTTTTGAGGGGAGAGAGAGGAAGGAATGGGTGTATCATGGGGGCATTTTTTGGGACATTGAAATTGTCCTGCATGACATTGTAATGACAGATACAGGAAAATTATACATTTTGTTAAAACCTATAAAATTGTGTGGTGCAAAGTATAAATTGTATTGTAAACTATCAATCATGGTGTTAGTAGCAATGCTCTAATATGTGTTCATCCATTGTAATAAATGTACCACACTAATGAAAGATACTGTCAATGGAGGAAAGAGGGGGAGGGGAGGGGGTATATGGAATCTTCTATAATTTTTATGTAAAACTGATGTACTCTGAGGCTTCTTCTAAAATAAAAATAAATAAGTTTATAATGATTTCTATGAAAAAAAATTACACTCTGAAATAACGTTATAATACCCTGCACTCCACAGTAAGATTTATATTACACAATTCTTTACTGAAATGTAGTTTAATTTTTACACTGGGAAGCTATTTAGTTGACCCATATTTAAAAACATGTCATGAACTCATAAGACAATAGTTTTTCATATTCTGTGGGGAAATATTTTGTTATTGGTCCTGTGTTTTACTAAGTTTGGGAAATTCTCTATCATTATTTCTTTGACTATTCCTTCTGTTCCTTTCTCTCTTCTCTTTTTGGGACTCGCATAACAGGTGTATTGGTGTGCTTGATTTTGTCCCATAGCTGCCTTAGGCTATTTTCACTTTAAATATTTCTATTTTTCTTTCTGCTTTTCAGTCTATCTCATTTTAAGTGTCTTATCTTCAAGTTCACTGATTCTTTCTTCTGCCAGTTCCATTCTGCTCTTAAAACACGCCTGGGTATTTTTCATTTCAGTTATTGTGGTCTTCCACTCACATAGTTCTGTTTGTTTCCTTTATAAGATTGCTCTCTCTTTAATTAGACTCTCATATTGTTCATCATTGTTTTCCTGATATTCTGTAGCTCCTCTCTGTACTTCCTTTTATCTCCTTAAGCCTTTTTGAGATTTTTATAATAGACTTTTTTGGGTATGTCCACTTCTCACTCTTCGTTGGAGCTGTCTGTATTTTTATGTTCTTCCTTTGGACAGGCCATCATTTCTTGTTTCTTTGTTTTGTACTCCTTTATTGCACACTATACACTTTCATATTTTAAAATGTTAACTCTGCTTTACTCCCTTAGATGTCCATTTCCTGGTTTTGTAGCCAGATGGTGATAAGACAGATATTTTTCTTAAACTTCAGTCCCCCTTTCAGGAAGGTGTGCCCAAGGCCAATGGGCTGTACAAGGTTTTCCCTATCTTACTTGGCCTCTGTCTTGCTCTGGGATTTGACTTGTTAGTTGTTTTTGAGTTCCTCTGTTTACTGGAGTTTGGTTGTCTCTTTTCCAAGGGATGAAACTTCTACTCCCAGGCATCTGAAGCCGGTAGGCTTCTTCAACCAGGTTGCCCACCTCTGTAGTTTTTTAACACTCCTTTAATTGTCTCACACTGTTTTTACCTGGAAAGCAAATTCTGAGAGGAATTTGGTCATTCCTAATTTGATATTTCAGCCAAAACAGGGCCAGGGACTAAAGGAGGGTGCTGACCAGCTCCAAAGTGCCCTGTTGGAGGATGTCAGGAAGGGCACCAAAAAATTCTCTGAAGGCTCCCCAAAGTTGAGCTTTCCTGGGCTGCTCAGCAAATGCATCCCTTCAGCCAGCTGTCTGTCACAGTACTGAGGAAGCCCTGTGTCTTATATTTCCACTGACCAGGGAAGGTTGAAACTATGCTGCTCCGGCCTTTGTCCAGGGCAGGATTAAAACGATGGCTGCCCTTAGAGCCAAGACAGTGATCTAAACTCGCTAATCAGAAGCCATGATCAGTGATCAGCCTTTCACCTGCTTTTCTTATCACCAGCAGCTAGCCAGGGACTGGATCCTGTGGTAGCTTTCCATGAGAGGTGGTGAAATAACTCAGTAGCTGCCACACACAGAGAGCAATCTACAGTTCTTTACCATAGTTTATCACCCTCTTCTTCCTGCTCTTCTTTCCTGAGTGATATATGGTGTTCTCTAGTCTCTGGAGTTTCAAACTAGTTGTTCCCCACAGTTCCTGCTTGTTTAATAGTTTTTTGGTGGAAGGACTGACTCCTGGAGCTCCCTACTCCACTAACTTCCCAGGAAAATTGTCCTTGGATTTTAACACTGCACTTTCCCATAAAATTGCCTGGCACCTCTGTTAACATATGCATGACTGCTGTGTTACTTGGACTTCATAGTTGTAGATATTATTGTAAAAGTAAAAGATCCTAGAAAACAATATGCTGGGACAGAATTTCTACATATCTAGTTAATGCTCTCAGGACCTTTTTCCTTCAGACTCTCTGCCCCAAGTTAAGGCCGCATCATTTCTTGCCTCGATTATTGCAGTAGCTTTTTATCTGGCTCCCTGTATGTTCTGTGGACACATGACTGCCAGATTAATAGCCCTTCAACTCAGCCCTGCTCCCATCATTCTACAGTTGGCTTCCTGGCAATCTAACCTGTTACAAGATAGAATATAATAACAATAATAGTAATAATGGTAGTAACAAATGACTGCTCTTAGATGCTTCATCTCAACAATTGTCTTGAGATAATAGGGCTTTTGGAATTTGATATCAGAGAGTTTAACATGAGGTATTTGGCAAGTATCTGAATAGCTTGTATATTGTGTAACTGATTGAAAGAAGATCATCTGATATGCATGAGAAGTGAGTAGGCAGGGAGTTGACATTTTGTTAGAAGTGCATGCCTGGTATTATGATATACCATTGCACCTCCTCAAATCTTTATTGTCAGAAACAAACTACTTTGTAAAGAGAGTATACCATAATTCAGAACAGTGGAAAAATCTTAAAGCTTTGCATCCTGGTTTTGGTATCGCCACTAAAAATATATGATGCGTGCTAGGTTATTGCATTTGAATTTTCTTATCTGTTAAAGCAAATTGACTACTTGGTTACTACATCGTGCCAAGCTTTTATGAAATTTTTTTAATTTGTAAGGTATCTGTGATAACAATGTTAAGTGATCAAATGAGATTCAAAATTGCATAGAAACTGGGTTCACATTTAATCACAGTGCTTATACAGCACACATACATATGCATACAAACATAAACACACACATATATATGTGTATATGTAATAGGCTTGGAAATAAACTGACCAAAATTTAATAATCATTATCACCAAGTGTTTGAATTATGGGTTTTTTCATTTTCTTTTTTTTTTTTTTACTCTTGTTAGTATGTCCCATATTTTCTACAATGAATATCACTGTTTTATTGAAGAAATTGTATCTCGCATAAGGACTCCCTTACCACTCTCACAACTCTTAACAATGAATGATATAATTTTGTTCAAACATTATTAGAAATCATGGAAACTCACAGGAATAAATGCAGTCAAATTTCAACTCTTTCTTTTTTATAATAGCAGCATATCTTTTTTTTTTTTAAAGATTTATTTTTATTTATTTAATTCTCCCCCCTCCCCTGGTTGTCTGTTTTCTGTCTTTTTGCTGCGTCTTGTTTCTTTGGTCCGCTTCTGTTGTCGTCAGTGGCACGGAAAGTGTGGGCAGCGCCATTCCTCGCCAGGCTGCTCCCTCCTTTGCGCTGGGCAGCTCTCCTTATGGGTGCATTTCTTGCGCGTGGGGCTCCCTTACGCGGGGGACACCCCTGTGTGGCACGGCACTCCTTGCGGGCATCAGCACTGCGCATGGTCCAGCTCCACACGGGTCAAGGAGGACCGAGGCTTGAACCGCGGACCTCCCATGTGGTAGACAGACGCCCTAACCACTGGACCAAAGTCCGTTTCCCAGCAGCATATCTTTTTGAATGTGTTTCTACCATCTGTGAAATTTAGCTCTGGGTAACTGTATGTTTTGTTTGTTTTTGCTGCTGAGGTATTGAGAAGAAATCCAGTAATAAAATGGATAGTTCTATGATTACCCCTCTGATGCCTTGGATCATTTGCATGTCTTTTTTTTTCTGTGGTGTTTCCCCTTTATTCACCAGATATTGATGTAGCCGATGCTGCTTATCGTGTTCCCATATTTTTATAGTGCTCATCACCCTAGAACACACAGGGGTTAGCATATACATATACACGTGCACACATACTCACACAAACCAAAGAGAGAAAATTAAGAGAAACGGGGGATAATTTCATACTTGAATGCATTATATTAATTTTGCCAAGATGTTTTCAAAAGATTTGATGGCTTAATCTTTGTGCTACCATATTTTAAGTATTATAAAAGGATGAATATATGCCTGTTAAAGCATGGTCCCTATTCTCAAGTCATAGGATAGAATATTGGTTCTCTAACTTGAGAGTACATAAGAATTACCTGAATGGTAGCATTTATTTGAGATGGGAGGACATCAGGAGAAGATCAGGCTAAGGGGGGATACTCAAGAGTTTACCTGCCATGTATCATCTCATATCTTCCCCCTTGAAGGGGAAGGAGCTGAGTCATAGAGTCAGCAGGAATTTGCCTAAATCATCCAATACTTAGAGTGGAATTAAGGACCCTGGTCCACTGCCTCTTAAACCAGGATTCTTGCTGTCTGGAGCTCAGCTCTATGTTTAAAAGAAAATGTTCCAAATAGGGTTTGTCAGACTTCTGGGAATATGAGAGGTTTCTACTGGTTTTCTGCCCATTTCCTTAACTATAGTTGAGTTCATTAAGAGCAGGGATTGTAGCTTGTTACCCAGCAGCTGGCAAAATTCTTATTTAGAAGGTGGTTACTGACTGTATGAATGATACCATTTTCTAAAAGGAAATTCTAAAGTCATACCTTTAGAGTCAATTAAGTGCTCTATTTTCTTTGCTTTCAGATAGTTTTGTAAAATGCAGTGTGTTCTCTGAAAGGGAAAGATGTTGGGAGATATGAGTGTTTTTCTTTGAAAATAAAGCTATTTTACTTTAGGTATAAATATACATTCTTATTATGTTAAAAAAAAAGAAGGAAGAAAAAATAGAAAAATACCTATATTCCTAGGATCTAGAGTTACTGCTCATTTTTTTTTCTTATTCACATATTGAACTTTAATCATACTATATCTACAATTTAATATCTATCATTTTTATCCTTTATTTTCACTTAATATTATAGCATAAGGGGTTTAGTGAGTAATTAAGAATTTGCAACATATATAGATAAGATTTTTAAAAATTTATAATGAATCCAAAATAATATCAGAATCACTGAAGGACCTCAGGTGTCAAAAAAATATCTGAGACCAAAGGAGCTGGGTTCCTTAGACCTCTTAGTCTAGATGGAATCTTTGAATTCTTCTGATTAAATCTTCTAAAGGAAACTGAGCCCCTAAAAACTTAAGTGAATTTTTCAGACCTAGGACATCTAGACTGTGTTGTCCCAATTTTAAACTATTTCCCAAAGAATATATTTGAATTTGTTGTTTGTTATGTTTTAATCCTTAAAAAAACAAACAAACAAACAAACAAAAACTAACTTCAAAATGAAGTTTCACTGGAAAAATGAGTCCCAAATGATTAAAATCTGTCAGCAATGTCCACCTCACAACTAAGGAAAGATTTCAGCAGTGGGGCTGATACCCTGATGTTGGCTTAGCTACCATTTGCTTGCTGTCCTATAGCGCTTGGTCACAATATATACCATGCCTGAAATAATGGCAGTTTCTCTCATAAGCCATCCTCAAATTTCCAGCTGACAGATGCTATCTAGAAAAGAGAGCGTATGAATTCTTTACTTCTCCAGATTCTAGGGCATTAGGTGTACTGCATTATTCAAAATTATAAACAGGCAAAATAGAAAGGAGAGATTTATGGGTCCATTCAAATGAGCACTTTTTTCTTTACTCCTGTCGTTAATACTGTTTTTAAGAAGACTGTATATTGCCAAAACATTTTGCCATTTGCCCTCCACCACCTCTGAGGTTGTAAACTAAACCCTATTTTCTAAGTAGTTGCCAGAGAAACCAAGAAGAGAGCTACTTTAACTGCCAAATTCAGGGCTTGAATGACATAGACAGGCACAAGAGACCCCTCTGCTTCCAGATTACCCGTCCTTCACCTCACCCTTTTCAGGCTACACCAACCACTAGAAATGAATCCACCCCATGTGGTCATTGCAGGATTTATCTGGGCATTTGCTGAACCTGCTCGCAATTTATTTTTATTTCTTCCGATAGACGTGTATTTGGCAGAGGCAAGAGAATTCTTTCTGGAACAGCAGATGTGCCTGGTACACTCGTTTGCTGTAACCATTTGTGCTGTGGCTGATTTTTTTTTTTTTTTTAAGGCTGCAGAATTGTTGAAGGGGGAGGGTTAAAAAACCAGAACCATTTTAGCAATTATGCAAAGTTAGAATGTGAGTAATTTTGCTGCAGTTAGTCATTATGTGCTTTCATAGCTTGTTTTACAAGGATAAAGGGATGTGTACAGGTTTGGTGAATAGAGCTCTTATTTGTCCCTAATAGTTGCTCTTTATGAAATCATTTTCTACCCTTCCTCCTACTCTGGCAAAAGTGCCTTCGCCTTAGAAATTATACCCTTCTGTGATTCAACCCCTTTATCCATTTACAATACGTGGACAAACAGCCTCCATTTCTGAGAACAAATATGTAAGGAGAAGATAAACTTTTTCCCCCCACACAACATATAATGTGGTTGACGTTCATTCAAATCATAATCATATAGTAATCACTTAAAAATGAGCTTTTTTTCTGCAAAAAAAAGAGAGAGAACTATAAACATCCAGTGACTTTCCTCTGAGCTTATTGTGTTCTATATATGGTGTCCTTTCAATATATTATGTGAAATATTTGCTAGGTCATAGCCAGTTTTGCTCATTGAATTCTATAAGGACTGTAGCATATCACCTACTCCCTTTCTTTTTGCTTTTGGTCATCCATATTCCTTTGGATATGTGTGAAGGAGGGACTGTTTATTTCCACTGAAACAAATATAGCCACTTGCTCACACTGGTGGCTTCCCTAACTGAATTCCACTACTTTTTTTTTCTTGTGCGAAAACATAGCAACCCAACTTGGTCTACATTGAGCTTTTTTGGTGATTTCCATGCTCTGCTGCCTGGTGTCTATACTCTGAGTTCCACTTTTGTTGTAATAAACAAAACTGGGTTTGTTGCCTTTTTAAAGGCTTATTAGCAAGTCTGGTCACTTTGTGGTGTGATTGTAGGAAATTTGGTCTCAGAGACAGAAAACTGTGTTCTTATCCTAATGCTGCCATTGCTTTATCACTTTGGACAGATCTTTCCTGATCTGTTTACCTTGAGGAAAGGATGGGCATTGATGATCATCAAATTTCTTCAATCCCTAATGCCCAATGATTCTATATATTTTAATTGTGCACAAATCAACTGATTATTCATTCTCAAAATTTTCACAAGATTAAATCTGTTTTTCAGACTCTTTTGTCAAAGGTGGTCACATTTAAACTTCTACCACTGGCATGCAAATTTCATCAACAAGAAACCTCTAGGGCACTTGGGGATTTCCTCAGAGAAGGGATCCCACAGATTTTATTAATCTTTTTGTTTTTTTACTGGCTGTACTTTACTGAGTAGCATTGATAGACTGGAAAGGTTGATTCTATTATAGTAGTTGATTATAACCAAAAATTACTGAACCACCTTTACCACATTTCCTGTTACCTACAGCTAAGAAACCCGAAATGCGTAAACTAATTCAGAATATTTTATTAGATTGAATTACAGCGCCCTCTGTCATACTTGAATACTTCTTAGATGAAAGCCTGGGAATTTGGCTTCACAAAACTAATGGGAGATGGAGAAGAATGTAGAGTGGTTATAATTTGGCCAACTACTGATATTATTTTATGCATTAGACCTCTTTTGTGAAATTGGTCAGTAATGCATTACTGAAATAGCTTTCCTTAACTGAACAAATTCTTAGGGAGTATTTTAGACCTCTTCCTAAGAATAATGAGAACCTTCGGGGAGTGGGTATGTTAATCAAGGAATGTTAATGATCAAATTTGGGTTCTGTAAATATCATTCTAATTGTAGCATAGAAAAAAATATCTAGTGCACCACTGAACTAACTTACCAGTGATAGTGGACTACACTAGGGTACCTTTAATTATCAATAGTGAGAACTGGAAAAGTTCAAAGTCCTTAAGACATGGAATAAACAACCTTTACAATGCTAAGGGGAGAGAGAATATACTGGCTTGCTTGGTTTTAATATGATGATATGCTAATGCTATGAGTATATGAGAGCAGGGCCCCACCTGGATCATTGCTTCTCTGTTTAATAGTTAGGGATTAGGAAATGAGGAGTTCCAAGGTAGCATCTTGGTGTTCCCAACTGATTTAATTTTATTTATGGGAAAACAACTCAACAGACTGGCATTGGTATCTTCTGTAGTCTAGGGAGTTGTGTTAATTCCCATTCAAGGGAGTTGTGTTAATTCCCATTCAAAAGCGTAAGAATTAAATAAAATGTTAAACCTTCTTAGATCATACTATGTTCTGCTGTTTCTGACTCTGAAGTTATTAAGAGTAGCCCATTGCTAGCTGTAATCCATGTTTGCAGAGCACAGCACTGTGAAATGAGTGAGAGCTAATACATTGCACAGAAGTAAGATACTTTTGTCTGTATATCTCTGGCACAAAATCTTTGGGGACTTGTAAAGAGATGTATGTGTTTGGTTTTATGTATCTATCAAGGACCAAAAATTAGTTTATAAGTGTTATTCCCTATATTGGCAGCAATGTTTTGACTTCAATCATACCAATTAAGATCATATTAGTTTGATTTCCAAAATAACTCATCACCAGTTTTCAGGTAACATTTTAAAGTTAACTCTTCTCTTTAATGTGAAAATACAGGAAAATATGAAGATGAAAACCCACTATTGCTATTATACAAATTGAAAAAAAATGTTGGAGAAGATGTGGAGTATAGGAACACTCATTAATTTTTGGTGGGAATATAAAATGGTACACCTGCTGTGGAAAACCATTTGGCAGTTTCTCAGAAAATTTAGTGTAGAATTATCATGTAACCCAGCAATCTCACTCTTGGTACCCAGAAGAATTCAAAGCAGGGTCTCAAGCAAATATTTTCATACTATTGTTCATAGTGGCATTGTGCACAATTGCCAAAAGATGGGAACAACCCAAATTTCCGTCAACCAATGATTGGATTAAAAATATGTCATATATACATACAATGAAATATTATCCAGCCATGAAAAGAATGGTGTTCTGATACATGTGACAACATGTATGAACCTGGAAGACATCATAATGTGTGAAATGGTAGCACAGCATTGTTAGTATAATTAATACCACTGAATTATAGATTTAATGTGGTTAAAAGGGAAAATTTTAGATTTTCTATATGTTAATAGAATGAAATTTTTAAAAACACATAGGACTGAACAACATGGACATTGAATCCTAATGCAAACTATGGACACTAGCTTTTTGTAAAGTTATAATATTGTTTCATCAATTGTAACAAGGTACCACACTAATTCAAAGAGGTAATAATAGGGAAAACTGTATACGTGTGTGTGGAAAGGGAGGGGCATAAGGGAACTCTATATTTTCTGTGTGATTTTTCTAAAAACCCACAGAAAAAAAGCACATGCTAGGAGAAAATGCATTCAAGTGCTTTAACATAGGAACTAGCAGCAACCCAACAAGGTCATGAAGAACCCAGCTTCATTGCAACACAGTCCAAGCTTAATACTTGGACTCATGCCCTTCATGTTTTCTCCCTAAAGTCCAATGTCAAAAGACTGTTTTTTTTTGTTACTCCTGATATTGAAGACAGACTTGAAAACTTCCAGAAATTCTCTACCAGACTCTTATTAGCCAAAATGCCATCAGGTCACTTCTCCTGAAGCATTCATGAGCTAGGGGAATGGGATTACCCTTGTTTCATTGTGGTCCATTTCTAGTACTGTGGTTAAGTCCCCAAACAGCATTGCTTCTCCTCATTGGAGGAGGGATGAAATAAATGCTTGGGAGTTAACTACAATGCCTGCTTCACAAGGATTCTAAGTTTTTTTTCTAAGTGTAAAGGGAAACCATTATAGAATTTTAAAGAATGAAGAGACGTACTTTTAGAGACACACAGGTTCTACGGTCATGACAGATGGCTCTGGAGTGCAATGCCTGGCCAGTGGGCCCTACTTTGGAATTTGTGCCCCTGATTGTGATGGAGTTGGACTCAGATGTTACCTCTCTATACATTGCCTCTTCTTTTACTGAACCTGGGATTGGCGCTTGAGTTGGTATATGCTTACGAGACTTGAATCTCTGGACTGTCCATGTGCTAGCTGGTCCCTGATCCTCAGCAGAGTTGCAACACCTACCCTCCGGTTCATTGGACTTACCCAAGTCAGCTGACGGGGTGCTGAGAATGGTCAACCACCACACCAGGAAACCCAGAGTGCCTACAACTGCAAACAGGAGAATCGCATCCATCAGCCATGTGGGATCTAAGCCCCTTCTCGATTTTTATTTATTTATTTTTAAATATTTTTTATTATTTTTTAAAAGATGCTTAGATTACGTAAATGTTACATAAAAAAATATAGGGGATTCCCATATGCCCTGCTCCCTACAACTCCTACATTTTCCCACATTAGCAACATCCTTCATTAGTGTGGTACATTTGTTATAATTGATGAACACATTTTGGAGCATTGCCACTAAGCATGAGTTATAGTTTATAGTTTATACTCTCTCCTGCACAATTTTGTAGATTATGGCAAGATATATAAT
Source organism: Dasypus novemcinctus (assembly GCF_030445035.2). Lineage (NCBI taxonomy): Eukaryota > Metazoa > Chordata > Mammalia > Cingulata > Dasypodidae > Dasypus > Dasypus novemcinctus. The sequence continues at coordinate 63,786,285 of NC_080676.1, forward strand.
AGCCTGTATCTGTCGTTGCAATGTCATTTAGGACAATTCCCAAGTCCCAAAAATGCCCCCATGTTACACCTGTTTTTCCCTCTCCCTGCCCTCAGAACCTCCAGTGGCCACTGCCTCCACATCAATGATGTAAGTTCTATAGTAGAATACCAATGAGTCTACTTTAGTTCGTAGTTCATTCCCCAATCCTGAGGATTCTGGGATGGTGATGCCCATTGCATCTTTAAGAGGGATTTCAATGCCATAGGGCAGATGGATGGGACTCTCTTGCTTGTATTTGTACACTCAATGAACTGCAGAGTAGGTGTTGCAACTCTATTGAGATTGAGGTCCCACCTGCTACATGGACAGCCCAAAGATTTAAATCTCTGGAACATATACCTATCAACTCTAATACTAATTATAGGTCCAAATAGAAGGGTTAGACGAGCCACGTGTAGGGAAACCACAATTGAGCCCAACTCTTTCAGACTGGGGAGCATAAATTCCAAAGTAGGCAAGGCACGAAACTCCTGAGCTATCGGGACATGCTTTTAATTATGTCTGTGAAGATATTTGCAACACATTTAAATAAAAAAATAATAATCATATAAAGAACTACAAAATATCAGTAGGAACAACCAAGAGAAAAATGAGCTGAAGAACTAAACAGGCATTTCACTAAAAAAAAAGCAGCATGAATGGGCAATAAATAATAATGATGGAAATGTAAATTAAAAATATAAGATGCTATTTTATACCCAGATGGGCAAAAATTTTAAAGCCAAACATTAACAAGTACTATTGGCAATTCTTATTTACTGCTGGTAAGAGTATAATTTGCTATAACCATTTTGGAAAATGTTTGTCAATATCTTGTGAAATTGAAGGAACATAACCTGTAACCCAGCAACTCTATCCCTGAATATGTCCTCTAGAGTTACTCTGCCCAATATAGTGGCCTCTATCCACATGAAGTTTTTAACATTAACTAAAATTAAAATGTCTTCCCCAATTTTAATATTCACATTTCATGTACTCAATAACAGCACAAGGCTATTTCTCCTATACTGGACAGTGCAGATATACAGTGTAGTACTGATTCAGTGTCCACTGATTAAGTTACCAGCAGTTAACCATGGAAAATAAATAAATAAAAATATTGGAAAATTCCAGGAAAAACAAAACAAAACAGTTCATAAGTTTCAATCAGCTCACCAAGGGAGTACAGGCTGTGACATGAAGTCTGCCAGCCCAGTATATGACTCATCTCCCCTTTGTCCCCATACCCATGCTCCCATGGGAAACTTTCCTGCAGTCTGCCTCTGGTATTTTTGCTGATTCTATTTGTTGTAGCGTTAGTGCAGTGCTTTTATTTAAGAAAGCCCTCATGTGCTGTGATAATGGCCCCAAAGTGTAAGAGTAGAGAGGTGCTGGTAGTGTTCCCAAACCTAAAGAGAAACTGAAATGTGCTTTCCATTAGTGAAAAAGTAAAATTTCTTTGTATGATTGAAAGAGGTAGAAAATTTTATGTGGAGTTTGCCAAGTTGTACAGCAAAAATGAATCTTTGATTTGTGAAATGATGCAGCATAAAGACAGAATTTGTGCTAGTTTTTTTTTTTTTTTTTTTTTTTTAACCTCAAACAGCAAAAATAACTGCTACAATGTGTGATAACATGTTGGCATTCACTTACATTCTTAGTTTTAACCATCCACGGTCGGCCTTGGAATATATACTCCATGGATAAGGGAGCCCTATGTAGGATGTTTTCTCATCAAGGAGAGTTCTGTTGGACATTCTTGCATATAATTCTTCTTGGTGTTATATAGGACCTGGAGAAATATTATTCTGTTCATCAACAGAAATTCACATGAATTGACATTATTCATACTGTGGAATGCTGCATGGAAGTGACAATCAACATGGATGAATTTCAGAAACAAAATATTGCATGCAAAAAGCAAGTTACTGAAGAACAGAATGGCATGTAACCATTTATTTAAAGTAAAAAAAAAAAGCAAAAAAAAATTTTAGTGTATTGTTTAGAGTTATATATATAGATATTAATCTAATACTTGGTGGCTAATATCACCAAGAGAATGTTAATCACCAAACTCAAAATAATGTTTCTCTTAGTGGAGGAGATGGTGGATGAGATCTGGGAAGGATACATGGTCAACTTCAAAAGTATTCATTGTTCACCTCTTGGTGGGAACATGGGTGTTCCATTCTGTTCTTTATACTTTATCTTGTACTTTATATTTTTTAATAGATGAAATACTTCTTTTAAAAAGATAACTCTTGCTACAATGTAAATAATGAGCTTAAGGAAGAAATTAGTGTAAGCAGAAACCTATTAGGAGGCTATAATTTGTATAGTCCAGAGGTAAATGGTGACCTGGATCCAGAAGGCCACAGTGGGAGATGAAAAGCAGTGGAAGAATTTAGGATATATTTTGGAGGTGGATTGCTCTAAGCCTCAGTTATGGTAAAGGTGTGAATAGTGTGCTGTGGAGCACAGAGGAGGAATGCCTAGATCAGAGTGGGAGCTTTAACGAAAGCTTCTTAGAAGAGATGACAGATCATCTGCATGTTGAAGGACAATTAGGAGATTGTCAAGTGATCATCACTGGGGTAACTACATAGGTTATGACTTGCGCAAAAATATTAAAGTGGCAGGTCTCTGGGAATTGAAGACATTGAGTGCAACTGGAACAAAGAGTATAAGGGAATAGAGGGAGATGACAGGGGCCAGATGTGCCCATTGAGGAGTTGAGACCTTACCCTGGAAAAGACAGGGAAATTGCCACCATCTTTTCTTTCATTTCACCAGGGGGGAAGGAAGATAAATACTTGTGAAAAACAACAAAGTAAAGCACCAATAAAATGCCATTTCTAGCTACAAAGACATCCTGGTTGAATTCAGATGAAAATGTTTCTCTTTGCATTAATTATTTTCATGACATTTTTTGGTTTCCATGATCACCAAAACCTAAATTTTGTTCAATTGAAGAAAGTTTGAAATGAAGGTAAAAGGAAAAAAAGGGCAAATTGAATAGAAAATGGCAATGATGGAAATGGAGAAATCGTACCTGAAAGAAAATAATGATTCAGTCTCATGAGATCCTGATTTCCTTCTAGGAATGTTGCTGGTTTGTTATTACTTAAAGTTGCAAGGAGAAAAAACATAGCTTTCTTCAATTTTTCTCTTATTTATGAACTACGTGCTTTATTATCTTAAGGAAAAATTTAAGTATAATAATTGTGTCATCATTATCCTCATTTCAGAGACTTTTCTTGAGACAATGCATACAAATTAGAAACAGTTAACATGCAAGAAAAAAATGTCATCAACGAGCTTTGAGTTTTATATGGTTTAAATGTAGGGTTTTAATTTTTTACTATTTTTCCCTTAGAAAATTTCTGTTTTTCCAGATAGAAATTCATTTTTGCTTAAGTTACACTAAATTTTGCCCAAGGACTCAAATTAAGTTCTACAAGTGCAACAACTGAATTCCTTTGTACTATTTTGGCTATAGCAACTAGCTCAGTGCCTAGCACATAAAAGACTTTCAATATATTTGTATTCAATAAATAATGTGGATTAATTGTATTTCTGGGGGTTGGGATATCGTGATTATATGAGAGTTAATTCAAAATGTAGGACATGTTAAGAAATAATTTTAAAGTGCACTAGTCTCTTTCCTTTCTTAGTAAATTTATTTAAAATTTGTCCATTAACTATTTCAGGAGGGATTTAGCCAGCACTCGGAACATACATATACAATATGACCATTAAAATGACAGTAAGCATCTCAAATGCTTCTTGGAAAGAGGATAGTATTAAATTCAAAAAGTAAAATCATTAAATGATTTAGAGGAACAATTTATAGTAATGAGACTTCTGTAATTCAACATGCATTAAATTATCACAAAATTTCTTGATTGCCAAGTCAACAAGGGAAATTCAAAAAGCTTGCATTTTGTGTGGTAGTTGATAATTTGCCAAGAGGAATGCACTTTTTCTTGTGAGTTTTTCATTCATTCATTCATTCAGTTATTCATCAAATTTTGTTAAATGCCTACCATATGCCAAGATATGATCTAGCCATTGGGAAAACAATAACTTGTATTTCAGTTGTTTAGCTTTCCAGTGCTCTAGGTTTATCCACAGATAAAGATTTTTAAAAAAACTAAAGGACATTAGGTTAACATTTCGGTTCCAATGGTTCTCAACTGCAGATAAAACCACCCACCTAAGTAGAGGAAGTTTGAAAATGAGTGGGGACATTTTTTTCTTGTAAAAGGATAGGGGGTGGATGATATTATCATTGAATGGGTGGGCGCAAAGTGCTACTGTCCAACCCAAGATGACAATAAGTGCCCTGTTGAAAGACATTAATAGACTTTTGTGCCAGATACCTTTCTCAGGCTTCCTAATTATGAAGTTCCAGTGTTCGGTCAGGATTCTTCTCTAAATGGTATCTTCTACAGCACTCTCTCCTTCTTGGTTCAAGTAACTCTTCTTTCCCCTGGTCCCTTCAAGCCTAAAGGTAATGACAGTGCTGATTCTGCTAGCCCTAAGTCACTTTTCTGTCCCTTATACATCTCTACACCCTTATGAGCCTCTGCACATTATCCCTCTGTAAATAAATTCCTTGAAGTATCCAGGTTGGAGTGTGTCGTGCTTTTTGTTGGGATCCTTAATGTTGTAGCTCTCTTCCCGCTTGCAAGTGTCTCAATTCTAGTTTCAAAGGGATTTTAGTAATTAGTTCTAGATTTAATTCTCTGGTAAATTACAGGGGGCTATTGATTTTTTTTCCCTCTTGATTCTTGCCCATCAGGGGACGATCTGTACTGCCATTTACTTGTGTAATTTAAGAAGCTTGCATACTCTTGCCTTGGTGGAGTGGCCTACCCCTTTTTCATGAAGGTTCTAATAGTAACCAATAGAAACATATAGTTTCTTCATTAAGCATTTTTTATCCTAAAGTTCTTAAAGAAATAATCAGTTAAGACTGATTTTCATAGCATAGGGCATGGAAGAGTCAGTTTGGACCTAGAAAAATGTAAGGAAAGATTTTCCAGTCAACCATGCCAGTTATAACAAATGTTAACGTATATGGAATTGAATGAAAGATGGAATAACACTTTTTTTTTTAAGACTCAAGATTAGGAGGAACCCGGAGTTTCTATTCTGAACATTCTACAAACTCATTTATGAATGGAGACAGTGACTGAGAAGCTAGGCTAATGCCAATCAGGCCCTCTGCTGCAGTTTTAAAACCTGCCTTCAAAACACAAACTTCAAAAGTCACATGTTGAAGATGAAAACTAAGCACATTCATCCAGTAAAGAAAAAAGTAATCAGCATAAACCTAATTCCTTACAAGGAAATTTATTCACAGATTTCAAAATTGCCTTCTTTCTTTCTTCATGAACACACATATATCCACATATATACACATAATTTAAACCTTCCTAAAGTCTTCCAATGAGGGCATCAGATAACATTGCTTTTTTCTAGGAAATACTAGTAAAGCTCTCTTCAGCGGATAATGAGGTTTCTCATAACTTTATTATGGATTCTACTGTGTATGTGCCGATAAGTTTCTGGATGTTTTATATACCATAACTGTGTTTGAAAATAGCATATTTAGCTATATTTTGTTCCTCTGCAATTTTACATTCTTTATCTCATTGGAGGTGGATGGGGTAGAGAACAGGAATCATTTGAAAGCATATTTATTTATGTTCTTCATGGCTAAAGAAAGCTATGGCAACACTCTCCTGGCCCATATATTCAATTAAATATATAGTGAATCTTTTCTACTTACTGGATTATTTGGCACCTCCAAGCACTTATTTTTGGCACTTCTTTTTTTTTGCCAGAATTCTTGATGTTTTATCATGATTTAACATTTTCAGTTCAAAAATCTAGCACATTTTAAAAATTAGAATCATTTATATATAAATATATATACAGATATAGATGTAGATGCAGATATAGATATAGACATAGACATAGACATAGACATAGATATATTTTTTTTATCTGGGACCTGAGTATGTGTACCTTTCCTTTTTATTTAGTTATTTTTCCATTAGTTATTTTCTAAGCATCTTCAACATGTAAAGCTCTGGGAGACTAATGGGTGTGTAGAAGGTGGTTTATTCTAGGATCAATAGTGCTTGTTTCCCTGTCCCCCAGGTGTTTATAGTCTTACGGAGGAGCTAATACATAATCAGTAACAGTGGAATGGATGTTTACATTACCAGGCAGAATTTGTTGTGGCCACGAAAAAATAGACAAGAGAATATATTCTCTATATTTTCTTTCTTCTGGAACAGGCTCTCAATTTTCCTTTTGTCCAAATCAGAGTCTTATGTTCTTTCTCTCGACCCTGCCCAACCTTCCACTGAACACATGCATGTGTACACACACAAACCTAATCTAAGCAATTCACTCTCTTAAATATAACTCTTGATTATTTGTTACTTCCCTTACTTTACTGTTCTTGTTGTTACTCCCCTAATTTTATCCCTCATCACCTTGTCCCTGAGCTAGTTTTTGCCCTTCTCTAAACTCACTTCTCTCTCCTACCTTTATTCCTATGAGAGTGATTGCTCTTAATATCCACATCTGATCCTGGCTCTTTGTGGATCCGAAGTTTTCAACAACTCTGACTTATTTAAAAAATTAATGTGCTATACAAAGATTTTTTTATGGTCTAGTACTTACCTTTGTGTCCAGTTATCACCTTTACTCCTCCATCACTCACAGTATACCCTCCAAAAATATTATATTTATGTAGAGACTAGAATAGAGCATACACTTGTTTCTGTACTCATATCTGTCAGCCAGGGATCTCCTTATATACTTTGATCTGTTCTGTCTCACTTTGTAACATAGAGTCTCCATCCTGTCTGCTGTTCACACATATCTTTTTTCTGCCTGGAGGGTGCCTACTTCATCTAGTTTCTGATCAAACATTGATTTTTCTGTAATGCTTGTCTTGACTCCTCTAGAAGGATTTTGAGGCTCTTTCCCAATTGCCTTTGTACATCCCCATTAAAATAACTACCTTTTGGTGTTTTAATAATTGATTCTCATACTTTGTCAGTTAGGAAGGAGTTTAGCTGTAAGTAACTGAAAACTGAATTTTATCAGTGGCTTAAACAGATAGGGCTTTTTCTTTGGTAACAAGAAATCCAGGGATAGCGAGACAACCATGTACACAGGCATTCTTCTCTCTCCATGACCCCGTTAGGGTCTCAAGAAGGCTGTATCTACAGTCTCACACCAACCTTCCAGAAAGGAAGAGGAAAGGGGAGACATAGGAAGGTGTAATGCTTTTCTGAGGAGAACCCTAGTTTTTACTCTCTGAATATCTCATTGTCCAGAATTGTATGATGTGGCAACTCTTATCTGCAAGGTAGTCCAGGCAAGTGTTTTTGTTGTTTTTGAGCATATTGCCATCCTTAACAAAAATTTAGATTCTGTTAGTAATAAAGCAGGGGATAGGTATGGGGAAGCAGTTGGCAATATCTGTCCCATATATATCTCTAGGGACTTGATATATATAAATAAGAGTGTAAAGTTTATTATCCTCTTTCTCTGTACCACACTAGAATTTGCCTGGAAATTAATATACACCAAAACCAGGATGTGACCATGCAGTTCATATAACAGCAAATCCAAATATAGTAACTCAGAGCAAAACTGAAAAATTCTATCACTGGCATGTTTGCACATCTCTAATAGACTAGCACATGAGGATGCGTTTTCCAATCTCCAAGCCTTCCCTATGTCCTTACCTATCTCCTAACCTAACTATAGTCTCCTCTAGAATAGCAGTGAGATATTTTCACCTTTGTGTTCTTAGCACATATATAAGACATGCAGAATTTCTAAAATGAATGGATGAGTACAGAAGAAATCAGGAAATATATAAGAGGAGGAGGAGAAGGTGGTATTTGAGTGAGTTTTGCTAAATCAGTCTTGGATAGGAATATTTCATCTAAAATTTAGCATCTCCCTGATTATATCTGGGCTGTTTATTTCTTTATTTCTCCCTATGGTCCTCTTTGCTCTTTCGTTCCCTTTGCTCAGTCTTCCAACTCTTTCTCTAGTCCTTTTAGCAACTGAATGATTAAGTTTTTTTTGGTATTTTGAATGAGATCACATAGTTTACACTCAAACATGAAAATAGATAGCCACTGAAATGCCAGGCCAGTCCTTGACCTGCTAAAACACATACACATGCTTCAAATATCTCATTTTAATGTCTATATAGAATTGCATGTCCTTAAAACCTAGGCCTAGAACTGCAGGATGCCTAAGAGTTACCTCCTGAGAGCCTACATGTTGCTCAAATGTGGCCAGTCTCTAAGTCAAACTCAGCATGTAAATGAATTACCTTCCTCCCAGCATGGGACATGACTCCCAGAGATCAACCTCCCTGGCACTGAGGTTGCTACCAAGCACCAGCTGGTGATGCAACCAGCAAAAGACCTTGAATAAAAGGGCGAAATGGTAAAGACAAATGAGTTTGTATGGCTAAGAGTCTTCAAAATGTGTCGAGAGGTCATCTGAGGGGTAATGCTTACACACATTTCAGCAGGATCTCAGAGATGGCCAAAGTAGATACAACCCCAGGTAGTGGTGCTCCTGAGGACTACAGAGTCATGACAGGTCCTCTGGTCATGACAGATGGCTCTGGAGTTCAGTGCCTTGTCAGTGGGCCCTACTTTGGAATTTGTGTTCCAGAGTGTGATGGAATTGAGCTCAGATGTCACCTCTCTATGCATGCCTCTTCTGTTACTTTTACTGAACCTGTGGTTAGCACTGGGGTTGGTGTATGCTGAGGAGAATTGAATCTCTGGACTGTACATGTGCCAGCTGGTCCCTGATCCTCAGCAGTCTTGCAACACCTACTCTCTGGTTCATTGGGCTTTCCCGGGTCAGCTAACAGAGAGGTGAGGATGGTCAACCACCACACCAGGCAACCAAGAGAGTCTACAGCTACAAGCACAATTCCATCCATCAGCCATATGGGATCTAAGCCATCTGTTGATTTAGAGATGGAGTGGATATCGCCATCCCAGGTCCTCAGGATAGAGGAATAAAATATGGATTAGAGTGGACTTACTTGTATTCTACTATTGAATTATTGTGACTTTAGCAATAGAAGAAATTATATCACTGTTATGGAGACAGTGGCTATGGGAGTTGCCGAAGGCAGGGAGAGGGAAAAAGAGGTGTGGTATTGGGGCATTTTCAGGACTTGGAGTTGTTCTGAATGATATTGCAGGAACAGATGCAGGACATTATATATCCTGTCATAACCCACTGAATGAACTGGGAGAGAGTTGCAGCGGCTTGCTCAGTCGGTAGAGGTGGGGTCTGGCTGCGGACGAGGGGTCGGTCCAGCTCTGGACGAGGGGTCGGTCCCGCTTGGGACGAGGGGTCAGTCCCACTTGGGACGAGGGGTCGGTCCGGCAGCAGACGAGGGATCGGTCTCACAAGGGGTTGCGCGGTTCGGCTGACGGGGTCGCCCGGCGAAGCCGGCGACGAAGGGGTCGCCCGGAGAAGCAGGCGACGAAGGGGTCACCTGGAGAAGCAGGCGACAAACTGGGGACAAGGGAGGCCAGGCCCTTGTCGGGGGCTCTCAGGACTGGAGGGCGCACGGCAGAAGAACTACCGCGGAGACAAGGTAAACACGCAAGTCCACTTTACTGAGGGAGAGGCAACAGTTTTATAGGGGCTGGGGAAGGCTGATTGGTCGAAGCCATGCCCTGTTCTGATTGGTTGCCGGCGAAAGGTCAGTGGGCGGTACTGGATGGGGGAGGGGTGGTGGTTAGGGATTGGCTGTCGCTGTTGCTGGGGGAAGGGGCAGGATTTAGGGATTGGTGGCTGCTGTTGCTGGGGTGGAGGGCAGACTGGATTTTTCCGCCCACGCCTGGCTGTTGCTGCTGTCGGGGGAGGGGAAAAGGGCGGGCTGGATTTTTCCGCCCACACCTGGCTGTTGCTGCTGTCGGGGGAGGGGAAAAGGGCGGGCTGGATTTTTCCGCCCACACCTGGCTGTTGTTGCTGTCGGGGGAGGGGAAAAGGGCAGACTGGAATTTTCTGCCCTGCGCCTGCGCAGGGAGAAGGAAGGCATCGTGTGGCGCCATCCGGGAGGAGGGGCGGCCGCGGAAGCATGGCTGCCGAGAAGGGGAGACCCGAGGGCACTCTGCGCCCATGCCGAGCTCCCTTCAGGGGTGGCGGTGAGTCCGACCAGCCACCCTATTATGGGGGCAGCGGCTTGGCCTACCGCGGCCGCTCCCCCGCCAGGCCAGCAAACCACGCTTCAGCCCGAGGGGTGACCGCATTTCCCCCTTCTTTTCAAATAAGGACCAGGATGGCAGCAGCAACAAGTAGCCGAGGCCCAAGAGGCAGTAAGCAATGAGGGAAGTGGGGCTGAAGAGGGAGGTGAGTATGACGGGGATATAAATGTACAATTAAGGGGGCGGTATCTTGCCATTGCAAGCAAGGGTGGCCAATGTCCAATTCTTGTTGATCTCGGCGGCTATAAGATCCATCTGTTGTTAAAAGTCCAGGATGACAGCGCGTTACAGGTAGTTGATCTCTTCTTGGCGGCGAAGAGCGGTAGAGGCAGACTGTGTGATGGTCTGGAGGATCGCAGCAGTGAGGACAAGTCGCGTCAGGGCACCAGCGACGGTGGTGGCGGCAGCGTCGGGAGTGGTGGAGACGTAGGCGAGGACAAGAAGGCCAAGGTCTTCACGGGTGCGAGAGAGGCCAATGTTAATGGGGCGGGCTGACATGGGGCGGCCCAATCTGCAACGCAGTAGGGGTTCAAGCGAAAAAAGGAGGGGGGCGGGGGATGAGAAAGGACGCTTTGGATGGCTGAGAAGAGGAGTGAGGTCGAGACAGGAGGAAGCTCCGCAGAAGTATGGGGAGGCAAGAGCAGAAGCGTTATTGGATGCTAGAAAGCAGGCCGCGGGCCGGGGAAAGCGGGTTGCGGGCCGTTTAGCAGGGCTGGAGCTGCTTGAGAGCGATGGCGGCATGGGGGGCCGTGGTTACAACCTTCTGGGGTGGTAGCGGCTAGACAGATGGCGGAAAATATTATCAAGAAAGCAAAGGTTATGAGGAAGAAATAGAGTATTAAAGGCTGTGGGGGAAGTGAGAAGATCATTTAGAGGATAGGGTTGAGAATGGTATGTTTAAGACAGAAGCTTTGTGGTTTGTAGGAGACTGCTTTATAAACGAAGGAGAATGAGGGCAGTAAATATAGTAACGATAGATAGGAAGATGACAGTGAGGAGGAGTCTTTGTTTAAGGTTCCAATCGTCCGGCGCAACAGTGGCTAGGCCTATAGCGAGGGGTGTTGCTAAATAGACAATGGCTGCAAAGACAAAATCATCTTCTGTTTCCTTAAGAATAACTTTTCTTTAAATACTTAGTAGCATGCAATATTAGAAACCGTTTCCTAAAAGCAAGTTGGCAGGGGAGCTTGGTTGCTGTTAATCTTTCCTGTTATAAAATTACCTTTTATTATTATTATCATCAATTTAGTTTTATATATATATATTTAAGAATGACCTTTTGGAATTAGCCATTTAATACCTTAATGTAAACTATTGAAGATAAATTTTATCTTTACAGAACACATTCCCCCACGTAAAGTTATCACAATACCTTTTACACTTGCCGCATGCAAATTAAGTTTCAAGAGTTTATGAAAAATTAGCCATCTTACTTTAGGACAAAATACGTCTTTTTGCAAAACTTATTACATTTCCGTTAGCATTTTTACAAACTTTTAACCTTTTTAATATTCATATAAGTTTTACATTCTTTATATTATCCTGTGAAGAAAAATAAGTTATTCATTTTAATCTAGGCAAGAACAACTTTTTATGAAGACGTACAGTTAATTTTGTTAATTAAGACTTACAATTTTTTTTTAAATTGTAGATATCTTATTAACATTTAAACTTATGTATTAATATAATAAACTTAAGTATTAATATAAGCGCTTATTTAATTTTTGGCCATTTGAATAGAGCTCTTTTAGAGATTTCTAGTAATTTATATTTACCATCCGGAGGTATCACAATATACGTTGACATTGAACGAACAGACAGACAAACACAGAACAATTACAACACATTAACAGAAATATATAATTTATTTACAGTTGACTCATAATTCTTACTTTCTTGGTATAGCTGCTTTTAAATCCTTTTTTATATAGCATATCATAGATTATGCCCTTCAAGATTTCTGGACTTCATGTTGCCTGTAATAAGCCAGGAGGGAATCTTTTACCTTCCTGCTCCACAGCAAAAGTGACCCTATCTATAAGGCGAGTATAGGTGTCCGGGTCCCAAAGCTGACACGTGGTAAGCCACGGATTAAAGGGGAGAAGAAGGTCCCAATATACTTGAAGCTCTTTGAAAGAGATCTTACACCGGTGAGTGTCTAGGAGACCGGTGAGGGCCCGAACTTGTGGGGCTTGCTTAGCAGATAGGATGTTACCCATTGCTAATGGCCTTTTGGAGCCGATAAGAAAAGGGGCCCTTACCTTGAGAGCGCGGCGATGGGAGCCGAGGTGCGCGGTGAGACGAGGGGTCGGAGCCGGTGGGGCTCCGACGGTGGTCGCGGGCCAAGAGAAGGCCCCGACGAGGGGAGGGCGGGACGACGAGCAGTGGAGCAAGGCAAAGGGGAGCAAGCGTGGAGGGGAGGAGGCAGAGGTGAAGGCAGGAGAGGAGGTGCTCAGGCACGCGCTCCTGAGAGTTTTATTGGCGCCTCTTAATCATAGCGGGTCGGTATAAGCCCCCGACATGGAAGGAGAAAGCCATCCAGCGATTCTCCCAGACCGCCGTGGATCATATGAGGTCACCAAGGTTCAGGAGCAGCAATGCAGAGTGAAAAGATAGGGGTGAGAAGAGAGGAGAGCGTAGGGCTATGGTAGGATTACTTCAGACGTGCAAGCGCACGCTCCCGAGAAATCCAAGGCTCCTCTTAATCATAGCGGGTCGGTATAAGCCCCCGACATGGAAGGAGAAAGCCATCCAGCGATTCTCCCAGACCGCCGTGGATCATATGAGGTAGCCAAGGCTCAGGTAGCAGCAATGTTGCACGAGAGAAGTCCCAAGGTGAGAAGAGAGGAAGGCGTAGGGCTGTGGTAGGATTACTTCAGACGTGCAAGCGCGCGCTCCCGAGAAATCCAAGGCTCCTCTTAATCATAGCGGGTCGGTATAAGCCCCCGACATGGAAGGAGAAAGCCATCCAGCGATTCTCCCAGACCGCCGTGGATCATATGAGGTAGCCAAGGCTCAGGTAGCAGCAATGTTGCACGAGAGAAGTCCCAAGGTGAGAAGAGAGGAAGGCGTAGGGCTGTGGTAGGATTACTTCAGACGTGCAAGCGCGCGCTCCCGAGAAATCCAAGGCTCCTCTTAATCATAGCGGGTCGGTATAAACCCCCGACATGGAAGGAGAAAGCCATCCAGCGATTCTCCCAGACCGCCGTGGATCATATGAGGTAGCCAAGGCTCAGGTAGCAGCAATGTTGCACGAGAGAAGTCCCACGGTGAGAAGAGAGGAGGGGGGGGGCGCCAGGTTATGGAGTGAGGCTGTGGTGGAGTTGCCTTGCCCCACGTTGTGCTGTGGTGGGGTTGCTTTGCCCCACGTTGGGCGCCAAATGCGGCGGCTTGCTCGGTCGGTAGAGGTGGGGTCTGGCTGCGGACGAGGGGTCGGTCCAGCTCTGGACGAGGGGTCAGTCCCGCTTGGGACGAAGGGTCGGTCCCACTTGGGACGAGGGGTCGGTCCGGCAGCAGACGAGGGATCGGTCTCACAAGGGGTTGCGCGGTTCGGCTGACGGGGTCGCTCGGCGAAGCCGGCGACGAAGGGGTCGCCCGGAGAAGCCGGCGACGAAGGGGTCGCCCGGAGAAGCAGGCGACGAAGGGGTCGCCCGGAGAAGCAGGCGACGAACTGGGGACAAGGGAGGCCAGGCCCTTGTCGGGGGCTCTCAGGACTGGAGGGCGCACGGCAGAAGAACTACCGCGGAGACAAGGTAAACACGCAAGTCCACTTTACTGAGGGAGAGGCAACAGTTTTATAGGGGCTGGGGAAGGCTGATTGGTCGAAGCCATGCCCTGTTCTGATTGGTTGCCGGCGAAAGGTCAGTGGGCGGTACTGGATGGGGGAGGGGTGGTGGTTAGGGATTGGCTGTCGCTGTTGCTGGGGGAAGGGGCAGGATTTAGGGATTGGTGGCTGCTGTTGCTGGGGTGGAGGGCAGACTGGATTTTTCCGCCCACGCCTGGCTGTTGCTGCTGTCGGGGGAGGGGAAAAGGGCGGGCTGGATTTTTCCGCCCACACCTGGCTGTTGTTGCTGTCGGGGGAGGGGAAAAGGGCAGACTGGAATTTTCTGCCCTGCGCCTGCGCAGGGAGAAGGAAGGCATCGTGTGGCGCCATCCGGGAGGAGGGGCGGCCGCGGAAGCATGGCTGCCGAGAAGGGGAGACCCGAGGGCACTCTGCGCCCATGCCGAGCTCCCTTCAGGGGTGGCGGTGAGTCCGACCAGCCACCCTATTATGGGGGCAGCGGCTTGGCCTACCGCGGCCGCTCCCCCGCCAGGCCAGCAAACCACGCTTCAGCCCGAGGGGTGACCGCAGAGAGTGTAAAGTACAACATAAACTATAATCCATGCTGTGTAGCAATGCTCCAAAATGTACTTATCAAATGCAATGAATGTACCACACTAATGAAAGAAGTTGTCATTGTGGGAGGAGTTGGGGGTGTGGAGAGTGGGGTATATGGGAACCTCATATTTTTTAAGGTAACATTTTGTGTGATCTATGTGTCTTTAAAAAAAAAGATAATGAAAAAATGAAAAAACTTCTTTTAAAAAATATGTGCATTCTACTACTATTTGTTCTGACTTTTCATTTTGGTTTTAGAAATGTTTTTGGACATTCTTATTCTGCCCTCACATGTACTGCATAGGTGACTTCACTTATTTGTTTTCCTTTCATTCATTCATCCAAATCTTATCAAATGGCTACTATATGATAAATGCATATTTGATAAACACTATGCTAGGTTCTGGGAATAAAATGCTTAACAAAACCATCAGTTACTTCTCTGTTTTTCAGAATATGGATCAAGAACTTTTAAAAGTAAATATCATTTGACTCAGTTATTTCACACATGGTAACCTAGCCTAAGGGAATAATAATCTGAAGGAAGGGTCTGCAGTATTTTTTTGTAGCAATGAAAAATTTAAAAAGAAACAATCAGTCACCTGATTATTATCAACATACTATGGGGTAGCTAGATGGGTGATATATTGACATTAATTAAGCTTTTAATGATTTTTAATGACCTGGAAGAAGTCTTTAAAAGCAGAGATAAAAAGTAGACTTTTTAACTGTTTACATTGTATAATTCATACCCACACCCCACACACACATACACCTATTTGTGTACATATATAATTCATATGCAGATGAAACAAAGAGGACCTGCCTTGGTTTTGTTTTTGCTTTCATTATCCCCTGTAATTCCTAGTCTTACCTACTTAAAATGGTTATCATTCTTAAAACACTCTGTTTTCCAAACACTTCCAACCTGGAAGTTAAAGTTCTGTTTTCTTAGTTGGAATTCAAGGCCTTCCATTATTTAAAGCTCATTTGTTTCTTCTGCTGTATTCATCTCACATAGTTCATTCCCCACCTCTGCCCCAGTCATCTACTCTATATTCTAATTACACTTAGCTCTCATACTGTTGCCTTTTTTTGTCCTCAACTTTCCGATATGGTGCTCCCTACATTTTTATTGTTCCCTTTTTTGCCCTGTATATTTTTCTTCTACATGGTGTGCCTTCTGCACCATCTTCGCAGCCAGCAGTAATTCCTCCTCTTCTGAGCATCCATGCTTTACATCCAAAGCCCTCTTATTTCATGTTTTAAACTATAATTATTATCATGTATTGCAGTTATTAGCCTAGGACAAATCTTGCTAGTCTGTAAACTTTTTAAAGATAGGGGCCATGGTTTGTGTTTTACAGAATTAATACATAAATAATAAATAGCAATTGTTAATATTTATTCACTGACATATTTCATTGTCAATAACCTTGTTTTTGTTTGTTTTAATTTTCTCTCCCTTTTAGGGCTCTGTTAGTTCAACAGCATCTCCTCCTGTCTCCACCCCTGTCACAGGACACAAGAGAATGGTCATCCCAAACCAGCCCCCTCTAACAGCCACCAAAAAATCTACACTGAAACCACAAAGTGCACCCCAGTCTGGACCCATTCCTGTGACTCCAATTGGAACACTCAAGCCCCAGCCTCAGCCAGTTCCAGCCTCCTATACGATGGCTTCCACCCCTTCAAGGCCAACCTTCAATGTGCAAGTGAAGTCAGCCCAGCCCAGTCCTCATTACATGACTGCCCCATCACCAGGACAATTTTATGGCCCAGGACCCCAAGGTTACAACACTCAACCTGCTCCTGGGCCGTGTCCACCTCCGTCAACCAGGGGAGGCATGGATTATACATATGTTCCACCACCAGGACTTCAGCCTGACCCTGGGTATGGTTATACCCTCAACCAAGGACGCTATTATGATGCCTCTTACCCAACTGGACCTTGCTATGGAGTTAGAAATGACTCTGATCCTGCCTATGGTCAACAAGGTCACCAGAACACCTGGAAGCGTGAACAAGGATACACCCCTCCTACAGCAGCAAACCAGAACCCTTCTGGGATGTATCCTGCCCCAGGTCCCAAGAAGACCTACATGGCAGATCCTGTTTCAGCCCCCTCTCCAGCCCCACTGCAGCCAAAGGTAGGAGAATTCTTAACATAGAAAAGGGAATAAAAGAATGCCTGTCTCAACCTGCTTTGCACAGAAAGCAGAACCTAAGGCAAAAGCTAATGTACTACTCTTTCATCTTAGTAGGGAGTACAATACTAGAGAATATGAGTGGAGCCAGAAAGGAGGAGGATCCTCTTTGCTGATGTGTTAACAATATGGTGTCAGTTTAGTATCAAGGACAACTAATTGCTCAATCTTGAGAGACTTCCTTCCAAAAGACCATATGTACTATTATGTCTCTGGACTGTCTATTCAGGGGGAGAAAGGGAAGATAACTTGCCTTCTCCATCTTGTCTCCTATTGATCAAAGCTTTCCTCTGTGGAACATAAACTTCCTCACACTTACAGGTTGCACTTGCAGGGATACTAAATAGATCCTACAGCATCTCCTGCCTTAGCAGTGGGAGGGAGTCCCCCGATGTGGAAACAAGGTGTGCAGGAAAAAGCAGGAGGTGAACCACTCTCAGTCTGTGTCCATGTGATGTCTGTCAGGACCTAAGAAAAGTTGATACCACAATGACTGGGGGTCCAGAACTAGTGGGCAAAGACCACAAAACAAGTGAGGCCAAGGGGTCTACAGTAATGTGCACTCCTTGTCTGGTTTCCTTTAGGAATTGACTGCAATGGAGCGGGACTTGTTTGTTTATCTACAGTGATTATCCTCTGGGAAGAATCTTACTTTCCAGTCTTTAACCCTATTAAGCAATTTTTAAGAATCCTTTTGAAGTGACAGTTATCTTTTGGTGTTTGATTTAAGTGCCAGTGTGTATGCCTTTTAATTCAACGTATTGCTCTGAATGGATAAGATACAACATTACATACATCTACCCACCTACGACTTGGATTTTCCATCAGTCTTACAAGCAACATGATGTTATTTGCAGGAACCATGGCAAGAGACAGCGAGGAGAGTTACTCAGAAAGGATGAAATGGAGAAACTAAGACAGTTTCTAGCTGTGAGGTTGGAACAGAGCTCTTTCTTTCCAGTTAGAGTTATAAGAAATCAGACAGTTTAAAATCCTTGATTAGTTGGTGGCTGAATGATAATTTTGGGATACAGATTGGGTAAAGGGTGGGGATATATATACTTGTGCATTTGAGATTCTCCATTCCCAGGCAGAGTCATTCAATTTTCAATATTGTATTAAAATTTGCCACATTCCTGCTCTTCTAGTGGAAGGTTTATTAAAGCACAATTCTTGTATAATTGTACCTGCACTATTAATGATACGCCAAGTGAATTGCAAATTCCTTAGAGAAATAGACCCAATATGTGGGACCCGTGAGGAGCTGGAGGCATCCATCAACCTTCTGAGTGTCCATTACATGAAAGTGGGTCACCCATGATCATTACCCCTAAGAACACCATAATGTTCCAAGTGTAAATTTTCACTGCTTTTGAAACAGTACTCTTAGAAGGCTTTTCTTTCTAAAATCTTTTCATAAAAAGTATGTTATTGTGGTTTTTTATTTGCTTGTTTTTTAAAATAAAACTTGTCCCAAATAGCCAACCCTGACAGCCTCACTTTTTTTTTTAAACATGAAAGTATATTTGTATTAGGACTTCCTGGCCCCCAAAGCAATCAGTTCAGAGAAAATGGAACTATTCAACTCTACCTCACTTTGGTTTAACTGCAACAAATTCCCTTATGGAAGCTTAAAGTAAAAGTTTGTCAAAAATAAAAGAATAAAATACAAATTTGGGTTCACTCAGTGCCCATCAACATTTAAGTTCAAACAGGTATGCACTTTTGCCCTGACCTGTCTGGCAAACATCCTGACAGATAGGATAACTGAGTGATGTACATAAGAGAAAAGGATGGCCTCTGAGTTGTTAAGGATTCTGTCTGCCTACTTGGGGAAATAGACATGAGAGAAAGCTAGGATATGTCTAGGTGGCGGGAATAGTCTGGTGAGAGATACTGAGTCAGTCTTCAAGTTTCCTTCTTTCCCACCATGTCTCTGGGCACTTTGGACAGTCCCTCTTCAGCCTTTGGAACCAATCTGGTGGTGTATAAAAGAGAATCAGCACCTTCTGCAAGACCTGTGTCTAAGATGTTGAGTCAAGCCATACCACTACATTTGGTCTGTCCTCACCACCCTACGCAGGGTGATGGAATGAGCTTGTTAAAAAAAACACTCCCCCAAAAGCGTGGAACTTAATTTTCTTATTTGAGTGAGGCAATTGTTCAAGATGATTGTTATATATTTTGGGGAAAAAAGTGGTATTCATGATATTTTTAAATTAGAAATATTTGTTTTTTAACAGTACCATGTGTTTTAGCATCATCTCAATTGCACATTTAAAAAATTAAAATCAATTTATGTAGTTTTCACTGTGATTATTAATAAGAGTGGTTAGAGGTTGATATTTAACCATGTGTCTGTTTTAGGGAAAGGGAAAAGAGGCTGTTGAAGCTACAGATGTATTCTGTGCATGTTGTGTGGGCGCTGGTGGATGAAGGGCTGGGCTCCTTCACAGTTGGACTTTGCGCAGAATACTGCTGTATTACTGTGCACAGAGGACCTTATTGTCTGTGTATTGACTTTGCTTGGCTAAGTGAAGTGACTACTGGCTTGAAAAATGAGCTTCTAATTCTAATCCTAGTTCTTCCCCTGACATTCCTCTTTCAGCTGCAGGAAAGCCTCTAGACTTCTTTATGACTTGCTTCCAGCATCAGTAAAGTTGAACGTCATCTTAATTAATTAATTAATTAATTACTGATTGCAAAGGACTTGGAAATTTCCGGTGGCTGAATAATTGCCAAGTATAGACTATTTAGGTTTTTCACTGGCTTTTGTTTATCTCTAACTTTTTTTTTTCCTCTTTTTTTTTTTTATTGACTTTGTAATAATATTACATTAAAAATATATATGTGAGGTCCCATTCAGCCCCACCCCCCACCCCCCCTCTCCCCCCCCAACAACACTCGTTCCCATCATCATGACACATCCATTGGATTTGAATCTCTAACTTTTTAGTCATTGGTGGAAAACATATTATCATGCCTTAAAACATTGACCTTTTGTTACATTGAGAATCTCTGGGGAATTTGACATTTAATCAATTAAAGAAAATGATGTTTGCTTTTTTTTTTGGGGGGGGGGGGTTGTTTGTTTGTTTGGTTGGTTGTTTTAAAAGGAGAATTCTCCCAAAAATGTGAGATAAGTTGCTTTAGTTTTCCAATATTGTTGTGCAGTATAAAAGATAAAAGAAAAGAAGAAAGAGTAAATAGAAAGAAGGGAGGGAGAAAGAAGGAAGGGAGGGAGAGAAGAAAGGAAGGAAGGAGGGAGACAGGCAGATGGACCTGAAAGGGGGTTAGATGAAATCAACCTGCAAGACTTGGGAGATTTTGATTATATTTGTATTCTCATGATAAACTGAACAGTGAATCTGAATGTTACAGTAGACCCATAATGTTTACTGCACCATGTGAGCTGAGTTCCATGAAAAATTATTGCTATAAGCAAGTCTTCTTTTATAAGTGAGGAATGTTTCCTTCTCACGGGAAATCTTCTTAAAGTTACAATAGACTCTTGCCTCTTTGCTGCTTATGAAAGCTAATATTGTCTGCACATTGCTGTCTGGTTCACAGAACTCTTGTACATTGTATTATCTTTATATACCTGTAAGATAGGATGCGTATTTTCTCCAATATTCAGCTAAGGTGACTCAGCCTGAAAGTTTCAGAGCTAGGACTTGGAAATCAATATCACTCTCAGATCCATAGAGGCAGGGCACCTTTAACACCCACTTCCTTATCATAAAACCTAATCTGTGTCAGCCTCAGCTCTGTTAAAAAGAAGTTATTTGCTGCTTAGTGTATGAAAGGTGCTGGTGTTCTACATTTCAGGAAAGTGGTAGAGTCCCACCTATGACTGTTCCTACCCACTGAATTACTTATGCATCTTTGTCAAAAATCAGTTGACGGTGTATGTGGGGGTGTATTTCTGGAACTCTCTATTCTATTCCATTGATTTATAATTTACCCTTAGGCCACTGCCACACTATCATGATCATTGACCTTTATAGTATCTTTTGTAATTAGCAGTTTTTCTACATCTTCATTCTTTTTCAAAAATGTTCTGGCTATTACAAATCTTTTCCATTTCCATAAAAATTTTAGCTTCAGGGTGTCAGTATCCGTAAAATACCCTGCCATAATTTTGAAAAGATCTGATCTCTTAACAATACTGGATCTTCCAATCCATGAACATAGCATATCGCTTCATTTATTTCTGCCTTGGCTAATTTCTCTTGAATAGTATACTGTAATTTTGCACATTTTGTTAAATTTTTTGCTCAGCATTTCATATTGTAAATGGTATTTATTTCAATTTACAATTGTTGCTAGGAATATAATTAAATTTCGTATATTGACCTTTTATCCTGAGACCTTGTTTAATTTACTAGCTATACTTCCATTTGTTGAGATTCCTTAGACTTTTTTCTATGTGATCAATTCATGTGTGAATTAAATTGATTCAGTTGCTTATTTCCTTAATGCATAAAAGTCTATCCATCCACTTTCTGTATTTGAAAGATTTGCTTCCTGATTGAAGAAATAGTTTCCTACAAATGTGAAGGATGTGAACTGGGAAAAATAAATAAAGTGTTCTTCAGAATCATTATGTCATAACCCCTTAAAATTACAGATGAGGAAATTGAGGCCTGAAGAGTTACCATGATTTCAATGGTTATATAGTTATTAAGTGGCATCTCTAAGTAGAAAACACTTCTTTCTCTACCAAAATGCCTCTCTACATTGGTTAAGAATAGATCAACACATGTGAGGACCTTTGAAGTATCGTAACAACTATTGTTAAAAGAAACTTTATCTCTTAGCCTTAGACCTCCCTTGTCGGTCTTTTATGACCTCTTAATAAAAGAAAATCACTCCTATTCTAGTGCTCCTTTTTCTTTTTCACAGTTGCTTCTGTGAGAAAATTTGTTCCTAGAGTCTTTATGATTTTTGACTCAATCCATAATCTCTTTTTCCTGATTTTAAACAGCATCATGAGAATGGCTGACCTCATACACTGAAACCTTTGTGAATATTATTTCCTCATTTTACTCATCAAATCCTTTTTCATAGACTTGGATGTTTAAAAATATCCCAGGCCCCTAATCTCTTGGGGAAGTAAAATTAACAGATGATTCTGGCAATATGTAATTCTTATTTGTGTTTACAGGGCAAGAAGATCCAATTTATCAGTAGTTTTGCCTTTGTCTTGTTTCAGTTCTATAGCAGAACTTGTCCTCAACTTATTGATATGTCCCTCTGGGAATCTCATTTCCTTCTTGGTCAGCTGCAAGCATTTATACTGTCCTATTTTAGAGGAAAGTGTAGTTGTTCTCTTCCCCAGCAAACAAGGAAACTTGGTAAATACAAAAACTTTGATTTTACAATACCAATAGGTAGTGCCCCATAGTGAAAATCAAGTATTTTTAACTTAGTACAGTACTAAAAGTGCCCTTATCTCAGAGATAAAGATTTATTTCTTATTTTTAGAAATACTCTTGGCAAATAATATTGTGTTCACTCTGTTTCATCCTTGGAATTTAGTCAAAGTTCTTAACTCGATTTATTTTACAAGGTTTCTTACTTACTGTAAGGAAGCCAGATTTTCTAAGATATGGGTAAAGACTATGCCATGCAGAAGATGGCAAGGCAAGGCCTCTGAGCAAAGGTATTTGTAGGAATAGAAAGAAAGCTGGGGTGGCTGCGACATCATGAGTGGAAAAGGATACAGTGAAATGAAGTGGGAGAGGTAAGCAGGGTCCAGATCTTGTGGGCCATGGTAAGGTGTTTTTCTTCCATTATAAGTGAAATGGAAATCCATAGGAGTGATTTTAGGGCAGGACTAATAGGCTCTGGTGTTGTTTTCAGTGATCCCCAAACTCTGTAAGATCAAAATGAGAAAAGGGAGACTTGTTTAGTGCTTCCATGGGTTCCCTTAGAACAGAGGTTCTTAATCTTTTTTGTTCCATGGACCCCTTTACCAGCCAGGTGAAATGAGTACTACTGTAATTTATTGAATACATTCATAAGTGAAGGAAATGCTAGATTTCACTTAGAAGTCAGAGAAAATGAAGATAAGTTGATTTTTTTTCAATTCGAGCTCACAGACACCCTGAAATCTTTTCATGGGACCCTGGTTAAGAACCCCTGCTTAGAATTATTGAATAAATAAGCTTATGAACTTATTTGTTTTAAGTTTGAGAACTTTTGTATTAAGAAACTTGAAAGTCTTCACCATTTTATTGGTATAGCATTTATAACTTCATATTTCTCTTGCTATATTCTTAAGTTACCTCTCAACATTTAGCTCTAGGGATGGGGAGGGGAGTATTGTTGTTGAGTGAGAAATGAAAATACAAAAGGCACACCACTTATTCTCTCACAAGTGGAAGAAAAAGTTTTCCCAAGACAAGCAGTAATGGGAACAACAATGGTTCAAGAGTTATCAGTTAGAGGGATAAACTAAAGTTGCATGTTAAAAAAAAAAAAAAAAAAAAACTACAAATTTTAATTACTTATCCCAGGAAGATATAGTGTGGCACTACTATTTTTTTAAATAACACTTGAGCAGCTAAAAACTGAACACTTTAAAGTCAGGGACAGCTTGGGCATGGGTTAGGAATGACAGTTTTACCTGTTTCTATTTCCGTAGAAGGATTAGTGCATTATCAAGAGCATCCTTTAAAACAGGCAGGGATCCTTTTGGCGGTCTCATCTATTCTCCACTCCAGGAAGGCAGTTTAGCAAATAAAAGGCAGATAAGGACATTTGTTCTCCAAGACATCCTGTTTACTCCACATGTCTCTCTCCTTGACATGTAGTTCTCATCGGCTTGAATTTCCTTCCTCCTTCTCTCTCTAGCCTTTCCAGGTTATCCCTTTACCTTGATATGAGTCCTGTAATAAAATGTAGTCTCCTTACAGATTCTTCATGTAAATGTCCCAAAATGTGTATCAGTGAGGATTCCTTCCTCAGCAACAATCTTGGGACATCTTAAGGACTTTTTGTTTAGCTCACGAGCTGTGTACAAAATAATTCTATCTAATCGGAGGCATGCCAAGTTTAGTCGCTGTATTAGTCAGCCAAAGGAGTGCTGATACAAAATACCAGAAATCGCTTGGTTTTTATAAAGGGTATCTATCTGGGGTAGAAGCTTACAATTACCAGGCCATAAAGCATAAGTTACTTCCCTCACCAAAGTGTTTTGCCACGTGTTGGAACAAAATGGCTGCCAGCACCTGCCAGGGTTCAGCTTCCTGGGTTCCTCTCTTCCTGGGTTCATTTCTTTCCAGGCTCGGTTCCTCTGGTTTCTTCACAAGGTCACCTATAGACTATAGGCTCTCTAGGCTTTGCCTCTCTCCACAAGGCCAGCTACAGACTATCAGGAGAACGGCTCCGTCTCTCTCCAGGTTTTCTGTTGTGTCTAAGGAGCCATCTCTGTTCCTCTCTATTCTTCTCCTGTGTGTTCACTTCCCAGACTCCAGCTCAAAATGCCAGCATCAAAATTCCAACATCAAAGTTCCAGTTAACTCCTCTGCTCTGCCATATAGTTTTGTTTGTGAGTCTCTGTCCACCAAGGGGCAGAGACTCAAAAATCCTACTGGCATGACCCAATCAAAGCTCTAATCATAATTTGATTATGCCCAGGTACAGGCCAGTTTACAAACATAATCCAATATCTATTTTTGGAATTCATAAGCCATATCAAACTGCTGCAGTCACATTCCCATTGACACAGCCAAGCATGTATGAGTTACATGGTAATTTTAAGAAAAAGAATTGCCACCTAGATATGTGGTTTGTTATAATTACTAATGTTACTATATTGCTATATAGAACTAATTTTTTAAATTTTTATTTCATTCAATAGATACCTAATACGTATCATGTAGATGCCACATTTTTAGATGCCAAAGTGCATACAAAACTGAACTAAAACTGAGCTTATCACAGAGCTTAAAATACAATGGGGGGAAGTCCTATATGTATTATTGGTGATATAGGCCATCCCCCTACTTTTACTTCCTTATTTGTAAGCCTGAAGTAATATTTTTTTTTAGAAAAATAAAAGCTCACATCCCCACTTTCAAAGGGAGTAGAGCATTCCCCCCAGTGATCACAAAACCATCCCTAAGAGAGGCCCTAAGAAAGCTTCAGGGATCTAGGAAGTAGAGTGTATTAATCTAGCATAGATTTATATAGATGTGCCCTTAAGCCTTCTGGTCTCGAGTCTCTGGAGATGATGATGGGGGAAGAGAAGGCAAGAATAAATGGCATACTTGCCAAGGGCTTCTTTTGGCTGGGGAATTAAAGAGCTTCGTTAAGTTAGATTTATTTCATTAATTGACTGCCTTTGTTTATTATTGACTGGCTCTTTATTTATCTGTAAACATAAGGTGAGTTTCAAGGCTGGCTCACCAACTGTATCTTTGTATAGTATGTCTTTCATAGTATAATAAGTGTAATAAGAAGCATGCATGAACTTTTTCTTACTGGCCAAAGTTAATAAGTTAACACTTAACCTAACATTGTATATTCTACAATAGTGATTCTCAACTTCTAGGAGCCCTTGTCTCCATAAGAGATACATACAAATTACTTGGGTAGTTTTACAAATGACTGGAATACCTCCAAGATTCTATACACTCCATTTCCTAACTTCATCCCACACTCTATTGGGAATTACTGCCATGATGCATCTTGTTATTGAAGTGTGTCATATTCCTCAGAAGCAGAAAGTGATTGAGAATTTACTGCTTGATATGTTGAGACTTACAAGTGAAAACCACTCCCCATATAAATTGACAAACTTCCCCACATACTGAGAGAACCTTGATTCATGCTTAAAAAATACCATGATAGTAAAATGCCTATATGTTCTAAAATTTTAAAACCAGCTCTCAAGTATGAATGCTAGAAAGTACCCAAGATAAGTTAGTATTTCTGTAGACAATATGTTCATGTATATTGGTTCATGTAGTCTCTCAAAAAGCATATAAAGGGAATACTATTATTATTCTGACTCCTTAGCAAGTAAGAAATTGAGACAGAGGAGGATTGTTTTTTGCCCAAGAACACATGATCCAAGGTCTTAGACACTATACTACACTCTCTTTTTTATAAGAAAATGCTAATAAAGATCTTCACTGGTATGTGTTACCCAGCAAAGCTTGAATCAATTTCTTTTGATATTGATCAGGTTCCATAAGCTAAGCTGCTTAGCACCCCTCTTCTTAGTAATAGTGGGTAGTTATCTGTCAGGAAAGCTTCCTAAATGTCTCTTCCATATTTTTATCTGTCAGTCTGCCTTGGCCAGACACTTATGGGGAGGCAGGTGTCAGGGGAAGGGTGTGATTGGTGGACTATGAACTGGAAGTAAAAAGAATGATGTAAAGAGGGATTTAGTCAATAACCTTAAACCTCAGCGAGAAAATACAGCTGAGCTCTGAGAGATCCAAGAGAGAGGCTGACTCCCTCCTCAGCTCCAGTGTGCTGCATCAGCAAAATGTCTCTAAATAAGAGGTAAAGTCTTGCCACAAAACAAACAATTGCTGGTTTTTCAAGAACGATGTAATTTCACCCAAACATAGCAACTGCTTGCCAAACGCCAGGAATAACATTGTTTTGTATATTTGCATGAATAATTTATAACATTGTTGAAGAGCTGATCAAAAAAGGGTAAGGGAAAAGAAAATGTAAAATAAACTGTAAAACCCAGCCCATTTATGTCTGAAGTTTGGAGTCAGTTGAACAAAAATGAATGTTCAGTTTACCAGTCACATTTGCCATTGATTCAAAACAAACCTAACCTGAGAGAGGATTGAATGAATGAATGAATGAATGAATGAATGAATGAATGAATGAATGAATGCCCCCCACCCCCAAATGTCATTCTTGAAACAGTTGGGTAGAATTTTGAGTTGCATTCCAATAGAAGAAATGCCAAATGAGCAAGCTTATGCCAAATTTGTTTAGAAAACCTTATTTAAGAGAACTATAGAAGGGTGAACCTGATCACATGAAAATCTCAGGACTGTTCAACCTTCTGTGCCATTTCTGATATCAGCTATTAATAGGGAGTCAAGTACAAGTGTGTGGCTGCTGTTTTTTTTTAGTTGTTTATTTTTTCATTCTTTTTTAACCATATGGATCATCTTTGCAAAGGGCCCTATTGTTTAGCATGAATTCTTCAGGTAAGGAGATCTTTGATTTTCCTCCCTCTGCTGCTTATTCTTAGTGTGAACATTTCCTATTAGAAAACAAAAGTCTGGTTTTCTGCTTTCAGTGTGTGGTGGCTTGGATT
This sequence comes from Dasypus novemcinctus, assembly GCF_030445035.2. NCBI lineage: Eukaryota > Metazoa > Chordata > Mammalia > Cingulata > Dasypodidae > Dasypus > Dasypus novemcinctus. The sequence continues at coordinate 63,813,480 of NC_080676.1, forward strand.
TATGTACCCCAGAAAAATATGTTCTTATTTTTAATCAGTTCTGTGGGTTTGAAAATGTCATTTTTAGTTAAGGTGTGGCCATCTAAATCAGGATATATATATTAATCCTATTACTGCAGTTCCTTATAGAGAAGGCCATAGGGAAAAAGCCCCAGGGAGCAGCTAGAAGCTGGATGTTAACGGAACCAGAAGAGAAGACACTGCCATATTCATGGCCATGTGGAACCCCAAAGATTTCTGGGACCCTGGGGAGAAGTAACACACTAGCCTCAGAAAAAGTGAGCCAATAAATTCCTGCTGTTAAGCCAACTCATTGTATGGTATTTGTTTTAGCAGCCAGGAAACTAAAACACAAACTTTACAAAGTCAAAATGAAGTCCTAGAAATTAAATACAACTTTCTCAATAATCGTCTACTATATAATAGGTACCCCAAAATATTTGATCAATGGTAGGAAATTATTAGATTTTTAGACAATCAAAAATGAAGTAAACCTAAATGACTATCTTGCCCATCCATAAGAAATTTAGACCAGAGAATTGATGACTGTTCCAAATCCTCACAAAAAAAGATAGGACTTTAAAACAGTTCTTAACAGTTCTGAATTTGGAAGGCTGAGGATAATTCTGTGTCTACATTACAGGTACTTCATCATTCCCTTTGAAATAGCAGTGAATATTTCAGTGCAACACATTTTCATCTATATCAAAAAGAACTTCCTGAGATGTACAGAGAATGAATAGTTTTTCCTTCCACAAATATGGCACAATGTTAGACAAGCACAATGTTAGACAAGTCCCCTTCCCCATTTTTGTATACCATATAAAACATAGAATTCATGTCTTTATTTTTTTAAATAAATTTTTTAAAAGCTTTATTTATTTATCCCCCCCCCCAGTTGTCTGTTCTCTGTGTCCTTTCACTGTGTGTTCTTGTATTCTTGTCAGCAGCACCAGGAATCTGTGTCTCTTTTTGTTGCGTAATCTTGCTGTGTCAGCTCTCTGTGTGTGCAGCACCACCCTGGGCAGGCTGCACTTTTTTTCACGCTGGATGATTCTCCTTACCGAGCACACTCCTTGCACGTGGGGCTCCCCTACACGGAGGACACCCCTGTGTGGCACGGCACTCTTGCGTGCATTAGCACTGCATGTGGGTCAGCTCATCACACGGGTCAGGAGACCCTGGGTTTGAACCCTGGACCTCCCATGTGGTAAGTGGATGCTCTATCTGTTGAGTCAAATCTGCTTCCCTGTCCCTTGTCTTTAAAATCATCAGTACTTAACATGTGAAACTTTAAAGAAATCAGTTTCCAACTTTTGGCTTATAGAATATCCAGGCAGTTGCTTAACATTTAGATCAAAACATAGGAAATTTATTGAACAAGAAATTGAAAAGTTTTGGGCTGATATCTAGGTGTTCTTTAATATTCCTTCAGAGAAGAATCTGCAGAAAGTGACTCCATACATGATGAGACCTCATATATCTCAGAAGCCAAATATAGGTTTTGATTCAATGGAATTCTATTCACTATGTGGTATTTACTACAGTATAAATGGTTCTTCAAATAAAAGTCTAAAGACAAATGTATAAATACTATAAGGAATTGTAACAAAACTGCATTGGCCTTAGCTACTATAGTTAATATACCCAACGTATTAGTGAGATTAATTATATATCTCTCCAGATTTTGTCAGACCAGAAGCTTTAATCTTAGAAAAAACCTCTTAATTTTTTTTTCACATTAAGAACAGGAAATTATGCAAGAAAACACTTCTTTCAAATGAAAAAAGCAGCTCTAACAGATTACAAATTATTTTTTTCAAAGCTGTCAAATACTTTAAAAATCACAAAATTCAGAAAAATAACCTTTTTACTAATTAAATGCCTGATGGATTTTTCTTTTCGTTTCTTTTGTCTGTGTGGTTTTCGATAACCTCCTCTTGCAACCCTAATTTTATAATATTTTCTATAGAAAGAATAGCTACTGGTGTGATTGATAGAAGTTTTTATTATTAAATGTTTGGAAATTTTCCTTTAACCTGCAGTTTTTTATTGGGAATGCTATGTAAAATTTAAGATGATTGTCAAATTTGGGGAATCTGCTATCAAGTTTCTTTCATTTGTGAGCTGTTAAAGAAATCCTTGTGCTATTGTGGCAAGCTTGTGCCCTAATAAATTCTACTTTGTGCAATGCACATCAAAAAAGAAAAGAAGTCAATGATGCGTTTATAATGGCTACAGTATATTATTGAGTACATTCCTAATAAGAGAGAACATATACTTTGGCATCATTGCAATCCGAGTCTTCCTTTGTACACTTTTATGGTCCTGTCAATTGATTGAATTTTCCAGCAGACTGACTTCTGGCTACATACATTTCTCAACTTACTTCTTTATACCAGCACAGTCCCAGTCGAGGTGCTTTAGGACATGTTCAGGTCACATGATTTTGGGCCCCAAACATCTCCTTCACAAAGCTGAGAAAATAGCAGATGTAGTAGCATTAGAACTATTCCCAGAAGTCATTCCTAGACAGCTGGCTATGGCTTTAGCACATACTACAATGATTGCAAACTACATAAACATATCCCAATATGTTCAACTAAATGTATCCCAGACTCACCTTCCCCTAACCAAATCCCCACATTGCTGTGACCATCCAACATTACCCTAGAAGAGCATGTGGCAGAGCGCATTCATTGGAAAAGCCAGCAGTGAACACACTGCTTGGTCCCTTCCCAGGACCTTGGAGGGTACTGATGCAAGGGAGGGATACCAAAGCTTCATTTCCTTCATTATCAATCCATATCTGCTTACAAGTATTTCTTCTACTCCGGATACCTGCTCGGGAATTACTATTGCGTCCCTTCTTTCCTCCTTTCCTCCATCCCCCTCTGTCTTCCTCAAACATTTCTTTAGTGTATACCATGATCCAGACCCCATGTTGGGAGGGAGAAGACATATGCCATATGATGATGTCCATAACACACAAGATAGAAATTTACTGGGCATTCAAATGATTTAGGGATCACTTTCACCTGAGAGATCAAGGAAGGCTTTAATAGGTAGTGATATTTTTGTTTTACAGAAGTTTTAGATTACATAAATATTACATCAAAAATATAAGAGATTTCCATATGCCCCACCCACTCCCCTTCCCACACTTTCCAACATGAATAATGTCTTTCATTGGTGTGGTACATTTTGTTAAAATTGATGAACATATTTTGAAGCATTGCTACTAACTATGGTCTATAGTTTATATTATAGTTTGCACTCTGCCCCACACAATTTTATAGGTCATGACAAAATGTATAATGGCCTCTATCTGTCATTGCAATGCCATGCAGGACAATTCCAATATCCTAAAAATATCCCATGTTATACCTATTCTTCTTCCCTCCCCTCAGAACCTCTGGTGGCTACTGCCTTTATATCAATGATAACAATTCTTCTATTGCTAGAATAACCATAAGCCTATAATAGAATACTAATAAGTCTACTTTAACCCATTGTTCATTCCCCAGTCTGGAGGATTTTAGGATAGTGATGCCTACTCTGTTTCTAATTGAGAAGGGGCTTAGGTCCCACGGGGCAGATGGATGGTTCTATCTTGCTTGCAGTTGGAGACACTTTCTTTTCCTTGGGTTGTACATTGTCCATCATCTTCTCCTTGTTAGTTGTCCTGGGTGAGTCCAGTGGACTGGAGAGTAGGTGTAACTCTGCAGAGATTCAGGGCTCAGCCAGCACATAAGCAGATCAAAGATTTATGTCTCTGGATGTATATTCAACAAGTATAGTGTGAATTATAGTACAAGTATAGTGTGAATAAAAGGGACAGAAGAGCGATGTGTAGAGAAACTAAGTGATTCTAACTCTGTTACACTGGGGAGCATACATTCCAAAGTAAGGCCCACTGACAGGGTGCCAAGTTCTTGAGCTTGTCTGCCCTGCTTATAATGTCTAGATGTCTCTAGAGCCCTCAGGAATCCCAGTGCTTGAGGCACTGTTTATTGGACAGTCAATGAGATATTACTGAGATGTACATAAGCATAACATCTGGAATGATCTCCCAACTCAGTTTGATATCTCTTAGCCATAAAAAGTCATTTGTATTTAATACGTCCCCTTTAAAATCAAGGTCTTTTTCCAGACACATTGCTAGTTGGGGCTTAGTAATAATCCCTTGGTACCAGGGAGGTTTATCCCCTGGAGTCATTTCCCATGCTTGGGTAGGAGGGAAGGTAGTGCATTTATATGCTAAGTTTAGTTTAGAGAAAGGCCACATTTGAGCAACCAGGATACTTTCAGGAGGTAACTCTTAGGCAAAATATAATACTAGGCTAAGCTTCAGTTTTGCAAGGAGAGGTTCATAATAAGCACAACCATCAATATCAAGGGCTTGGTGTCATTGTCTGTCTTCCTTTACTAGGCTCTGGCCATGTAATCAGGGGATTCTTGCCATTCTCTTAGAGAATGTAGCAGGACTTCCCAGGATGGGACTTCAGTATTCTTTTGGTTATTGTGTGGGTCTCCACTCACCAAGACAATGCCCCATGAACACTTAAACATATTCATATGCTTTAGAGACATGCCCCCAAATGCACCCATCCCCACACATTTCCCCATCACAAGCACCCTGCCCCCATCACTGACACCCCACACCATTGATATCCTCCCTGCGACAGTGGTATTTGTTTTGGCATAAAGGATGACTATGGTGGGGATTGGGAAGAGTGGGAGTAGGTAAAGACTTTCCAGAGGCTGATTTTGTATATGGTTGCATCTCTACAAAATGCATTCTGTATCTGAATATTTAAAGTTTTATTTGGTTAATGGGCTAGGATAATAGCAAAGCAAATGGGCTAAAGAGAATCCTGGTTTGGTTACAACCTCATTGGTTTCAAGAAATGTCCTCCAGAGTTCATTGCATCTTTCAAAACTCCAGGCTCAGAACATCTGGGCCATCTCTAAGTAGTTTCTGCAACAAAACCTGAAAGTAATCAAGCCAGTAGCTTTATCTACCTTCTCAGAAATAGGCTTAAGACAAGCTTTTCACTAAGATCCCATCTATGTTTTTACTATCACCCATGGACAAGTGGAGTTTAGTCTGCAGTGATATTTGGTGGTTCCTTTGAGATTCTACTTTGACTTGCTCTCTCTCTCCCCACCCTTCATTCTTCGACTTTTCCTCAAATTTAGCCTTTGCATATACTGTCTTTTTCCCATCTTCTATTCGCTCCTTTATCAGTTTAGTCCAGTGACATTCCTTACTATGTAGAAGACAGCCTAAGCTTAGCCCCAAGGGAGAAGAGCCTAGCAAAGTGTCTTATTCATACACAATCTGTAGCAAGTGGTTGGCCCAGCTTCATACAGTGTGAGCTGGTGACAGAACCAGAGTTGGCAGTAGAGATATTTAATGTTCAGGCTTTCCATGATTTGACAAGTCACCTAGATCTGTTGATTATTTTAATATTTGTAAAAGAGGTATGGTATCACTGACATACTGGGTTATGAGCCCCATAAGGGCATGGAACTGTGTCTTATTGATAGTAGTAAAACACAAAATTTCTGATGACTGGTAGCACACAGGTATCAACCAATCTAAACTGATCCCTACCAAATTGCCTCCCACATCACAACTAGGACAAAGTTCGTTGCACAGAACGTGTTCAGGAAATGCTGTTGTATTGACTGTGCCTTGGCTTCCATAACTGTTCTGACTGTAATTTGAGGAGTAAAGGTAATGATGAATAAATTGCTGACTTAACTAGTATCATAAGGTTTGCTGGTGGCAGATAGCAAACCTGTGAGCACTAGTAGCAGAGTGCTCTGCTGGGAATGGCTGGCTAGTCGGTGAGGTTTTAAGGAGACATAAATAGCAAAGACTATACAATGCTGATATTCTACTTACAGTAAATGAACACTATCATCTGAAACACATTTAGATCCCACATAATTTTGTTCTCTGTGGTGATTTTTTCCAGATAACTTATTTTAATGCCATGTGTTTATTAAAATAAAATCAGATGGGGTGAGGGGAATCATTCCAACCAAAAGAATACATTATTCTGCTGACAAATAGCAGGTAATATAGTGGCAGTATTTGCAGAAAAATGTCAGGGATATAATTGAAACATATGTCTGTGTATAATTCATAGTTATTCTTTGTTTTTTATCGTAGGTCCATCTTTGACTGATGCGTTTTCAATAACGCTCTGTAATGTAATGTGTTGCTCTTCTTTTTTACTCTTTTGCTTTGGGCCCAGGGAATTAATTTGAAGGTTTTAACTTTCTGATCTTTTTCCTTTTTTTCTTTTTTTTTTTTGCCATGGCTTATTCTGCCTGCCATAGAACCATCAGATAAACTGCTTTACCTACTTCAGTCAGTCTCACAGTTCAGCATAAGATATATTTTAAGGGAATCTGTACAAAAGACTGAATGAAAATGTTCAAATAAAATATAGTTACATAAACTTTAATAAAAAGAAAGTACTAGGAAGCACTTAGTACCACAGATTCTGGATTCAAAGCTTTCTTCCTTTTCATTCCTTTTCTCAGACATTCAAGGGACAATCTAATAGGATATTTGATTGAGTGAACTCAACTTTAGCACTGGAGGGGTTTTATATAGCATCAGGTTCCAAGCCCTTATTTCTCTCATTCATTTCAGAGACATATATTGAGCACCTGCTTTGTGCCAGGCCCTATCCTAAGTGGTGCAGATATGGAGATGAAGAAGACAGTCCCTGTCACAGATACTTCAGTGGGGAAAGAAATAAGTGAGGAAACTGAGGCCTAGGATTATTTGCTTAAGGCCCTCTGTGACTAGAGGTTAGAATAGAGACTAGGAATATCTCTTATCCCACCATATCATTCAGGTACTACTCAACACTCAATTTCCCTAACCTAGGACATAGCAAAGAAGTTATAGCTGGGTTGAAATATTTCTTGTTCCTGGTTCCAAGAACTTCATGGGTCCCAGTGTTTTCTATGTTTAAAATAAATATCTTTGTACTCAATGTTAATTCCATAGTCTAGGAGGAAAAGATATATTTCCAACTTCTCTAAGCGTTCGGGCACCTTTACTCTCACATTCTGGGTTGTTAGAAAGGTTCCATTTTGTTGTAATGCATCTTGGGGCATCAGTGGTGGCAGTTTAGAAATCTTGCAATTGCATCTCGACAAACACTGAGAGTTTAGATGTGTTTTTTAAACCCCTCTCATTTGAATTGTGGAGCATAAATCTCACAAGGCAGCTTGTTCTCAAGAGGTTACCAGTACGTTTGGTTCTCCTCCCTATTACTGTGAGAACAAGTTTTGTCAGATTATTTTGACATGCTCACGCTCACAGGGTGTTCTGACATGTGGAGGCTGAACGTGTGCGTGTGAGGAAAAGACAGGCAACTGTACTTGGCTCTCTAAAGGGGTCCCTCCATGTGTGGGCAGAGATGGAAATCCCATATTCCATTTCAGATACATCCGATCTAGGAGTTATCCTTTGTAATTTGATATAGTGAGAAATGATAGGGTGTCCCAGGGGTAGGAGAAGTGATGCATTCTTCAGTTGGAATAATAAACTTTTATTCATCAACTTGGCATCCTCCAAATGACAAAATAAGCACTCAATAAATGTTCGTTGAAATTGAGTTCAGTGTTAGAGGGATTTAAGGAACCAAGTGACTACAATGATAAAAAAAAAAAGTGCTATGTAGTAAAGTTAAGGAAAGAGGAACTAATCAAGAGTCCTAGACTCTAGTTCCAGTTTATAACTCATAAGTGATTTTAGATGTCATCTATCTCTATTTTTCTCAGTTCTTTAAAACAAGGAGATTGTCCTGAAAAGCCTATGAAATCTACATATGTAATATTAACTCAGAAATTCATCAAAAACAACTGTAAATTCAAAACCATAGAAATATCCATAGCTATGTTACAAATGACAATTTGGTAGATAGTTCTTAACTTCTTCTAACCAAATTCCAGGATTATATCTCATATCCTTCTTGTTTTAGTACCTAGAACATTTGAGCACCTAGCCAGTACACAGAAAACATTTATTAAATGACGACAGTGAAATGAATTCATTTTTATTTGCCCCCATTTCCTAACCATAGGCCCATGTTGGACCAATGCAGAAATCCATGACCATGCTAGAGAATATTTGGGGAAGCTAGTTATAAGTGATGGACTCCCTTTTCTTGGGGCGATAATGCCATCAAAGTCACCATGCTACTCAGTACAGATACAAGGCTGATGTTTGTGCATATGGGACCAGTCCCCCTCCCATATATTTGTGACGTTCAGCCTGTTCTAATAGAAACCCTTTTCTGTGTGCCTAGAATCTGGAGGTTTTTGATCCTCTGTGTGTGGCCTATATCTTTTAACTGTAAGTTAAATAACATTACAGGTTATGTGACTACTAGAACCCTATTAACATCCCAAGAAAGTCATCTTAAAAGATGAAAAACCCAACTCACTTAATATGGGTGTGTCTTTTAGAACATAAATGATTTATGTGGGGCACTTTTCTGATGACAATTCTCCTTCCTTTACCCTGTGATTCTTTTGGACAACTCGTTTTTCACTAGCATGGGTCAGAATGGCTGTCACTGGCAGCAGACCGTAGCAAAAGCCTTAACCCCAGGTCAAAGCTCCAGTCTTGTTGTCCAGACCATGGTAGAGATTATTGATGCCAGAGAATTTTTTTTTTGTTGTTATTCTTGCACATACAAGTTACTTTTATTTGTATGATTCCTAAAAAAACAAAAGCAGAAACAAAATGAAGTCTAATACCATAATATACTCCTTTAGAAGCAGTAGAACTTGCTGTTAAAATGATAGGAGTACACTTTCTTTATTGTCCCACTTTGTTCTAAATGAGTAATCTGAAGTTAGTTTTCCAAACATCGCTCATCTTGAGGGAGGAGAGTACATTTGCAATGGATTTTTCTCAGTAGGTTAAATTTGAAGAAGTAATTAAGACTCCACATTTCTGATTTGCAGGAAACAGTTTTATGCATTTCCCTTGGATGAAAATAAGAGGATAAAGGGAGACTCTCAAATTGCAGTCTGGATGACCTGTTTTTGAATAAACATCATCATATTCCACAGTCAATTATCTCCAAAGTACAGTGTGTTCTCTAGCCAGAGAGCGAGCACGCGTGAGAGACTCAGAAGTGGTTAGAGAAAAGGACACATGCATTGAAGTGTACATTAATCTATTGTGCTCTGAATAATTTTATACAATTTGGGAGGGAGTAATGGGGAGGATTATACAGTATTTTTATGCGATTTCATAAATATCGAATTGCGGTCATCAGTGAGGGAGACAAGCATGGGTAGGAAAACAAAATGAGGTATGTTATGTTCAGCCCAGTAATAGACTAGCTCCTAATTCCAAAGGAAAAACAAGTCATTAGTTACAACTATTGAATGGAAGTGGTCTAATCGGAGCAGCTGGATAAGTATCCCATTTTATTATGGTATCGTTAGGTGTTTTGCAAGACTCTCTGGCTTGCCACTGAAATTATTTTCTGCAGCAACACTGGGAGAGTTCTGAACCCAGGAGCATCACCATTATTTTTGTTTATACCCTGCTGCTGTGCTAGGAGAGTAAATAGTGTTTTGTATTTTGTTTCTTTTTTTCCTTCCCTTTTTCTTCATCTATGAAATGATCAAAACTGTCGGGAAATATGTATTCGAGAAAGAACTTAAGAGAAACTTAGGTTTGATCAAAATGATATTGGCTATAATGAGGACAGGTATATTACCATTCCTTCTATATCAGTTGGGGTTGTTTTTTTGTTGTTGTTTTTCTTTTCTCTCTCTTTTTTTTTTTTGATTGAAGTTGGCAACCAAAGAAGGTATCAAATAGACAAAGTACAGCTACAACACTTAATTCACATGGGGACTGGGACTGCAGCCTGTTCTGATAGAAGCCATTTTCTTTGTGTCCTGGGACTTGAATCTCCAAGTTCCTCAGGCTCTCTTCTGACTGGTTGCCCTCATCAGTCTTGCTCCCAAGAAGGCTTATCCTCACTTTTACAGCCTTTCGGCTTGATAATTATTAGTGACACTGGCCCCTGCCCACTCCCACTTTCTTGTTCGTAAACCTGAAGAAGTATTTATAAAAACAGAGGGCTGACATCCCCACATTTTAGGAGAATAGAGCCTTTCCCCCAGGTTAAATACCAGCAGCAGAGAACCCTCTTCATTATGCCAAAAGATCCTTGCAAATTATTTACTTCCCATTTTAGACATCGGACAGTGACTCAGTGTGCCCTGGAAATATTATCACTGTAGTAATTTTCTTGTGCGGCTCAGCTTAATGTTAGAGAAATGGGTAGTTACAAGTCCAGACACTATAAAGATGGAGCTAAACATTCTTCTAAAAATAAAATGTTTGGTTAACTTTTAGTAGTCAACAACTTGCCAGCAGCCACACACAGAGTCAGACTAAGAAATGGAATAAATGGCCTGAGGCATTCTTTAATAAGGTCTCTTTTTGGAGAATTAATCTGTTAAGGTTAAAGGTTCCAAGAATATTGGCTTTTTCTATGAGTCTTCTGTTTGATATGATAGTTTTTAATTCTAGGGATCAATAGTAGGGAGGAAGCACCATGCCTGTGGTAATGGAGGGCATAAAACTGACCTGAGAATTGAGTTTCAGATATAAAAATACCAAACTGTCAAAAGGACTTATGGTTCCTGACCACTGAAAATATTTTCCTTTAGACTGGGTAAAAGAAGGGAGAAGGAGAAACAAGAATGAGATAGGAGGGAAATGTTGACCAATACCGCAGAGGTTCCTTTTAGAATCATAAATTGTGAGAGCCAGAAGTTGAATATCACTTAGACTATCCAGACATTTTAGAGAGGAAATCAGAGTTTCAGGGACTGGCAGAGTCACAAAGTTAGGTTGTGGCAAATATTGGAGAACTTGTTTCCAAGTTCAGTGCATTTCTGCTCTATCCTGAGACTGGTACATTTTAGACTCTGTATTAGTCAGGATTCTCTAGGGAAACAGAATCAACAACAGATATCTGTCAATAATATGCAATTCTGTAATTCTCATGCAGCCATGCGACTGCACAAGTCCAGGTTCTGAAGGCAGGCTGCAACCAGGGGCTGCAATGAAAGTCCAATGAAGGTTCTTGACGAGTTCTGGGAGATGTTGGCTGTCCAAAGATGAGCTGGGAATTCTCTCTCAGTGCTGGAATCACTTCCCCTTTTAAGGCATTCAACTGATTGGGTTAAGTGACACTGATTGCTGATGGCAATCTGCCTGATTGATGAAATTATAACCAACTATCTATGATTTACCACTGCAGTAAAGTCAATGGTGGCTGAAGTCCATAAATGCCCTTGTATTACAGTTAGCCTAGTGCTTGCTTGACCAAACAACTGGGCACAATTACCTGGCCAAGGTGACACAATAATGATCACAGGCTCCAAGACTGTCATTCTTTCACCTTTCTTATTAGAGTGGACTTACCGATATTCTATACATGAACTATTATGATTAGTAATCGAAGAAAATGTAGCATTGGTGTGGAGAAAGTGACCATGGTGGCTGCTGGGTGTGGGGAATAGGAGGAAGAGATGAGATGTGGAGGCATTTTCAGGACTTGGAGTTGTCCTGGGTGATGCTGCAGGGACAGTTACCGGACATTGTATGTCCTCCCATGGCCCACTGGGTGGAACATGGAAGAGTGAGGGCTATGATGTGGACCACTGACCACGAGGTGCAGCGGTGCTCAGAGATGTATTCACCAAATGCAATGAATGTCTCATGATGATGGACAAGATTGTTGCTATGTGGGGAGGAGTGGGGTAAGGGGGATGGGGGGTATATGGAGACCTCATATTCTTTGAATGTAATATTAAAAAAATAAAGACAAAAAAAAAAGATTCACTTAAATAAGTATTGAATTTAGGGATTCACGAGCTGGGATTATCATCCCACCACTGAATGTTCTGAAAGGAAATGGTACCCTATCATTGAAGCAATATTGTAAAAATCTGAGAAGAAACCTCTGCAAAGGTTTCTACTATCTTTCCAAGAAATGAAGTACAAGTGGTTGTGGATTCTACTGAAGAAACCCAACTGGTGTGAATTCATGTTAAGTTGGAGCATTAGTAACCTAGGACTATATAAGAGATGTCTTCTGACACATACCATGTCACATGGGGTTCTGGCAGACTATGGGATACCTCTAAGCCATGCCTTTAATGCTCAACATTTTTGCAGTGAATGTATGTCAGGCCTTGTGTTTGGGGATTATAGAATGTGGTCAAACTATTTTCATTGAGTAATTTGCAGTCTATTGAGAAGAACTGAGTAGTAACCCAATAAAGATTACACAAGGTAGAAAATAGTATAGACAGAATACTTCTGACTGGGAATTTTAGTGAAATTTTCACGTAAAAAGATCAGCAGCAGCATCTAGTATCCAGGAGTACTTAACTGTGTGGCATTATTGGTACTTGGAATAGAAAGAAAAGTTAGATCATACCAACTGTTAAATATCTCATGATCTTCTTATTTTATAAAAAGATGATGACAAAAGACAGTAGCTTAGTCTATGTTCAGAAAAAGTTCCTGAAGGAGAAATGATGTGAGCTAGACCTTAATAAATGGAGAAGGTTCTGATGGAAAATAACTTAGAGCATCCTGATTTATAGAATCAAAAGGAGCTAAGGCAGGAGGAGTGAGACTGCCTTTTACAGTTTCCTGGATCCATGCGTAGCAAGTTTAGATGAAACAAAGGATTCAAAAAAGAACTGAAGGGACTTTGATTGGTAGGATGAAATGATTCCATGTGATGGAACCCTTTATTAATCTAAGGAATTTGAACACCATAGTGGACCACAGGAGAACCTTGGAACTGTGAGCACAGATAAAGAAATAACTTGAGTTGAGAATTGATTGCATCTTCACATTAGAACCTCTAAATTAATCCTAACCTTGGATGCTCTTTGTTGTAACAAAGAAGAATATTTTCAACTTTACTCATATGTACTCTAACAATATTTTTCTCTCTTCTATTCCCTACAATCATTTTATTATTGATTCCAAGCTTTTAAAAAATTCTAAAATATTCTTATGTGTTTGGGGCATTGCAAAAGAATGTTTTTGTTTTTGTTTTTTTTAATAAAGTGGAAACCAAAAATGAATTTTGGTATTGGAAAAATAGAAGAAATCAATGCAGATGGGGAATGGCCAGTTATAGCAGAGATTCATTAACTAAACATAAAAGGCAAACAGCTCCTCTGAATCTTTGTATTTATTGGAATGATCAGTTCCAAGGTGGCTGTGAACTGGTGCAGGGTATAGACAAGGAAGGGAACTGTCTAAAGGGATTAGTAAAAACTTTGAAACTAAAACTTGGCTCTGCCTTCTATTAACTGTGGACCTTTCATTACCAAATCTCTCTAAGTTTCAGTTTTCTTCTTTGCAAAATGGTATAATTGGGAAATGGATGTGGCTCAACCAGTTGGGCTCCCATCTACCATATAGGGGGTCCAGGGTTCAATGCCAGGGTCTCCTGATGAGGGCAAGCTGGCCCACACGGTGAGCTGGCCCATACAGAGTGCTGGCCCACACTGGAATCCCGCCCTGCACAGGAGTCCCCCCTGTGTGAGAATGCTGCCCAGCACAGGAAAGCCGCCCTGTGCAGGAGTGCTGAGAGCTGGCGCAGCAAGATGGTTGAGGTGGCGCAAGAGAGTAATCGCCTCTCTTCCACTCCAGAAAGTCCCAGGATCAGTTCCCGGAGCTGCCTGATAAGAATAAAAGCAGACATAGGGGAAGCGAACTTGGCTCAATGGTTAGTGCATCCATCGACCACATGGGAGGTCCACAGTTCAAACCCAGGACCTCCTTGACCCTTGTGAAGCTGGCCCACGTACACTGCTGATGCACTCAAGGAGTGCTCTGCCACACAGGGGTGTCCCCTGTGTAGGGAGCCCCACACACAAGGAGTGCACCCCATAGGGAGAGCCACCCCGCATGAAAGAAAGTTCAGCCTGTCCAGGAGTGGCGCTGCACACGGAGAGCTGATGCAGCAAGATGACAGAACAAAAAGAGACACATTCCCAATGCCACTGACAAGAATAGAAGCGGACACAGAAGAACACATAGCAAATGGACACAGAGAGCAGACAATGGGGGGAACAGGGGGTGGGGAGAAATAAATAAAACATAATAATTTTTAAAACTGGTATAATAATAGCATACACCTTCAGGATTGTGGTAAAGAGTAAATAAGAAAAAATACATAAATACTTAGTCCAGTTCTGGTATATAGTATGCACACAGTTAAAGGTTACTTTTATTATAAGCTTGATTATTCTCAGTGATGAGATGCATATTAGCTTCCAAAGCAAGTCATCCTATCCTTGAGTAATACGGTCACATTTTCCTTTCATTCAGCTAAAAAGATATTTCCCAGTTTTACACCCTGGTCCTTTTTCTGAACTCTAAAACTACCCCTGCCCCCAGGAATTGGAGGAAGGAAGGAAGAAATAAAGGGAGGGAGAGAAGGAGTGTGTGTGTATGTCCTTGTACACCTGGCTTTCTTTAAATATGTTGGCACAATACCCACAAATCCCTTCAGTCTTCTCATCTTCTGGGTGACCGTCATCAGTTCTTAAATAATTTATCTTGCCTTGGTTTTTAGAACTCCTTGCACTCAAGGTACAGTTCTCATCCCTGTTAAGAAATGTAAGGCTCAAAATCAAATGGATCCCTTGAGGGGTGGTCTCACCAATGAAGTGCAGTGTCACATTCTTTTTATAATAATTGCCACATGGGGTTCAGGGTCCCTTCTCTCTAGTGTCAGTTTTGCCATGCGGTCCTTTGTAACTGACGGTAGCTTCATAGAATCTGATTGAGATCTCGTTCACAGGAAAATATTTGTAAAGCAATAATCCATTTAAAAGAAATACATTGTATTCTTCCTTTACCCTGAGAGGATGTAAAGTTTCCCTTGACCCAATTGTCAGATAAGATTCCCTCAGTTTTCATAACAAAGAATTAAACCAGATCATTTCTGAGATTCCTTCTGGCTTTGACCTTGTGTTTCTTTGCTTATGAAATCAGTCTTGGTACCTATATCAGAGACTTGTCAGGAAGGAATGAGAAATAGTCTTGGATAGCTTCAATCGTTTAGCCCAGTGTCCTAATACTGATCAGCCCTCCATGCTCCTTCAGGATTTACCATGCGGTATGGCCAAGAATGCCCAGTCAGAACCACATTTGGTCACCTGGAACAGCAATAGTTGAGGCAGAACAGAACCATGACCAGAGGTCCACATTTCTGGGGCATTTCTGGGGCTTCCTGTGAATGCTCAGGAGCCCTGCAAGCTCACCCACAGAGGAGCTGAAGTGCTGGTATTAAGGAATATTTCCAAGCTAGTTCATTGTTTACAAAACACTGTAAACTCATTTGATCCTCCCTGCAAACTTGTGAGTTAGTGAGTGAAGACAAAGTTATTATTGCCTCCATTTAGTAATGAGGAAACAGAGGTCCATGGAAGTAAGTTTTCCCATAGAGGTGAGGCTGTCCCTGTAAGGTGGCTTAAGGTAAACTAGTATATCATAGAGCTGGACTTGAGAATCACAGGTGTCTTGATATATTTAGGTACAGAAACCCTGAGATTTCCATAGAATCAGAGAAATGACAGATCTGGATTGTTCCTTAGAAATCATCTCAACCGATACCACTATTTCGCAAAAGTAGATCAGTAAGTTCCTGAGCTGAGAACAAAACACATGTTCCCTTTATATCACATTGTGCTGAGGCTTAGCCGTATCAACCCAGAAAATCACCAGGAAAACATAAAAGGCCCAAGCACAGGCTTTGGAATCATGGTGACCTCAGGGCTAATCTCTTTGCCACTTACTGCACATTAGTTTCTTGCTAGGTTGCTCTGTCTCTCTGAGCCTTGCTGTGACTTACTATGTGCCCAGCAGGGTGTTGATGTTTATTATGGGAGATAACATGCCAGTGACTCGCCTAGTGCCTGGCCCATCTTGGATGTTCAACTAATATTTGCTTCCTTTTGCCTGCTTACCCTTCCTGTAGTGGGACTCCTTTTTGGACTGTTCGTTTCTCCTCTGGATTTCCACGTGTAACCTCACTTGCATCAGAGGGTGGAGGTGAGCATGGTGTACTCACCACCCTTGCCACCCACCACTCTGGGTCTGTCCTGCACTGGGCATTGCCTACATGGGGATGTCAGCAGCAGTCCTCACTCAGTGCTTATTGTAGCAGGGGTCCTGACCTGATCTGGCTAAGGGACTTCTGCTGCGGTGCCTGGTGGAAAGTGCCTGCTTAACCAGGAGATCGGGCTTTGTGAAGAGATCTTTCAGTAGTAACAAAATATTTGCCAGGAGGGAGTGTAAACAGAAGAGAAGACTTGATTCACTTGCTCCTTTTCTCTTGCCCTCTCTTAGGTTTTGTTTAATTTAAGGTGTTTACACCTCAGGGCACAGCTCCTTCCAAGGGTAAGAGAACTTTTTCTGCCATCCCCCATGCTGGCCCTTGGACACCTTTAAGAGACAATAAATGGGGTGTGGATGTGAGACAGGGAGTGCATTCACACGAGTCCTGGTTATTAAGGCATCTCAGAACAAGCATCACCTCCATCCTGTCCACCCAGTTTCAGTAGAGACCACCCGGGCACCTGGGCTTACCCTAAGCACATTCTTTCAAGAAAAGGGTCACTGCCGGGCATTTCCCCAATATATCCCTGCTGTCCTGACCTGATCCTTCTCTGCTCTACCTTGGCTATCCTAGTAAAAATTTTCCCTTCTCAAAAAGTGTTACTCTTTCTGAATAAAAGATGAGGCAGCACCTTGTGAAAGGAGCCGTACGGTCTATGAAGAACACACAAGAGCCTGCTCTCAGAAGACAGGACTTTAGTTAAGTCGTTTGGTCTTACTGAACCTCAGGGTTTGACTTGTGAATGTGGAAGAATTTTATTTGACCTGCCTATTTCATGCTGCTGTTGTGAGGCTCAAATGTTAGACTCTGTGAGAAGGTGCTTTGAAGACCAAGCGCCATATAAATATGAAACATTTCATTGAACCTTCCTAATGTTCATTATTAAATTAACACTCTACAACATACCAGTAGTTGATCTAGGTATCTAATATAGTTGACTTCAGATTAAACTTTACCTAAGCATTTCTTGAAGAATATGAGCTATTGGTATGATTCTGTGGGACATGCTGGCTAAACAGAGGTGTCCAGAATTATCTCCCAAAGGAGTGTGCCTGCTTTCCACTCTAAAGATGGTGAGCCCAGGCTGCTGGGAATATGTTGAGCTCACAGGGTTTTTTGTTTTTTCATTTTTTGTTTTCTAAAGGGTATTTATTTGGGATAGAAGCTTACAGTTACCGGACCATAAAGCCTGAGTTATTTCCCTTACCAAAGTCTGTTGCCACATGTTGGGACAAGATGGCTGCTGGTGTCTGCCAAGAGTTCAGGCTTCATGCGTTTCTCTCTTCCTGGGGCTTGTTTCTCTCCAGGCTCACCTGCCATGCTCTCTACACAAGGCCAGCTGTAGACTTTCAGGTGACCAGCTCTTTCTCTTACCCTGAGGCTCAATTCTCTCCATGCTCAGCTGCTCTTCTCCTCTATGTACTTATTTCCTGGGCTCCAGCTCTAAAATTCCAGTGTCATAACTCCAACAAACTCCTCTTCTCTGCTGTAGAGTTTTACATCCTACTGATCAGGCCCAATCAAAGCCTTAATTATTATTTAATCAAATAAAAATGAATGAGTCCAATAAATCTAAAGTGCAAACAGACCAGTTTACAAACATAAAACAATATCTAATTTTGGAATTCATGAATAATACCAAACTATTACTGCAACCTGGAAAATGACATCTATTGACTGCCATGCAATTGGCTAAAATGTCCACGATCTTCAGGGGCATTAAGGGACAATGTATTTCATCATGCAAAATATTGAGATACTTTTTGATTCAGATTGGATCCTCATGTATTCCCATCTTGGCTGGCATCTAACACAGGGTTTTATATAATGCCAGATTAGGATGGGAAGTTAGATACTGGTTAGTCCTCCTGATGGGCTTATGAGGTTTTCCTTTTCCAAAAATGAATTATCACCAAGGAAGATTGGTGAGGAATTGTGAGCTGTCATTTGTAGACCTGAGCTCAACTCACATTATGACATCACCTTTGACTTATAATAATAAAAGTTCTATGCCTTGTCCAGCTGCTCTCTCTTTCCTCCATTCCTTCTATTACTCTCTCTGGCCCCTACATGTTCTGAACAATTTTCTGTATAGTACTCTTATTTTAAATAAATGGTACCTCATTTGGGTATTTGTTTCCAATATTCCTGGGGCTGGGAAATTTCCCCAGAGTTTAGCTATGACTCTGGTGCTCAAGCACCAAGAAAATTTCCACATGAGTTAGATCTGGCACTGGCAGTTTATTTTTTCTCCTTTCTATTTTATTGTTGGCCAGTTTAGGCCAGCATGTTGCTAGGTTGTGTTGGTTTCTTAGCTCTTGTATCCAAGCAAGATACATGTCAAAAAAATTTTTTTTTTTCTTTCTCTAAAAAGGTCTTCCCTCTTTTCTGCGATGCTTCAGCATTTTAATTCTGGTGCATGAAGTGTTTGCTAGAAAATGTTTTTATCACTGTGTTAGCTTGTCAAGTTGCTATTGTCATTGTCGTTTTCAGCTTAATAGGAGGAATCTTCTATTTGTACCAGGTGTGTTCCATATTGTAAGTAAATTCAACAAAGGAAATTTCAGATGTAAAAGAAATTAATAGTAAGACACTTGTTTTACATTTCTCAAAACCCAAAAGTTAAAATAGCTTAAAGCTTGTAGTGTGTCATGCTCTGACAGTACCATTTACAGGTAGAGAGTGATGCTTAACCCAAACCCACTGTTCCTTTGTAACTACCCAGCAAAAAAAAAAAAAAAAAAAAAAAAAGCATCCTCTGGGAGAAGGAGATAGGGCTATTTGCCAGAGTGACCTGCAGGTTGGGGGGAAGCTGAGGCACTAAGATTTAATGCTTCTCTAGTTTCAGCAGCTATAACCAGACCAGTCCTCATCTCAGCCTTCCTAGAGGACGATTCCTTGATTCCGCAGTGAAATCCAGCCCCCTGTGTGCAATGATAACTCCAGGTGAAATTGTGAGCTAGATAAAGACCATCTTTGTAGTTTTGAGGCGATAAGTATCTACATTCTTCTGTCAACAACCAAAATCTTTAAGTCCTAAAACAGTTAGGGAGGCTTTCACTGTCCCAGACCTTGCAGTGAGCAGCAAAAGAAATGAAGTTGAATATGAAATACAGTGAAAGATGAATCCATTGTGATTCCCGAGTCAACCATTATTCCTGCCCTCAAGGCACTCAATGGAGACAGAGGCATAAATAGTCAATTCCAAATTCCTAAATTAAATATCATAGTGAACAGCATACCAAGAAAGCACAAGAAGTTTTAATGCATTCTTCCTGAGGGAGGGAGGATAAGTCAAGGAGAGGGCATGAGGTGACTTTTGGTTGGCCCTGGAGAAAGAAAAGGAACTACTAGCTAAATTGTGGTTACTTTCAGCACTGGAAATCCTAGGTTTTAATGCCTCTTCACTTGGGGTTTATTCACAATATGCAATATAGAATTTGCCCCAGCCATAGGAAATAGTCATTATTTGGCCTCCACCTTGTCCCATCACTATTTAATATTTATAACCATATACCTACATACCTATCTAAAGTTCCCACCATATGGGTATATTTCAGATTAAGGTGGATTTTTTTTCCCTTGATAAAAGTAGTTTGCATCCATCCATCCATTCATTCTATGAAATGCTCTCAGGCTCTCAAATATGCAGACATTTTGCTAGATCCTAAAAAGGATATAGACTTTAATTAGGCAGTGGCATGTTGTTCA
Organism: Dasypus novemcinctus; assembly: GCF_030445035.2. Lineage (NCBI taxonomy): Eukaryota > Metazoa > Chordata > Mammalia > Cingulata > Dasypodidae > Dasypus > Dasypus novemcinctus. The sequence goes on from NC_080676.1 coordinate 63,833,420, forward strand.
GTAATGAAGTAAAAAACAGCTGAAACCCAGACATTGAAGGACAAATACTACATGACCTCAATGATATGAAATAAACAAGCTGCCCTAGATAGCAAGAGACTGAACGATAGGCTTACAGGAAATCGGAGGGTGGAGGAAGGATATGAGCCGATGTCTGCAGGGGTCGAATTTAAGACGAGATGGTGGTAAGTATGAACACAAAGAAGAGATAAAAGGGGGGCAAGGGGTTGCCTTTGCTTGGGGCTTTGCGGGTTTGAGGGTGGCTGGGGAGGGACGGATGGGTAACGTTGCCCAAAAGTGGGGGGAGGGAGGGGTAGCATACGAACCAGGAGAGGGTCAGGTGTTGGTGGAGAGTAAAATGCCAAGAAAATCATATCAAAATATAATAAAGAGGGTTACCTGTTTAGAATGCTCGGAGGGGAGGGTCTGATGAAGGACGGGCTCCTGGGGAATGTCTAAATGCTCATTCTGCCAGAGTGGGTGACACCATGGGGTAGAAACCCAAGTAGTGAGAGTGGGGGTGGACCCACATCCTGGGGAGGACTAATGCCATCAAATAGAGGGAACTGTATCCCTCGAGAGAAAGGGTGGCTCCCAGGGCATTGGGGCAGTTGAGTAAGTTAGGACCTGAACACTATTCCATCTATCTCTGGAAGTGGCTCCTCAGGAAACGGAGGTTGGCTATCACTGAGGGCACCAAGGTGGAAGGGAAAATGGACGTTAAATGTGTGGAACCAAAGTAAATGGGGGGTAAGAGAGGAGTTTCTTGAGAGTACACAAGGATGGATATAAAACATGTAATATTACACTATAACATATAGGAGATGACAGACTAATAATGTAAACCATAATGTAAAACATAGGATAACTAAAAATGTAAAGAACTGTGTATCCTAAAGTATGCACCACAATGTAAGCACAGATGTCACCTTGTTAGAAAGCTAATGTCTCAGACTCTGTACATCACTTTAAGTAAATATGATATGAATAGGGCGTAAGAGTATCACTGTGGAAGGGAAAAGGTTTTCTGGTGGATGTGTGGGAGTGCTGTATATTATATATATACATTGCTGTGGTCTAGGACTCCTGTGAAGAAAAGCTGAATAATTGGGGGGGGGGGGGGGGAAGAAAAAAGAAAAAGATAGGATGTGGAATTTTTTCAAGTCAACATTCTTTATCTAAGTTCTTTATCTAACTTTATCCAAGTTCTTTATCTATCCTTTAAACTCATCGCTATATGCCATTCCCTAGTAAGGGACCATGAAATTATATTGGGCTTCAAATTTCGGGGAGTTCTGGATCACAGAGTGTTTCAACAATGGCAATGGAGGGATACTGGTATGGGGTACCAATGACAGGTGATATATGGCTGACAGGGAGCTGTACAGAACATATGTCCAGGGTGCATGGTAATGTTTGGATATACTCATAGTGGCAACAATTAAAAACCACAGTAGGGGGGGGTACTGGGTTCCTGGCCAGTGGTGCTCTGTCGTGGTCCCTAGGGGAGCAGCGACAGTCTCCCAGGTACAGTGGCGGGGACCGGGAGGGAGTGAGGGTTCAACAGTGAGCCCCTGATGCTAATGACTATGCTTGTGAGCTGATAAACCCAAAATAAGAACAAGGCCTAGAGCAACTTTGTGCCTGGGAATTTCCTCCTGTCAGCCTTCATGTTACTCAAATGTGGCCAGTCTCGAAGCCAAACTCAGCATGTAAATGCAATGCCTTCCCCCCAGCGTGGGACATGACACCCAGGGATGAGCCTCCCTGGCAACGAGGGACCACTATCAACTACCAACTGATGATGCAACTGGAAAATGACCTTATACGGAAGGTTCAATGCGGATCAGCAGAATATCCATGTCTACATAAAATACCATGACTTTAAAATGCTGTTTGACCTAAAGTAAGAGGGAAATGGAAAGGAGAAATGAGTTTATATGGCTACGAGTTTCTAAAAAAGAGTCTGGAGGCTGGCAGAAGGTTTGCCCTCATGCACAACTGAGCAGAGTCAGAGAGACAGATAAAGCAGATACAACCCCCAGATATTGGTTCCTTTGAGGGCTAAAGAGACCCATGGGAGTTATGGTCATGGCCAATGGGGTTAACTACCAGGGCAGATGGCCCCTCTTTGGAAATGGTGTTTATGTGTGATGAATCTGGACTCAAATGGGATCTCCCTCCATAAGACTTTCATGCCAATGTGCTGGAGGTGCAGTTAATGTTGGGGTTTAAGATATATTTAGGGGATTTGAATCTCTGGACTGACAATGTGATAGCCAGATCCTGAGCCTCAACAGACTCCAGCACCTACAATCTGATTTATTGGACTTACCACACTCAGCTAAGATGGAGTTGAAGAAGGACAACCACCACACCATGGAGCCTAGAGTGATTACAACTGAAAATGGGAGGATTGCATCCAGCATCCAGGTGGAATCTGACCCTCCTCTTGACATAGAGGTGCAATGGACACAACCAATCTAATGTCCACATAGAAGAGGTGGCATTGGAATGGGAAAAGTGGACATAGTGGACGAAGGGTATGGGGAAAGACAGGAAGAGATGAGAGGTGGAGGCGTCTTTGGGACATGGAGCTGCCCTGGATGGTACTTCAGAGGCAATCACCGGACATTGTAAATCCTCACAGGGCCCACTGGATGGAATGGAGGAGAGTATGGGCTATGATGTGAACCAATGTATATGAGGTGCAGAGGTGCCCAAAGATGTACTTACCAAATCCAATGGATGTGTCATGATGATGGGAACGAGTGTTGTTGGGGAGGGGAGAGGGGGGGGGATGGGGTTGAATGGGACCTCACATATATATTTTTAATGTAATATTATTACAAAGTCAATAAAAAATAAAAAATAAAAAAAATAAAAAAAAAATAATAATAAAAAAACAGCTGAAAAAGAACCGGGATCTATAAAAGAGAAAAAGGAAAGACATGGATGGGTTCTTAAAGATGATGTCATTGTACTCATATACTTGGGCAATCCCTGCTGAGAATGATGACTGTGAGCCAGAATCACATCTACTTATTAATCTGTTCAGTGACTTCTTACTGTACTCCCATCCCATGCTAGACACTGTGCTTGCTTAAAATGGGGACCTATGATTTTCTGATATTGCAATACATTGTCTCTAACCCTGAATGCTTCTTAATCATTACTGTACTTCTACTTCTGCCTGTCACAGCCAAGTAATGTACACATAGATGTCACTGTTTGGTTTTTCTATTGGTTCTTTTTGCTTGTGGTTGTGTTTCCAGGAAAATATGCCAAGTGCTATCAGAAAGTAAAAGAGACAAAAAATCAGGATAAACAGGCCTTTTCACGAGTGTTAGGAACTTGATGCAACTTTTGTTTGGTTGTCAGAACAACAGGATATTTGATGCTTAGCATTGCACATTATCTAAGTGACTTGGGACTAATGAAAATAGGAGGAAAGAGGATCTGGGTATGTATCAAGATCAGGTGTCCACAAATTATGGTTCATGGGACAAATCCAGCCTTTCACCTGTGCTTGCAAATAAAGTTTTATTGCAATCCACTCATACCCGTCCATATTATCCAAAGCTGATTTCACTCTACTGAACAGAGCTGAGTAGTTGCCACAGAGATTGAATGGCCCACAGAGCCTAAAATATTTCCTATCTGGGCCTTGATAAGGAAAAAAAAAAAGGTGTGCCAACTCCTAAACTACAAAGTGAATTACCTTCTTAAACACTGAAGGAAAGCAAAAAAAAGAGAAAAATATCATCATGTCCCTAATCATATTTGTCAATTTATAAAGCAGATATAAATTTTCATTTATATTTCTGAAACAAAGTTTATAAAACTCAAAACAACTTTAAAAAAACTCAAAATCCTAGATTCAGAGGTAAGCAGATAATCCAAAGAATGTAATCCCCTTTCTTCAACCAGTTTATACTGAGGATATTATGTTTCAGGAATTTCTGCCAGATGCTGGAATATTCAGACAAATATGACACAATCTGCCCTCCAGAATTTCTCTGTCTCCCAGGGAGACAGACATGTAAATCAGCAAATTCTCTTTACTGTGATAGATGGTAAAAAGAAGATGGAATAAAGAGGCCGAGAGGAGTTACCTGTCTTCTTGAAAGTCAGGTGAAGATATCACAAGGGACTTGAAATTTGACCTTGGTAGATTCACAAGGGTAAAAGCAAATGCTTTGTTTCTAGAAGCTTCAACTCAGCATAGCCTCTACCTTGAAATATCTTGGTATCCTAATAGCAGCTGCATCAGATTTTAGAAAATACCGTTCTATCCATTATCTCTGTGGTCAGTTATAATAATTATCTCCACTTTATTGATTAAGAACTAAGACTTGGCAGGTCAGTCAGGTGATCTGTTCAAGGACCACTGCCTGTAAACAGTGAAACAAACTTGACCCTTTCTCTTCTGACTTCAAAGCCACAGAACTGTCCCCCTGAGTCAAACTTTCCTGGCCCAAAAGTCTACAAATAATCCCTGAAATTTAAAATTAGCCTGAAATGTGGAAGAAAGGGTTCTTTGATTTTTCCTGCTCTGGAGTAGCCTGCCTTATTTCAGACATCACCAGGACGTTTTTTTGCACTTGACATGATTGTACACACTTCAGGTCAAAGTTATAGTGGCTTTGACTAAATATGCTTTCCCCTTACTTCAGTACAACTGCCCTCATTAGTCTGCCATAGGACCATCTCTTACTTTTCATTTTCCCTGAAAACCCCTCTGCCTTCTCTTGTTTTCTCTCTCCTTGTTCCCAGCTCTTAAACTCTTTTCCAAGAGGTGTGCACACCCTCCCTTGCAAAATTCCCTCTACTAGTGGAGGTTTGGCTAGAGCAGGGCTTCTTAACCACAGGTCCATGGACCCCCAAGGGATCTGTGAAAAGATTTCAGAGGGTCTATGAGCTTGAATTGAAAATGCTAAGAAACACTATTCTTGTGGACGTGTTCGTGCGGGTGTGATGTATTTATTAAATAATATGCAGTGTAGTATGGCCTTAGTAAGGGGTCCATGGTTTTCACCTGATTGGCAAAGGGGTCTGTGGAATAAAAAGGTTAAGAACCCCTGGGCTAGAGTGAGGGGAATCTCTTTATGTCTACCATGCCAGTATCCCCTAGTATTTGAGAGAAGAAGGAGGTCCCAAATCTCACTGTTTGCAGTACTAATCACCATGGACCTCAATTCCTTATGTTCACTCTGCCTACCAAGTACTGACCTACATGCTTCCTCTACATTTACATACTTAGTCTTATTTCAGGACCCCTAGCCACCAAATATTCAAGCCCTTTAGCCCCCAAACCTCCATTTTTTTCTTAGTTCACTGGTTTCTCCCACTGCCCCTTTAGCAGCTAGGATTCTACTCTCTGGCTCTTGCCTCAGCAGAAGTGGTCTTGAGAAAACAAGCTGGAACTCTCAGTACATTTTTTCTTTGCAAGAAGTAATAAAGATGAGAGGATAAGAGATGGGTTCTAGAATCAGTCTGCCAGATTTCCAATCTTGTACTTTCACTTAACAGCTCTGTACCTTCCTTGTTCGTATCTCCTGATCTCTTTGAGCATCACCTATAAAAGGACCCTCCTCACTGGACTATTTTAAGAATTAAATGAGTACATGTTAAGCAATTAGAATAGTCCCTGGCTGTGGTAAGTTTTAGTTTTTTTCCCAATCATTATTTCTTTCTTACACTTGAAATGCCATACCATATCTCTATTTTGGGTTCAGAAAATATGGTTAGCATAACCATGGGTTTAATAAAATTTTTGGATTAGCCTGTGATCCTAACATCCAATTATAAGCACTGTTTTTATGAAAGAATGAATTCCTGAGTCCAAACAGATGATTTACAAAAAAAATCTTGGACCCAAAGTCACTCATTTATTCATTTATAGAAAATGGTTAGTCTTGGAGAAGGGGCCTCTTTGGAAATGATGCTGCTGAAGAATATACTAAAAGTCTGCAACAATATTTTTAAGTGGACTGTACTTTTTTTTTCCAAAGATTTAGTTTATTTATTTCTCTTACCCGCCCCCCCCCCCCCCCTCCCCGCTCTCTGTGTCCACTCACTGTGCGCTCTTCTGCATCTGCTTATATTATCAGGCGGCACTGGGAAACTGTCTCTTTTTTGTTGCATCATTTTGCTGTGTCAGCTCTGTGTGTGGCGCCATTCCTGTGCATGCTGTGCTTTTTTCAGGTGGAGCGGCTCTCCTTGCAGGGTGCACTCCTTGCGCATGGGGCTCCCTATGCAGGGGCGACCCTGCATGGCACAGCACTACTCATGCACAGCAGTACTGCAAGGGGGCCAGCATACCACATGGTTCAGGAGACTCTAGGTATAGAACCCTGGACCCTCCATATGGTAGGCAGACACTCTGTCAGTTGAGCCATGGCCACTTCCCTGGACTATACTTTTGAATTTGCATTCACAGAGGTTTTTATTGCCCCTGTCCCAATGCAACCAATCAGGGTTATGTGTGCAGACCTTAATCACTCATTTTACAAGTTAAATTTTCTTGTTGGTTTTTGCTTCTTTGCAGTTTGACCTTGATGTTTTCTCATTTTATAAACAATAAATGAGAGTCAGTGATCAATAGACTGTATGGAATCTGCTGGTGGGTCTTACATGTACACCTGGCGAATCTTTTCATTGGTTTTCCTGTTATATCTGCCTCCAGGCTCATTAACTAAAGCCCATTTAAGCATTCGCCACCATTGTAATAAAGACGGAATTCATGAAATTTCATACTCTACAGCTTGTTAGTAGGGTAGGGTAAGAAGATACCATGCCAACAGTCCCCATCCTTTGTGAGTTCAGTCTCAATACAAGTCATCCTTCCTTTATAAAACATCCAGCATCCTATCTTATACTGTGGAAACAAAAGTCATTAAAGGTTGCCTACGCACTCCCGTCATTGCCTGGGACTAGGAAAATCTGTTGTGCATTATGCAAAGATAAATCCAATTTTGTTAACACAAATATACACTTTGGGGTATAAAGTAGAGTATATTTATGTGCTGTGAAGAGGAACAATGCCCTCTAAATGCTGAGAGGAGGTTCAGGAGAAAAGTGGTCTTAGATGGGTCTTGCCAACTAAGTTCAGGCAGAATATTAGGAGAGAGACATTCCTTATAACAGAAATAGCATGAGTAAGTATAGAGAAGTAGGGAATTCCAGAGATTAAAGTTATCTGTGCTTGTAAGAATACCTTAAAAATAGTTCATTTTACTAATGTAGTCATGTCTTACTTCAATAAAACCCTTAAAATACAGACTATCAAACTCTTTCTGACTTGTATGCATACACACATACACACACACAATCCACCTCTCACCACAAGTTATTGGCAATACCATATGAGAAAATTTTCATAATTTCCTGCCAATGACTGCACACTTAAGCACCACCCTCAGCAAAATGATGAACTCCATCGATATTTCTCAGTCCTGCTAAATTTCTCCATGATCCCCAATAGCTTAACCAGTTCATTCTTGAAGAACTGCATTCTAACATGAAGGTAAGAGATGCAGCATCAAGTCCAAGGATCCCATCAGGAATTAGGAAAATAGTTCTAATTTGTATACTCCAACAGGAAGAAACAATCCCAGTTGTTCTCAGAAACAGACCACTAGAATAGTTTTGACTCAAGAAGTTCATGACATCAGGCTAGCATTCTGTGAAAAGGGAAAACTGCTTGGGAGGGGAAATGGTTTATATAGAGTAAATGAATATGTGTATAAAATAAGATTGTAAAAATTATTTGGGTGAAGAAATGTATATTATTGGGAAGTCAACTATGAACAGAATATATAAAACAAATTGTTTTTAGGCTCAGCTTTGTTTTGCAATGAAGGACATGATGCACTGTATCTCTGGCCTTAACAGACTCATCTGCATGTTGAAGTAACCTGAAGATAGGTGTGAGTCTAAACTGTGCCCCTGCTCCTCTATTAGCTACAAGGCAGGCAGGTGCCCAGCAGAGACAGTACAGTTCCTGGAAGCTTCTAGAAAAGAGCCCAGGGCCAGGTAGTCAATAAGTGTTCTCATGTTCAAGATGAGGGAAAGGGCATGAGAAAAAGGTGGAAGAGTTCCAGTTGGCGTCAAAGAAAAAAAAAAGTTTGATATGGATTTTAGAAGATGAGCAAGATAAAATCAGCGGACAGTATTGCTCAGTAAATATCCCATATGAGAGGGATGACTGTAAAGTACACAAAGTATAGTTTAGTTTAGTGACAGGAAAACTCAAATATAACTGTCTGAAAGAAAATGCCATTGCTTTTGAAGGTCTTAAGATTCACATCTTTGGGGAGATTTTAAGATTACAGTGGGCATTCAGTCATCAAATGAAGCAGAGCCTGCAGGTCGAATCGATCACCAAAGTTGTTTCCAACATTAAAGATTCTGTCATGCTAGTTGTTCAAATGATATTTTCTCAAAGGGTAGGAAAAGATATCTACTAGGGATTAGAGAGAAATGCTCCTTCTTCAAGTTTTGTTTTTTGTTTGTTTTTTTAACTTAGATAATCTTGATGATGTTCTGACATTCTCAAGCAAAACCCACTGTATGCAACTCTTAACTGTGACTCTGGAAAATGTCACCCTCTAATGCTGATAATTCCTTGTGCAAATAGAAGCAGTGAAATTCTCACATTTAGACAGCACTATGGTTTTAAGAGGAAGGCCCATGCCGTGGAGCACCCAGGCCCTGCCAGTCCTCAATGTGAGCACCTGAAGGCAGACCTGAGCACCTCCTTTGCCTTGCTGTGCCTGCAACTATTGGCTGCCTTACTGCTCACAGTCAGCGACAGCTCATTGGTTTTGTTCCTTAATGCTGATCTTCAAAGCCACTGTGAAGCAATAGCAAACTGTTTGAGATCCCAAATCAGAGAAAAGATTGTGTAGAATAAAAAAAAAAAAAAGCAAACAAACAATTACATTTAAAAACAAAGTGTTGGGGGGAAAGAAACAGCGACAACCTTTTTGCTCATCTGCCAAGGCCTTGTGGCTCAGCTTCTGTTTTTGCCAAATCAGAGCAAATGACATCAGACAGTATCTTCCTTGTACGGGCAAGTGAACCATTTCTAGTGGTTAAATCTGGAGGTGTTTGAGAGCGCTTGCTCTTAACTTGACTTTCCCACTGGCTAGCATGGTGATCTTGAGCAAATCACATTCGTTTTCTCCATTTGGAATGAAGATTCCATTAAAGCTCCCTGCTTGAGAAAAAATAAATGAATAATAACTAACATTGGCATTGTGCATTCCTCTGAAGTATGTCACTGGAGCTTCACAAAAGACCTGTGAAATAGTTGAGGAATTGAGGATTAGAGAAGGGGCTTGCTCAGGCTCACAAGACCACTAAGTTGTGAAGTGAGAATTCAAGCCCAGCCTTCCAGTATCACACCCTTGTTCTTTCTATTACATGATACTGCTTCTGGCTAACCACTCATTCAAAAGCTCTTGAAAAGGAGATTCTGTTACTGCCTTTGAAGGTAATACCTGATCCCTGCATTCTCACAGGGCTTTCCAAATAGATCCCATATTGGCCCATTTCCATGGAATATTTTCAAGTTTTCAGATACTTTATTAATTACGGAATTGTTTTGGGGGGCTTAAGTTGTCCGAGGATATAATTTCTAAATTCAATTATTTTATCCACTTTTCCTTCTAGTTTGAACAGTCCCCTTAATACTAGAGTGACATCAAGGCCTGTATAACTAAAAGCAGAAAGTATGAGACATTTATTATATATATTTTACAATATAAAAGGCAACAAATTTTGTTACCATCATTACAAACTTAATTTCAAAATGTTTTGCCTATACAATATATTTTTTGCTATACTTGGTCCTCCTCAATATTATAAATCATTGATCACAGGTTGCTATGAATTTAGCTTTACCATTCAGGTCTTTTTATTTTATTTTATTTATTTATTTATGTCTCTCCCCTCTCCGAACCCCCCCCCCCACTGCGGTTTTATGCTTTCTGAGTTCATTTGCTGTGTGTTCTTCTGTGTCCGCTTATATTCTTGTCAGCAGCACCGGGAATTTGTCTCTTTTTGTTGCGTCATCTTTTTTGTTTGTTTTTTAATGGCTATTTTTTAAATTAATTAATTATCTATTAAATTAATTGAATTATCTATTAATTATCTATTTGAATTAATTAATTATCTATCCCGCCCCCTCCCCTGTTGTCTGCTCTCTGTGTCCATTTCCTGTGTGTTATTCTGTGTCCTTTTGTATTCTTGTCAGTGGCACCCGGAATCTGTGTCTCGTTTTGTTGCATCATCTTACTGTGTCAGCTCTGTGTGTGTGCAGTGCCATCTTGCTGCATCACCTCTCTGTGTGTGCCGTGCCACTCCTGGACAGGCATAGGCTGCGCTTTTTTTCGCACAGGGCAGCTCTCCTTATGGGTCACACTCCTTGCGCATGAGGCTCCCCTACGTGGGGGACACCCCTGCATGGCATGGCACTCCTTGTGCACATCAGCCCTGCACGTGGGCCAGCTTCACACGGGTCAGGAGGCCTTGGGTTTGAACCCTGGACCTCTCATGTGGTAGGCGGATGCTCTATCCGTTGAGCCAAATCTACTTTCCAAGGTCTTTATATTTTAAATGCTCTTTTCATTTTGGTTTTGTCACTTTGCTATTCATTAATTTAGCTTTGAACAGCTTTCCATGGCTATGGAATCAAGTCTGTATTCCAGAGTCTGATATTCATAGGCCTTTTTAATCTTTCCTATCTTTTTTCTTTAATATCCCTTCGCAGTTCCTAGTTTATCCAATTCAAACTAAGCTGCTCCCAAGCATACTAATGCATTGATTCTGTTTTAATCAATTAGTCTCTTTTTAGAGAATGCTTTTTTAAAATCTAAATTAGCTAAGCTTAAAGAGACCACTTCTGAAGGCCCTCCCAGATTTCTCCACATAGTCATAATTATCTCTAACTTTGCATGCCCCTATCATGTTATAAGATCTCTCATATATCACTATGAGAATTTGTTCTGTAAACTAAAAAGTGACATATAAAAATATATGCTGTTGTAGCTTAGATTGTGCAAGCTTAATCTCCCTATTAAACTTTGAGGGCCTCAGGAATAAATACCTGATATATTTGTTTATTAATAAACACAGTAACTTATGAATGATAACCTGTGTTCTTCCCATTTAAATATGTGGATAAAAGTTTCATATTTCTCAAAAGTTATTTTTTGATTAAAATAATACATGCTCATACTTTAACAAGCTTAATAGGACTAATAAATTTTAAACAAACAATATGCATTTCCTACTTTCCCCCTCCATTTTCCCAGTCCTCCTTCCCAAAACACACTCCTAATTTTTTCTCCATGCCATTAATTTGCACAGCTCCATGTTAAAAAAAAAAAAAAAAAAAAGTTTTCTCTCTTTGGATTCATTTATCTTAGACATTATCTGTGGATTAATACAAAAAATTGGATGTGCCGTCCTTACGTATTTTTAAGTTTTAAGAGCATTGTATTTGAGGGACATTTGTCAATCTCCCTTCAAAATCAGGAAGCCGTGCTTTTGCTCCAGATTTTCTTCAAGTTCTCACGCTGCTCTGGAAGGTAGGACAACCTGGTCCTTTCTTACTGGCGGCTTCATTGCTGGCCTGCTAGCTGGGTGTTTTAGGCTGATTATGTTGCCTTCTAGCCAAAAGAGTCACTTAATTATCCTCTAGGGTCCCATTGCCACACAGTACTTAGGTTTGAAAGTTGCAAGTGGGTTTACTGAAAACATCATGGAGTGGCTTGGAGATTATTAATGTCCTTTCAGGAAATACAAGGTGATTTTAGTGACCACAGAGCTGCCTGTGGTCTCAACTTTAAGTTTCCAAATAGTCTTTATACTTAAATAAGTGTTAACAAATAATAGTATATCTTGATAAATGCTTTATGGTATAAAATAACCTATTTGGTATGGGGATAATCATTTCTTCAGCATGGATTGATTATAAAAGAACGTTTCTCTGCCTCCCAGGAACTTAATTGTTAAATAGGGTCAATGGGAATATGATACAGTGAATAGAGCATTAGTATTTAAGTCAGGAGAACTGGACTCTGCTCTTTTCAGCTAGACAGTCTTCACATTACATCTATTTTTCAGAGTATCTGTTTTCACATCTATAAAATAGAATTAATAATCCTTATCTTGGGGTTTTTTGTGAGCTAGTGGGTAAGGTTGTATCTGTGGCTCACAAATTGTTCACCGAAGGAAACTGGAGTGGTTTTTAATATTTTACCATTCACTTTTTCATTTCCTTCACATAACAGAAATGAGCTTATTCTGGAATTCATTGGTTAGGTCTTTTTGGCTCATGACACAACTCACATATTTGTGCAATTGTGCACGCATGTTTTGTTTTACATTCTCAGCCTCCTTATGATTGCCTCTGCCCTCATGATGTGTGAAAATTCTTCTAAGGCCAACAATCGCAGGGCTGTCACCCCTTACCCAATTCTGTTTCCTTCTTTCATATGCAAACAGCAAACTTAAAACCTTTGCAAACAATTCTTTAAGGGACTTGCTTCAACCCACCCAGAAGCAAAACCATTCAGTAATGTGCACATGACTTAAAGTATATGGAGCATTTTTGTGCCCATTATCTCATTCTGACACAAATCACCTTTCATGTAGATATTTTTTCCCATTTTAGAGTTGTGGAAATTAACTGTCAGAGGGATTGTTAACAGTAGTCAGTTCCATCCCTTCTATCTTAAAACCTTCTGTAGAGTATTTAGGCTTCAAAACTGAGCAGCACAGGAATTCTTGTTTTTCCCAACATGTAGTAGATTTTCAAAGATGTGTTTTTGACCAACTATATTTGCTCTACAGCGCCTGCTCTCATCTAAGGCATATCGTGAAATGGGTTTAAAAGACTAACCTGAGGGCAGACGATTTTTCTTAGAGAATGCTCTAGTCCTTTTATGTAATAGCCAGAGTGATGGAAGAACATTGTGATGCTCAGTTTATGCTTAACCACCTTTTTCGAGGCTTTAAGTACAACTTTTGGTTATTGTTGCCTTTCTCACACACACATGCTCACATTTGAGCACTTGCTATCAATGTGGCCAGAAAAAGAGAGAGTGGGAGGGGTGGAGAGACAAAAGGAAAGAGGGAGAGATGGAGAGAGAGTGAAAGAGAAGGAGTGAGAGGAGAGGAAAAGAGGGGAGAGCTGTTGCCTCTATCTCCCAGTTACGTAAAACAGAAATCTTTAAATAATTTATCTTATTATGCACACATGGTGCTTGTTTAGTTCATCCTAAACTCTGAGTTCCCTGATAGGAAGAATCAGAGTGCCCAGCAGGTATTAGTTGCTCTAGCAATATTTCTTGAATTACTTGTGTCCCACCATAGGTACTCCTGCAATGTTTCTTACGCTAAAGTAAATAGTCTTATTTATCCAAAAGTGATGTGGCATCATTGGACATCTAGCCATTTTTATTTCAATGGTTTCCTGCAATGCAAAATGTTATTGAGAGTAAAGGGAGCCTGATGAGTCCCAGAGTCCTTACACTTTGCTTGGTTTCAGGTCTTTCATTGTTCACACCTGGAAACCCTTCCTTCCTCCTGATGAGGCTATGCCAGTGACTGAGGCCTGCTGGAGCAATTAATATTTGTCTCATTCATGTGTGTTTTCATTACTCAAAATGTCATAGTAGTAATATCTCACAGAATCTGTAAGATAACACATAGAGGAAGATAGTTTAAAAATGTTTAACATTACAATCACTATTTAAATGTAATGGTTAATATAATTAGAACTGTTAATAGTCCCAAACATACCATTAAAAAAAAAAAAAACCACAAAGCTTAGTTACATAAAGAGCTTCTTTTTGCCTCTCTCCTGCCTCTTTCTTTCTTCACCCCTCACAACACATGCACCAAAATTAAAGCTATTTCGGGATGTGTGCATCAGCATCTTGCATATATCTGATTTATCTTTGTGCATTGCACACATTCCTCAATTTCTCAAAGGCATGAGACTTTCAAGAATTCTTTAAATATGTAAATAATATTACAAAGCCCCTGATGAATTCTAGGCACACTGCATTATTCTAGGTGTCTGAGTGATGCAAAGAGAGGCTCAAATTCCCTCCTGAATTACCCACTTTGTATGTTACATTAATAAACATCAGTGAGCTTGCAAGAATTGTGTGTTATCTGAATTTAATGAACTTCTGAACTGAATGAAATGCATCTAATTGACAAGGTGCCATTAAACGAACAAAAGACAGTACAAGTGCCCCAAAAACACAAAGGGAAAGAAGATAAACTGAAGGTAGGATGAAAATCATAGGAACACATATCTGTGTAAGCATTTACCTGTGCAGTAATCTTTATGTGCATGGATGCTCTAGCATCATTTCAGGTGAGAGTATCTCAGATATGGGATGGTTAACGGACCCCAGAGTCTCTGGATGTTATACTTTATATTTCCTTTAATTGTAGCATAGAAACTCCGAAAAGGAGTTGGGGAGCTTGACATAAAAGATAATCTACTCAAGCTGTTGTTTAAATGAAATGTTTCGACAGGAGGATCTGTTTTTTGGCTTTGAAATCTCTTTGACCCAATAAACACTTTCAAACAAGTTTTGTTTTGTTTTTTTAAATTCTCTTTTCCACCCCATTTTGTGGTTTTAAGTATTGAGCACATTACTACTTAAGAAAACTGCAGCAGGTAGGATGGCTATTTTATTTGTTATGTGTATGCATGATATATATTACACATATTCAGAACACAATGCCATGATATCCCTTTCTGACCCAATAAGAAAAGTTACAGGAAGTGCAAAAATGTAAAAATATTGTTGTTTATGTCAAAAGGATTTTTTCAAGACTATACTTGGGGAAATGACTTTGTAAGTTATTGCCATGAAATTCATATAGTTACATGTTGCTTGGTATGCATTCTAAATCCATTGCAATCTACATATTGCCACAGGCCATGCTAGAACATTCCTTTAGTAGGGGTAGAGAAGGCATATTTTGGTTTCAGGGGTCACCTCCTTCTGTGAGCCTTTTCAGATCCTTCAGCTAAATGTAATTTTCCCCTCCTAAATTCTCATTGCCCTTTATCACACACCTGTTAATGGAAGTTTTAATATTCTGCTTCATATTAAAGTTATTTGTCTGTGTGCTTTAGTGCCCCTCTTAGAGCTGAAGTTCAGTGAAGATGAGTTTCTTACTGACTCATTTTGGTGTGCTGCTAAGTGCATAAAGCCTAGAAGGTGTCTTAAAACTTTGAGTGAATGAACAAAAAAATTCACACATGGTGTTTCAAGTTGACCTATTTCTTTGCCTATCAAAAGACTTCCACTTTTATTTTTAAAAAAAACCATGAAGTCCAAGTCTTGTGAATTCTAACACTTTCTTGTACTCAATGATCTAACTAAAATGATTTTTTTTTTTTTAATTTTATTTTACCTTTACATTTTCCTGAGTGGTTTTTAGCCACTAGTTTGTGTGTGAAAGAGGAAAAGGAGGAGGGAGGGGACAGAGAGAGAGGGAGAGAAAGAGATTGAAACAGTCTAGGACTATGCATCTTTTTGTTTTGAGGTCTATATTGCTGATCTTTTTGGTAAAGGATGGTTTTTTTCATGTAGTAGGTATAAAATATTAAAAGGTATCAATATTAGGAAACACTGGGAAATAAGCTACGGTACAGTTTGGTGCTTTTCCAAGGGTCTTATTGGCATGTAAGACAAGAGAGTGCTTCATGTGTGGGAATGTCAAGTGCACTGCAGAACATTTAGCATGCTTTATCACCCACTAAGTGCCGAAAGCACCTGCCTCACTCCTTGTGACAACAGAATCATGGCCAATTTCCAAATGCCCTCTGGAGCAAGGTGCTGCTTCACTCATATCTTTCCAGAACCACTATCTAGATTTCAGTGCACGAGGATTGATTGTAATTAAAGGTTGCCTGAAGATCGTGTGCTGTTTTTCTCTTTCCTCTCCTCCCTCTGAAATTCTGATTTTGCTGCCATGTTTCCTGGCTGACCTCTCTATTATTTTAACGGAATTGAATGGAGTTGAATATTGTTGTAAATAATGTGCATCCTTTTCCTGTTTCAAATGAGCTACAGATAATGCTGTATAATACCCAATGTATTACTAATTTCCAGATAATTTGAAAGGTGTGATTTTAGGACAAAGGAAAGAAGAGTTTTGGTAAATCACTTTATTTCAACATAATAGCTACACTTCATGCCTGAGAGTAGTAGTATTGTTTTATTAGAAAATTGCCATTTCCTTTCTAAACATAATTAATAAATAATATTCCCCAATCCCAATTTTAAAAATACGTGTCTTGGATCCGATATGGCTCAAACATTTGAGTGCCCGCCTCCCACATGGGAAGTCTTGGGTTTGGTTCCTGGTACCTCCTGAAAAAACAAAAGTAAACAACAAGCAAAACAAATGATAAAACAACTCAGGGAAGCCAACTCAGGGCTTCCCAAATACAAGATCCGGGATTGGCCCCTAGTACCTCAAAAAAAAAAAAAAAGTCTTAAGCCCCACTTTTTTCCTTTGGAACTTGGATCACTTTACTGAGGAAGTAAACAGGGACCTATGAATTTTGTGTTTGAGGAAAATTTTGCATTTATTGCAGATGTGGAAACTGAGGTTCAGAGATTAGTAGGAAAGCTGAGATTAGAATTTAGAATATCCAGTTTCACCGTCCAGTGCTTTGTATTTTCTCTCCTAATACACATAAGCATTTGTGACCTGCTGACAAAGACTGAGTTATACCAACTAACTAGTCCAGCTAGTCCACTGTGCTAATGAGAGAAGTGTTCACAGCATAATCCCTCCCTATCGTTTTAATGACAGTTTAGAATATATTCCAGAATATCAGACAAAGGTTCTAAGAAATTCATGCAACTCTTATTTCAAAGAAAAGATAGATTTCTCTTGATGAAGCCTTGGCTGCAGCAAATTTAGACAAGAACTGAAAGCAAAACAGCCTACTCAAGGTTAGACAGTGACTCGAGTCATTCCATGCACTTAAACAATATTTAGGATGACCCTATGTAAACTCACATTATCACTTAAAAGCCAGTATAAAAATACTACCCATCTGCTGTGCCAGTCCCGCTGTTGCTTGCCACATTTCTCTGACAAGCTGTTACCTCAGTATATAGAGAGAGTATACATTTTGGAATCTGGAGTTTGAATTTTTTTAAAAAATGGTATCTGGTACATATGGACTAGATTCTGTTCTTCCAAATGTAGATTTGTAACCTCATTTATTCTTAAAGATGATGTGTTAAATAAGTTTTTTTTTTTTGCTATTTCCTCTTTTTTGACTATGAAGATGGAAGCTCTTATAATTTTATGCCTGTGACACGCACAATGTACAATAGGAAATCATTTATTTCACACCCGCCATGCGATGTGCAGAGTGGGTGTTGGAGGTGTTTATAGCAAAAGCTGTAACTAAGTTCTCAGCCATCCTTGGTAGTGTGTCTTCTCCATGAACTATATAACTTTTCAGGTATCAAAGATGACTTAGCAGTATGTATAATAGCTCCAAAGCAATTTTCAGTGATAAAGGAGTCTAAATCCAGAAAGTCCTTGTCTAGATGCTAAAACAAAGAGGTACTGAAACAGCCAAATTGTAATCTTCCCTCTTAATAGGTAAGCAAGCACAAGAGGTAAAACTGGAAGTTAGATCTTGAGGCCTTATATTTCTTTCTCTTACACATGAATCTATGCAAAAATCCTTTAGCTAGTATTTTAGTTTGCAAACAAGCTGCTGAAAGCAATATACCACAAATGGGTTGGCTTTTACAATGGGGATTTATTGGCTTGCAAGTTTACAGTTCTGAGACCGTGAAAATGTCCAAATCAAGGCTTATCAGGCAATGCTTTTTCCCCAAAGACTGGCGGCTGGTGATGCCGGACTCCTCTCTCATATGGCAAGGCACATGGCGCCATCTGCACTCTTCCATCTCTTCCAGGTTTCGTTGCTATCAGCTTCTGGCTTCCTCTAGGCTTTCTCTCTTTGCTACTGTGGGTTTCTTTCTGTCTCTGTGGCTTCCTCTTTCCATATTTATCCCATTTATAAAGGATTCCAGTAAAAGGATTAATACACTGGGCTACTCTACTGAAGTAATCCAATCAAAAGGGTGGTTCCATCTACAATAGGTTCACACCCCTAGGAATGGATAAGCTCTAAGGCATTGTCTTTTCTGGGGTCCGTAAAAGCTGCAAACTTCCGCAGCTTAGAATCACAATTTTGTGCAAATGTGCAAGATCACTCACTAAGAGATTTGCCATTTTTACGTGGGACAATAACTTCTTCTTTTTTTGCCAATTTCCTAAGAACTGTCAAAAAGTAAAAAATACCAGAAGTGGTGGTACCTGATCTTCTTCGGTATTTATTGATACTTGTATGATTTTTCTGGAAATTCTTTTTGACAAATGTAAAATAGTACTTTATTCAAAAATTCTTAAATTCCATTTGTTCTTTCATTTCATAAATACTTATTATATGTAAGACCATGGGCTGGGAACTTTGTCAAATATATAAATGAGTTGAGGAGAATCTTTAAATGATATATTGATTAGGGGAGAGGAGCACATGAAAGTATATTTTAGGGGGAAGTGGACTTGGCCCAGTGGTTAGGGTGTCTGCCTACCACATGGGAGGTCCGCAGTTCAAACCCCGGGCCTCCTTGACCTGTGTGGAGCTGGCCTATGCGCAGTACTGATGCACGCAAGGAGTGCCCTGCAACGCAGGGGTGTCCCCCACATAGGGGAGCCCCATGCGCAAGGAGTGCACCCTGTAAGGAGAGCCGTCCAGCGCGAAAGAAAGTGCAGCCTGCCCAGGAATGGCGCCACCCACACAGAGAGCTGACACAACAAGATAACTCAACAAAAAGAGACACAGATTCCCAGTGCCGCTGATAAGGATAGAAGCAGTCACAGAAGAACACACAGCAAATAGACACAGAGAGCAGACAACGGGGCGGGGGGGATGGAGGGGAGAGAAATAAATAAAAAATAAAAAAATGTAAGTATATTTTAGGAAAACTGAGAAAGGAGTAGGAGTCTTTTGGTATTGGGCAGAAACCCTGGGATCATGATACAGAAAAGGCCATTTCAAATCTCATCTCAGCTCTGAGGCTGGTGGTAGAGAATACTACCTACTCAGAGCATGCAGCGTTTAAAATCAGATTACTGACTTTGAAAAACATACTTAAATCTTCTAGTCAAATTTCCTTGTTTATAGATGGGCAAAGCAAGAGCCTGTTAGGGGAAGGGATTTGACAAAGTTCACATTGGTGTTTAACATTATTTAGCAACAAAACTA
The DNA here is from genome assembly GCF_030445035.2 of Dasypus novemcinctus. Lineage (NCBI taxonomy): Eukaryota > Metazoa > Chordata > Mammalia > Cingulata > Dasypodidae > Dasypus > Dasypus novemcinctus. The sequence goes on from NC_080676.1 coordinate 63,852,771, forward strand.
GAATTAGAACCTTAGTTTTTCATCACTCAAGCCAATAGTCTCTCTACCGTTTTTGTTTTGTATGTGTCCACTGTTAGCCAAGGCTACTTGAGGCCAGCATTTGGGGTCTGAACCAATTTCAGATGAGGGCATTTTTGAGGCAGGGATCTCATGTTGAACTAAACTCATTCCTTGTTGGCACATGCATTACTTCCTCTTCCCCTTTATAATTTTGATATTGCATTTAACACATGTGGTTGGTGCTAAAGCTTTGACCACAAGGATAATTGAAGATTATACTTATTTTTTTGATAAAGCCTTCTGTGCATCCAAACTGGATAGTTGGTGGGTAAGGGGAGCAAAATGAAGTCAAAGGATTCCAGCCTGTCACATTTCATCACCACAGTCCCTTTATTTTGGTCGGTGCCATGATTAATGCCGTTCCCAAGTGTTCCATAATTTTCATTCACTGCCTTTTCAACCCTGGCCTCCATTGCTACTCTCTGACGTTAAACATTTCTAACCTAATGGACCAATTTCAGTTCCCCCCACATATTCCACGTAAGTTATCTTTTCTCCATGTATTTGTTCATGCAATTTAGTTCTTCCTGGATTGCTCTATCCACTTCTTAAAATCCTTCCAATGTTTTAGTCTCAGATGAAGTGCCACCCAGCCTAAAATGGCCCTGTCACTTTTGTGGCATTTATTAAAGCCTTCCCTAGGATTATAGTTATTATACTGACACTAGATATTGAAAGCTTGAGAGGAGAAAATAGTTTGTATTTGTATTTACTATCCTTATAGGGCCTAGCATTGCCCCTTTCACTTAAATATATGAGGAGTAAATTATTTGGACATAATGCACTTATACCTAAACTTTTCACACAACTCCCTTTGCAATCAATGCAAAAACTGTAAAAGTTCACATCTAGATAAACTGGCAGAGTTGTCAGCAATTCCTTCAGTTTATCACATTTCAATATTTTATTGAAATTGAGGAAAATCAACCATTAGCACAGATCCAGTTGACTAGTGCCTTCCCTTTCCTCTTCTTCCACTACAGCAACAGAAAAAATTATATGACATCATAATAGGAGAAAAAATGTGTTAGTGCTGTGTCTGCCTCATTGTCCCCAAATGCTGAAAAGAATGAATCTTAAGAATCCATCCTAGTTCACTTTTCAAACCTAACTGGTACTGAAATGGAATGGATCAGGGCAACTCTATCAGTGTTAAATCACACAACTTTTCCATTAGAATTGCCCAGTTTGGCAATGTAAATAAAGTGATATGCTCTGAAGTAGATCTTTCATGGCATCTCAAATGAAGGTTTGTCAACAGGGTTGTTGAGGCTCCATGCAACCCTAGTATCATAAGGGGAAAGAGTAGTGGTGATCGTATCTTTGTTCATTGTTAATTAATAAATCAAATGCCCTTAGACCTATTCTTTTAGGTGATAACCAACACTATAGTACCTCAGTGACTAATGCAATTCCAACTTCCTTGAGACATGTCTTATATTTCCTAGCCTTGGAGCTTATGCAGGCTTCTTATAGACAAATCTTCTTTGTCATTTTGCATTTTTATGTTCAGAATACTACAGTGCCTCACATATAATTGTCACTCAATATACAGCTTGAATGCATGAATGACCTCAAAGCACTTTGAGAATCACTGGAACTTGATGAATTCTTCTGGATTGAAGAAATGAATGCCTGTATTGAGAGATGAAAGCACCTCACTGTGATGCCCTCGCCTCCGTCCCCCTTCTTGCATCCTAGTCTCCATGCAATTGCTCTTCATACACCCTGCATTTTACTACCTTCATGCCTTTGGTCAGACTGTTCCTTGCACCTTGGATGCTGCTTCCTTCCCCATCTTACATATCTAGAGCCTTCCATCCTTTGGATCTACTCTAAGGTTCATTGAGCTCCTATCACATGGTGTAGGCATTGTCCTTAGGGCTGAGGTGTTCACTCCAGTAGTGAGCAAAATCAAGTCCCTGCTGGAGCTTAATTCTAGAGATTAGAGAAAGAAAGTAAAATAAAAATGAATAAAAATAATATGCACACCGGTTCAATGGAAAGAAATGGCAAGAAGAAAAACAAATAAGAGATGGAGTAGGGATCGTGTGAAGTTGATTATGGAGATGCTGTTTTAGATGAGATGCCATTTGTGTCAAGACTCAAATGAAGTGAGGGATGTGTGGAGCCTCTACAGAAGAGCATGCAAGGCAGAGGTAGCAGAAATGCAAGGCTCTGAGACAGGTGCGTTTGAAATATGCGGAGCAACAAAGCCTGTGGTCATGAGGATACAGTAATGGAGGAGGAGAACAGCAGGAGATGAGATCAAAGAGGCAGCCAGGACCAGGCACTGTGGGGTCCCATAAGCCATTCTATGGGATTAGTTTTTATGCTGAGTTGGGAAGGCATAGGATGGTTTTGAGCTGGGACTGGACATGATCTGACTGCCTTTTTAAAGGATTGCTTAAGCTGTTCTGTAGAAATAGATTGTAAGGGTAAAGGCCAGAATCAGGAGAACATTAAGAGCCTATTTCAGTAGTCCAGGCAGCTGGACAGGATGGTGTCTTTGACTAATATAGTCGCAGTTATGCTGGTCAGGTAGTGGGTATATTTCAAAGGTAGAGTTGGCATGATTTGCTATAAGATTGGAGGTGAGAGTTGGAAAGAAGAAGCAAAGATGTCACCATGTTCTATGTGAGAATCCCAGGGTGCCTTCCTCTGATGTTCCATAGCATTTTTTATGTCTGTTTAAGAGTACTTCCTATTTTATATCTATTTTTAGCAGTAATAATCTAGGTTTATGAAAAACCCCTGGAACAAAATTAAAGTTATGGCACGAACACCCTGTGTTAGAGTGTGTATAGTAGAGTCTTGTTCCTATACTTGAACACTTCTGCAAGGACCAGGGTCATTTGTATCTTTTGATTCCCCACTGGGTATAGCACAATGTCTTTTGCATGTAGAGGCTCAATAAATATTTCATGAGTGAGCAAAAGGCTTTCAACACCCATGTATCATCTAGTTTTCAGAGTAGTTGTCTGATGCTCTGCCCCATACTAAACGTGATTTTCCTTCTGTAGTGAAGATAAGCTAATTATACTTGTATTATTATTGTGTGTGTGGGTGTTTGTGTGTGATTAAATAAAAGAGAAGAGTATCAGAAGGAAATCAAAAGGCAGGATTGTTTGCATATGTTTTTCTGGAAAAAGTCTCAACTTAATTCTCTGCTGTTCCTTATTTGCATTTTGAAATATAACTTCTGTAGAGGGCTGGACCCATTCTTTTCCTGAAAGTAACAAGTCTGTTTTAGACAAATTACTGTGATGGAGCCCACATACAGTCGAAATACAGAGCCCTCTGGGCCCAGGATGGCTGCAATACCCGAGGTAACATTTGAATGTAATTTGAACTAATTATTTAACCATAAATGACAGCTCTGAACTTTGTGCTCATTTTGCATCATTTACTGCATTAGTGGGACATCTAATTATGAAGAAAGTATCTTCAGTGGTCTCTAGAAGCCCTGTAATAGAATAGAATAGAATGTCTGTACCAAACATTGTTTAAATAGAAGTGGTTGAAAATCCTCCATTAATCTTCGCCTTTGCATTTTGAATGATCTCTTGCTCCCACTTTAGGTATCAAGGGACTGAACCAGTCTGAACTGACTGTACAAGAATTTCAGTAAGAACAGGGAAGAGCAGAAAGGAGGAAGCTATTTGCATTCCTGGAAGGCAGAACTCAGAATTTATAATCTTTCATGGTACTAATAAAAGTTGGTCCATTTTCCAAATGCTGTTTATTTATAGAGAGCTTTTTCCCCTTTCATTTTCTAATTGTTAAAAAAAATTGTCTTTAAAAAAAAAGCCCACCTAGTATAGCAGTATATGAAGGAAAAGGCAAAGTGCATCCCATAACCCTCCAGGGCTCACCACATTAAGTTTGGTTTATGGTCTTTTAGGCTTTTGTTTTGTTGTTTAGTTTTAATGTATGCCGCTTTTTAATTTGCTGGGTTTTTTTTTCTCCTTGGATGGAGTTAAAAAGGCTTAAAAGACCTGAGTGAAAATGCTATTTGTCTTTTACCCCTTCCTCACATCTAGCTATATCTGTGTGCCTGTGTCTCAGGGTGGGAGTAGAGGTTTTACATGTACCATTTTGTTTCCATTTGCTGCTACCGACTTGCCCCCTAAATTCTGGGCTGAGGCAATCTTTGCAGGCAGATGGAGAATTGTTATCTGAGCCCTCCTCTCCCCACCCCCATGCCTTTGAAGGTTTGCACCTTCACATTATTTAATCACCTGTTCTTTCCACAAACATGTGGATTTCCTTCTCTGTACTGCTCTGACAATACCTTTTAGGGGTGTTTCTGGAGCTGCTGCTAAACCAACAGCAAGTTTCCTCTTCTGAAAGACTGGACCCTGGGAGGGGAGGAACTGGGGGAACTGAGTTGACATTTACAAGATTAAGTTTTTTGTTTTGTTTTGTTTTTTTATTTTGCTTCCATTCATACTAATTTACTGAGAATCTCCAAGCTCTCTAAGGCCCACTTGGGACACTAGTATTGATGTGACCTAGTTTGTCTGTTCCAGTGGTGGAAATAAAATATCGAAGTGATGAGTTTGCTTAGGGAGGGACCTAATTAAATAACCTGTGGAAGTTTAAGAGAGAGAAAGCTTATTTCAGTACAGAAAGTCCAATTTGAGCTGGGCAAATTTATGGCAAAGAATTTATTTCATTTTATTTTTTATCTCTGAAGACCCCTGTGACCTTGGTTAGTTCACATCATCTCTTGAATGACTGAAGGCCCTACATGTGAAAAAAACAAAAAATCCGTGGGATAATCTCTTTCAAAGAAAGATGAAGATGGTGTTCCCCTACATCAACTTTAAATTATTAGATAATTTTAAAACTGTTTATAACTGTACACACCAGCTATAATTAATAGACAAAGCGCTTTCTGTATGATACGTGTCCCTTTTTAAACTAGTATCAACCATATCAGTAATAATTAGATTAGTGTTTCCTGTCTTTCCAAGGCTTTTAAAACATCTTGTGGGAGGCAATTTGGCAAGATGCACACATCAGCTAAGGATTAATTTAACCCACTGACTTTGACCATTCTTTCCGCCCTAAAGTTGTGACTCTAGATTCTGTGAACCTTCCTGCCCCCTCCTAGCATACATAGACTGGACCAACTCATCACTGTCCCATTTTGTGCATAGTGAAAGTTTAACATATTCTAAAAACAAGAAGGACATTTTTTTTTTGGGGGGGGGGGGGTAGAGAGACAGAAAAGAGGCAAATTGAAATATGGCCTGGCCACCAGGACCAACACCCATGCTCTAGAGGAAAATTGGAGCCTATTTTCCTCCTTCCTTTCTCCTTTTTTTTTTTTTTTTTTTGTTCCTGTAATGATTTTTTCTTTCTATCTTACCTTCAAAGTAGATTGAGTAAGATTCAGTCTCCAGGAGATGGCTGATGAAATATGCTCCCCGTATTATTTGCATCTCATTCATTTATAGTCTAGTGAAGAACATTCCCAACCCTTTACAGCTACATGTTGTCCGTCGGGTGTGTCATAACAAACAGAACAGCCTTCTGGAATATATTGCTGAGTTCTTGGTTGCTGAATTTGCCTAAGTGTCCTCCTACCTATTGAATTGCCCCACTTTGAGCCAGTTATACTTGGCTAAGATTTCATATAGTACACTCTGGTACAGAAAGGATGCAACAGTTTTACAAAGAATGTAATTGAAAACTTTATAGTTCTCAATTTTGGCACAAAGGAGTCTTCGATTCAAATAGTGTTTCCCAACTCTTTCTATGAATTCTTTGGGTAAATTTTCACCATTTTATGCCTGATTTCTTTCCCTTCTCCCTCTTCATTCACAGCATGTGTGGCTTTCCTCCCTTCTTTTCCTTCCTGGAGCCACAGTAATGAATCTATATCTTTCAACATGCCCATAATATAATTTAGATTAGGACATTTTTCAGGTGTGGTTTTATTGATTCTTTTGGTCCCAAACTCTGTGTCACTGTAATCCCATGCTATTAATTGACGTAGAGAAAGGAAAATTGACATAATGAATACCTACTTTGCAACAAATATCATGCTAGGCTCATTGTAATAAACATTCTCCCTTAGTCATCATGGTAACCCTGCTTGGTAAGGATTACCATTCCACATTGTAATGTGAAGTCTGAAAACCAGAGATGCTAAATGCCTTGCCTAAGAATAGATGGCAAATCTGAGCTTTGAACCTAGATCACTGTGACTTCAAATACATGCTCTTTCCACCTCATGGGAAGACAATACAAGTCTTACCTTCACAAGAACAAGTGATGGGGCCTCCAGAGGTCATCACATATTTATTACTACAAATTTTATAGTCCCAGAGAGTGCATGCTACCTTAGGAACTAGAGATATGTGAATAGGATATTAGTATTGTACCCTATAAGTCATTGTAAAATGACCTTTAGGTGCTATTCTGTTTCTGAGCTGTGAGCAGTTCAGAATAATTATCATAATGAGGCCAAAGGAGTAATCCAACAATATTTTTTAAGCAACTTCTACATGTTTGGAGGAGGTTTGGTTATTTGTTTACCATAAAAGAATAGCAAATAGTCTTGCCCAGTGGCAGTTTAAAAATAAATGAGTTGATGGAAGGATTGAAACAATCAAAAACTTAAATATTCACAGCTATGGAACTGATTAGATTATGTTGTTGAAGATGAGGCAGGATGATAAGTTAGTATTGGCTACTGAGAACTGAGAACACCTCACAGAGGGAGGAGAAGAGTTTAGTCAGTCCTTTGAAATATAAGATCTAACCAGGTAGCCTGGATCTCTGTTTTCATCATTCGACTTCATTACTTTTTCATAATTAGACAAAAAAGGGGGTGGGGGGAGGACAGAAAGAGAGGGAGAATGTGAATAGCTCCAAGCAATTGGAGAAGTAGCTCCAACTTTTATATCCTTTGGACCATACATGTTCTTGTGTGAAGGACAGCACATCAAGACATGGTGGTGGGAAAATAGGTTGATAAAAGCCAGTACACCATAATTCTAGTCCTAATTCTACCATAGGGTATTGCATAGCTTTAGGCAAGTCAAATGACTTAGGCCCTCAGTGCCTTTTTCTGAAATTGTAGGGATTGAACTGGATGATTGCTGCATTCTATTTCAACTCTAGCACTTAACAATTCTATGATGTTTTTAATATGTTTTGATTGCTCATTGCATTGTATAAACATATATTAACCATCCTTATATGTAACAAAAAAGGTGTATTCTTTCTTCTAAAATGTTTAAGCTTGACCTTGCTGTGTAAAACAGCCTGGAGTATGTAATCAGAATTCTTAATTTTCAATTTTTCCTTCTTGTATTGATTGTATCTTTCTTAACATTTGAAGCCAGTTTTAAGTTTTGGTAATTGAAATAGTCTTTTAATTGTTTATTAAAAAGAAAGAACTAGGAGTAAAGGGTTACTGGTCTCTAATTCAGACTTTATTGTTAGATAGAATTGATAAAAAGATACATGATATTTTTAAGAAGAAAAGAATAGCAAAGGGAACACTTTAGAGAAAAAATAAGTAGCAGCCACTACATTTTCTGGTAGAATCAAATCCTTGAAGATTTGTCTATTCATGGAATGCTCTAGATAAAATCCTGCCCTCCATTTATTGGGAGGATACATCAAATTATTGAAACAATTTCTCTTTATTGTTTCCAAGTGTAACTTGTACCAACTCTCAGTTAAGTGTTTTCAATTGTCTTCTTAGCTGATTTAAGATATGCATAGATAGAAGAGGCCATTAGCACTGAAGTTGTGTACAAGGCTGCAATTCTTAAAGGGATTAATGCATCTTAAAAAACAACAACAACAACAACAAACACTGAATGTGCAGTGTATTTTGAAAGATTATTTTGTAAACCAGTGTCTTCTCCTTTATTTATCATATATCCTTGTGTTGGTAAAGGATAAATATTCAAATAAACCAAAGTAGAGTGAAATATACAAGTTCCTTCTCAATCAGAAAATGAATGCTTCTCTCTCCCTTTCAATTCCAAGATGGCCTTATATATAGCTACTTATATTGGAAGGCAGAAAATGTTGCAAGACCAGCAGACTCTAAAGTAGCCCCTGATCTTAGTTTTCTGGGACAGCCATAACAAAGTACCATAACCTGGACGACTTAAAACAATAGAAACTTGTTTCACAGTTCTGGAGGCTAGGAATCTGTGGCAGTTTGATTTTTTTTTGTAATGAATTCCCAAAGAAGAAAAAATTGTGTTTGCAAACTAATCTATTCCTCTAGCTGTGATACCCTTTGATTGTATTAGAGTCAGCTGAGATTCTTTGATTAAATTATGTTAAGATTAGGGCTTTGATTTGACCACATCAGTACGTTCTCACTCTGAGTCCTTGCTGCGTTGTTGGGCTGATATAAATGGACACTCACTCAGGAAGAGAGAGAGCTCTGTAGACACAGAAGAGGAGAGAACTTTGATCTCAAGGCCCGGGGAGAGTTGGACCATTTGCTTGATTGTTTGCAGCATAAGAGAATAGAGCAGCTGAGCAGCTGATAAGCCTGATACAAGCCTGATGCCAGACTAATATAGGAAGCCCTGAGAGACGAGCCCTATGCCAACCTACAGCTGTGCCTGTTGAGCCTTAAGAAAAAGAAAGAGGGCGGCGGACTTGGCCCAGTGGTTAGGGCGTCCGTCTACCACATGGGAGGTCCGCAGTTCAAACCCCAGGCCTCCTTGACCCATGTGGAGCTGGCCCATGCGCAGTGCTGATGCGTGCAAGGAGTGCTGTGCCACGCTGGGGTGTCCCCGCGTAGGGGAACCCCACGCGCAAGGAGTGCACCCCATAAGGAGAGCCGCCCAGCTCGAAAGAAAAGTGCAGCCTGCCTAAGAATGGCGCCTCCCACATGGAGAGCTGACACAAGATGATGAAACGAAAAAGAAACACAGATTCCCATGTCACTGATGACAACAGAAGTGGACAAAGAAGACGCAGCAAATAGACACAGAAGAACAGACAACCGGGAAGAGGGGGTGAGGGAAGAGAAATAAATAAATAAATAAATCTTAAAAAAAAAAAAGAAGAAGAAAGGAGAGAACAGGCAGAGGTCGCCCGCCACCTTGCATCAACATGTGATAAATGACTTCAGTGAGAAGCCTTTAATTGGACTTTTCAAGCTTTTTGGGGGGTAAAAAAGCTTTTACCCCAAATAAATACCCTTTATTAAAGCCAACAGATTGCTGGTACTTTGCATCAGCTCTCCTTTTGGCTGACTAATATAGAGTCCAAATTCTCAGGAGAATCCTTCCTTGTCCTGGCTTCTGGTCGTTTTCTGGCAATCTTTGGATTTCATTCTCTGCCTAAGTCATCACATGGCATTCTCCCTGGTGTCTGCCTGTCTGTGTTTCTTTCTCCTGGTTTAGGATGATACCCAGTCATGTTGGATTAAGACTTACCCTAATCAGTTTGGCCTCATCTTAAGTAACAATATCTTCAAAGACCCTATTTTCAAATAAGGTCACATTTACAGGACCAGGGGTTAGAACTTGAACATATTTTGCTGGACAGAATTCAACTCATAATATCCCCCATTATGCCCACCCCTAGGAGTCATGCCTGTGTGAGTATGATCCTTCTCTTGAGTGTGGACAATACCTGTGACTTGCATTGACTCGATAGAATATGGCATAGGTGACATGATCTACATGATTACTTGAATATTGTTACCTTATGTAAAATTGTAACACTTATCATACAAGAGACCCTCTCACCTGCTGGCCTTAAGAAGTAAGGTACCATATGGAAGTGGCTGTGCACCAAGGAGCTAAGGGCAGCCAATAGCCAGCAAGAGACTGAAGCTTTCATTTCAGCAGCCTGCAAGCAAATGAAGGTAGCCAACAACTGTGTAAACCTAGAAGCAGATCCTGCCCCAAACCTCAGGTGAGACCACAATCCTGGCCACTACCTTGATAGAAGCCTGTGAGACCCAGCCAACGCATGTCTGAACTCCTGACCCATGGAAACTTAGATAATGAATGTGTGTTACATTAAACCAGAAAGGTTTTTTATTGTTAGGCAGCAATAGATAATGAATACAATCATGTTGTTTTTAAAATCCACCATTTCTTCATCTTTCATTCTCTATATGATAAGTGAAGGTGGCTTGCTACTTCTATCCTCAGAATCAGGGTTTTTTTAAAAGAGTTTACTCATCTGTGGCTCTGTTAGGCAATAATTCTGTTCCACCGTTTCTGATATTTCTTCAAGAGACATGTCCTCTTACTATTCTTTATAAGGAAGTCCCATGAGGTTGAAAATCATTAATACTTGTTGAATCAAGTTGAATTATATAAAGATGAGTTTTTCTGAAAGCTATTTTTGAATCTTCCTATAGCTAAGCTAAGACGGTCTCTTAGAACTTCTGCTGGGATGTGGGAAGAGGGGATTCATTCTGTGAATGTGAACTCCTGTCATTTGCATGTTAGTGAAATTGTTAAAAATCACATTGAGGAGCCTTGGAAATGAAGCTGCTGTTCTACAAGATCACTCTTCTGTCTAAAGAATGTTAAAGAAGTAGAGAAGGAACTCAAACTGTCCAAATGATGAATGTAGATAAAGTTTTATATTAGCATTACCTCTCTCACCTTCACCAAGCCTAAGTGACCCAAGATGTAGTTAGCTAGAGAAATACAGGGGCTGGACAATTTGGAAATGACAGAGAACCTTGATACTCTTAAGCAAATTGTAGTCCTAAGATAGCCCTAATATGGCCCCAGTGTGGTCATGTCACTTCAGACTTATGTGGATATGTGCCAACCCTCAACTACACTATCTTGCATTTCTTTACTCACTCAATCAACTGGAAAATGAAGAGCTATTTAAAAGTCCCCAGAGACAGGTGCATATGGCAACATGAATGAACATAGAGAGTATTATGTTGAGCAAATTAGCCAGGCACAAAAGGACAAATATGAACTGAGTATGGTGAGTAAAGTTACAGAGGTAAACACTAGAGCATAGGTTACTAGGAAATAGAAGGTGGGTTGAGAGTGGGAGCTGATGCTTAGTGTATGTAGCATTATTAATAAGGTTAATTGTAAAAGTGTAGAAATGAATAGAGCTAATAGTTACACATTATAATGAGTATAACTAACACTGCTGATTTATAATATGAATGTGGATGAAAGGGGTGGTCTGTAAATGTAAATGTCAATTGAAAGGAAACTGGAAAATGATCTAGAAAATGTGTAACTGATTTTGGTGGTGAGTGAAGATTGTGGTTAACAATATAAATGTAAGAATGCTCTTCTTTTACCAAGTACTAAGAATATGGCGATACACGAGAAAATTACAACTAATGTAACTTATGGACCATAGTTAACAGTAATGTAATATTTTGCAGCATTAGGAAGAAGATACTATTTCAATTCTGAGGGACAATAATAGGGTGATATAAGGAGTTATAGAATTTTTCCTTTTGGAGTAATGCAAACGTTCTAAAATTGACTGAGGTGATGACAGCACAATTCTGTGATGAAATGAGAGCCACTTACTATACACTTTGAATGGATTGTACAAAGCATGGGGCTATATAACACAAGAAATCCAGTGGTAGAAGATGGACCATGGTTAACAGGACAAATATGCAAATGTTCTCTCATGAACAATAAAAAGTGTATAATACTCATATAAGGTATTAGTAATTGGGTGGTTTGGGGGGAAAATACACCAAATATAAGATATGGACTATAGTTAGTAATAATACTTTGACAGTGATCTTTATAGTTTGTGACAAATGTTTCACAAGAATGCAAGGTGTTGGTGGTGGGGAGATGTTTGGGAACATTGTGTGGTGATATTCATGTTTGTTTTGTAAATTCACAACTTTTACTATATAATTACTGCTTATGTATGTTCATGTATGAACAATATACTTCAAGAAAATTTTATTTTTAAAAATCCCCAGAGATAGCACTTCATATTTCTTTCTTTATAATTTGTATCATATCATTTTTCACTTTTGATCCCAATATCAGCAAAGACCCTCATCTTTAAAGCCTCATTTTCATCATTGTTCTGTCCTACAAGAGATTTCATTCAATGCTGAATGAATGAATGAATGAATGAGTGAGTAGATGAAGATGCTTAAAACTTCAGTATAACAAATCATTCCTTAACCCTTGGGGATATTACGTTTGGTGTAGTTATATATATATATGTCTAGCTCAGATTTCTTTTTATAGATAAGCATTTTGTTAAACTATTCCTAAACATTATTCCTAAAACAATTCCTAAAACAGAAAGAATCTGGGGAGATCAATTGGTCCATAAATTAACCAGGGAAGTGTTGATTATTTCCTGGGCTCAGAATATGGCATTCTGCCTGTCAAGTGATCAAAGAACTCTTCAAAGTTGTGAAAAATTGCCAAAGGACACATAGCTCAGAAATGGCAGGGAAGAGACATATAAATCCTGTTTTTCTGAGTCTAAACTTTATATTGTCTCCACAATATTCACACATCATATATATATATACATTCAGGTGACATTTTCTGGGCACCTACTATATCCCATGTACTGTTAGATATGGTGAGGAATATGCATATGAATAAGACCTAGAAGTTGCCCTTACAAAGAAAAAGAATCAGTAGGTTAAATCCTGTGGAAAGAAAGGAAAAGATGCACAAAAGGAAGGGCAGAGTGAAATGAGTGATGTTAGATTATAAATTTGTAGGCATAGATAGGTTATTTTATGTTTCTGAGAATGAAGGTTAATAATCTTACAGGTTGGTGGGAATGATTGATTGAGATAACATGGGAAAGGTCTGGCAATAAAAGAGGTATTGGTAATGTGAATATCAGAATGAACTTTAGAGTATCTTTGGAGGGTCCCATGGAAAAGCCTCTAAGTAAAAGTAGTTCTGGGTAAAGGCAGGAATGTGGGCTTGGAACTGAGTGAACTTGGACTCCAGTCACCCCCCACCTTGCACCCATGGCTGCCACCAGCAACTACTAACTGCATCAAAGCCTGTCTCCTCAGTTGTAAAATAAGATCATTGCAAGGCCCACTCACAGTGTGGTTAAGAAGAAAATGCAGATGATGGCACAGGTGTAGTAGTAAATTGTGAAAATATACCATAAAGTTGAATCATTATTACTTTTTTACCCATCAAGAATGTAATAGGAGCCCCTGTCTTTTTAAGAATGTATTCTTTTGCCTGTTTACAAAACTGTGACATTCTCTTCCTCATTACTATTTCCTTTGTAGCCAAACAAATAAACATTTTAAACAATCTTTGTCACTATCTTGCTTTATTTTGCCAAGACTTTGAATACTGTAAGTGTTGTGTGTGCGTGTGTAATTAGTGTTGAAATATTTGGAATTATGGAGAACTGGTGAATATGCACTGTGAGTACTCATGAATGTATTGTGTGCAACCTCAGAGTAGTCACGTTTTACCTTACACCCAGCTTTTCCACAAAACTCAAACTCACCTGTCCTCCATCAGAGACAAGTTTAACAAATAAAAAATAACACTTTTAACTGCTTTGAATGGAAACTTTATTAACATGCATCTCTCCATTTTGCACAGGCCATTCTCAGCATGTGGAAACCCCTGATGACTCGAGGTCAACATCATGACATCTATTATTATGCTCTGCTGAAATTCAGTAATTTTTCTCTCCCGTCCCCTCAGGCTCTCAGCTGTCATCTCTGTCAGCTGTGCTGCCTTTCACAGTCTTTCCCACCATCTTCTTATGTTTATTGGTTCTAATCTCCTCTAGTATGAGGAAGAAGCAGCAAAATGGTCTTTAGAATTATTGGTGAATTATGAGCCAATAAGCCCTGATTCAAAGGCGCCTCCATCGGAGGAAAGTAACTGCCCCTGCTCCTCATGCGCTGAGGCTTTCTTCCTTTCTTCCTGACTCTCAGGGAAATCTGGACGCGGGTCTGTTACTTTACATGCTCTCTTATGTTCTGCTCTGATTTTTGTTTATAAATTGTAACAACTGGATCATTTCAAATTGTTTCAGTTCCCTGTGGCTTTAAGAACAAGCTGATTTGAAGCCACATATTGTTGGCAGCTTTCATCCATTTATTTGGACTATCAAGCAAGAATGCTCGCAATCTTTCAAATGAAAAAAGACATCTTTATTTCCAGTTCACACCTTTCATAATAAGAAGGGTATTTGAAATAAAGCCAAAAGAGCATAACTTACTTCTCTAACTTCATATTTCAAATGCCTGCAACAGCAAGAGAATATTTCCTTAATATCCCACATCCCACCTTACCCCCAAATCAGCAGCAGAAAATCAGAGTGATGCATTGAGTCTCAGACAGCAAAAATAAATAAATAATAATCTACTTAATTTGTAAGAAAGGTCTCAAACTTTCCTAAAGTCTATCTTTGGGAAGTAACAAGAGTTAGGAACCCAATAAAGATGCCTTTAGTTATATTGAAAAAAAAAAAAAAATCTTTGAAAGGAGCATTGTGCCACTGTTACCAAAAGGAACCTATATCAGAATGACCAGAAACTTAGAAATATTGTATGAAACACAAATCTCCTTTTTGTGTTGAGACCAGAACTTGGAGTCCAGAAAACTAAGTCTCCCAGCCAAGGTGATAACTTTCTGCAGTAGAATAGTGGAGCTGAGAACATAAGGAAGCAGATTCTCCACTGTGGGGTAGTTGACAGATCTTACACTTTTATCTTCCTGGGTCCATTTCCCTTTTGCATACTGTGAACCACCGGATAACAACTCCTTGCTTGATAAACTACTTTTGTTTACTCTTTCCTTTGCTGAGACAGCTTTCCCTGCCCCAGGTCTGCATTTCCACCCTCTGTGCTGGTACCCTCCAGTTACCTCTTCTTGAGCCTGTCTCCTCCCAGCTGGGAAATGTTCTCAGTGTCTAGATGTTTCCATGGTATTTGACCTACTAGTCTCTGTGATGGCTATCGTCACATTGTACCTAGGGTGACAGTAATTTATGTAATAGTTTAACTCTGTAGCATATCTGTAAGCCCCTGAGGGTAGGATCTGTTTCTAATTTATCTGTTCCCCATTTGGAACCACACCCAATGCAGTTCTCAAACTGTGCCATTAATTAACATATATTAAAGGAAGAAAGGGAGGGATGGAAGGAGGAAGGAAAGACAGACTCAGAAGGGCAGAGAGAGGGAGGGAGGGATTATATGATTTTTAGGAGGAAAGGCATTTCTTTTCCAACCTCTTGCCTTTGTTAAAATATGTCAGTGCATATGCATGCACATAATGCAGCTCTCAGCTTGTACTTTTCCAGTCCCTTCTTAATCCCTTTCATTGGCTCCGCCTGCCCTGCCCTTCCCCAGTGCCTGTCAGGACTGTTACTTCTTCAGGCCAAGGCCAAGGGACATGCAGCAGGGTTTGTTGTGATTACTTTGGCCAAGGACCAGGACTTGAGGGAAACTGGGCAACAAGCATTTCAGGAGCAGGACTAGGCTGGGTTGTTGCAAAAGTTTTATATTCACCCTAATTGTAGCTCACATCGGCAAACAGAGTAAACACCCATGCAAATTACTAAGTTACACTGAATGTTCAAGGATGTCAATAATCGCCTTGGAATCCAACTGAAATATTTTTTTACTGAAACAGAAACCAGGCACCGCACAGTCTCTCCCCATCATTGGAGACAGATTTGGTGTATACACACGAGCCATGAAAGGGCCGCCCTTAAGGTACGTATATCACACTTGGCAGCAGAGTAGAGTTGTAGCAACAGCCACATTCTATTCTTAGGCACCTCTCTTTTCCTCTGTCTTAAAACAGGATGATAGAAAAGGGAGTAAGGTTTACAGTAATATAGGGTCTTACATTAAAGTACAGGAGAAAATTAGCATTCATTTTTATCTAAAGCCCAGGTGGGTAGGGGTGAGTCAGTGAAAACCTGTTCAAAGGGAATGCTAAGTCACATTTTATGTCAGATACTCTGTGGCTGTGGCAGTGGCACTGAGTAGCCCAGAATTGCTCCAAGTCCTATTTTTATATTCACTCAGACAGATCTTAATGAGTTAAAAGGATGTCTACACAAATTCACAAGTCCAAGTCTCCATTTGACCATGAGTCAGGCTGCAGACCATGATCATGGGCTTCTCGGTGGTAGTAGGCTTTTTTTTTTTTTTCCTCTTTTCCTTTCTTATAAATGAGTCAGAAGACTCACTGGTAAACCATGTGTGCTGTTGAGTGAGGCTTCTTTTACTGGAATTACACCGTTTGGGGAAGTACGTGTCCTCTAAGCCTTACTATATCTACCCAGGGAAACATGCTCCTCCCCTGATTTCCCATCCTGTACTTGCCATGTTGAAATGGACTATTGGGGTTTCCCACTGCCCAAGAGTCTTAAGTTTCTATTTCCACATTTTGACTGCCAGTTCTATATTTGGTTAAGAGCCTGCTTTTTGCCTGTTTCCTAGGGAAACCGTTTGTAAAAGCTGCTTTGTCCATCTGCCTTCCCTGCCTGGGTTTTTGATTGTGTACCCTGATTATTTCCTAATGTGACAGAAAAACACTGGGCCTAAAATGAGGGACAACCCCTTGAAATTTGTTAAAAAGAAGTATATGAAAATGAGTGGTCACTTAGGAAATCATAGTAGGAAGAAGCACGGGTGGCAAGTATATCTATGTTTCTAGTTGACTATATGTTTACTGCCTCCTATAAGAAAGCCAGTGTCTGTGTACAGTGGGAAGGTCAAGAAATCTTATAGTATAGAAGCAAAAACATTAATGATAAAACATAAACATACACATAAAAACATTCCCTGCAAGACCTTTCAGTCAGAACCATCAGCTGTGAAATAGTTGAAAGAACACTAGATTTAAAGGCAGAAAACCTGAGGTTTGTCACATCATTTTTATAACAGGGAGGATCTCTGCATCAATAAGAGAAACTTATTTTTGAAATCTGGGCCCGTTTTGCTAAAAATTCTGCACACCAGACACTGCCTTTATTAAAGAAATATGCATTTCTTTTTCCAGTTTTTTTTTTTTAAGATTTATTTATTCATTTATTTATCTCCCCTTCCCCCTCCCAACCCGATTGTCTTTTTTCTGTGTCTATTTGCTGCGTCTTCTTTGTCCGCTTCTGTTGTTGTCAGCAGCACTGGAATCTGTGTTTCTTTTTGTTGCGTCATCTTGTTGTGTCAGCTCTCCGTGTGTACAGCACCATTCCTAGGCAGACTGCACTTTCTTTCGCGCTGGGCAGCTCTCCTTACGGGGTGTACTCCTTGCGCGTGAGACTCCCCTACGCGGGGGATACCCCTGTGTGGCAGGGCACTCCTTGCGCGCATCAGCACTGCGCATGGGCCAGCTCCACATGGGTCAAGGAGGTCCGGGGTTTGAACCACGGACCTCCCATGTGGTAGATGGACGCCCTAACCACTGGGCCAAGTCCGCCGCCCCCTTTTTCCATTTTTATACCCCAAGACACATAAACAATGGCCAACCAGAGCTGTGCATAGTGGCATAATCAGGGTCACTGTACTGGGTTGATACTGTCAGTAAACATTCTAATTCCAGGTAGGTGATTGTGCATTTTTAGGCTTTTGAAAATTTAAACTTAACTCCTGAAGCTTCATCCTGCAGGCTTCATGGATGTGCCCAGCTCCAGGGACACCAGGTTGAGAACCACTAACCTGGAGGATTTCTAAGATGTTTTCTAAGTTGCTAGTTGCTTAAATTACCTCCTGAATTATTTTTTAGAGAGAAGGCTGGCAGAGTCGGAGAAGGCAGTGTACTTTGTGACTTTATAAAACCCCTATGTTTACCTGGCCCTTGGAGTCACGCCTGTGAGCCTGATGCCTGTTAAGCTCTTCCCTATTCCAAATGATTCTGCATTCCAGAAGTCATGGATGAGGCCGGTCCTTCACTAGGGGCTCGTGGTTAAAGACCAGGTGGGAGGAGGGGGAGTTCAGGTGTCAAGTCAGGACATTGTCACTTGCCTAGCATTAGAAACAGAGCCCTCAGCAGAAAGAAATCTGTTGTTTCGTTTAATTACTTTTCAAGATGCCATTACCAGAAATTTTTATGTAAATACATATTTTATTCCCCGAGGCATGTTAATATGAGACCAAAATTATACAACACTGAAAGGAAAACATTTCCTTTTTACTAGTTCTGTCTGTGTTATTGGGAACATGCTATAGGATGTTGAAGGAGTTCAAACTTAGCCATAGGCTCTTTCTTTGGTACTTAAGTTATAAAATCATAGAAATGAAATATCAATATTGAGCATTTAACACAATTCAATTTAATGAGCACTTCCTGGCTACCTTCTTAGATGGGCTCATGATCTGGAAGATTTAGATACCATTAATGATATAAAACCTTACAGACCCTAATAATTTGCTAAGAGCATTTAAC
This sequence comes from Dasypus novemcinctus, assembly GCF_030445035.2. Classification (NCBI taxonomy): domain Eukaryota; kingdom Metazoa; phylum Chordata; class Mammalia; order Cingulata; family Dasypodidae; genus Dasypus; species Dasypus novemcinctus. Next base: position 63,871,205 of record NC_080676.1, read on the forward strand.
TACCATACTGCTTAAATAATACTTGATGACTTACAAGAGGTATTTATTTATCAAATACTTAAATTGCACTTACTATATGTCAAGGTTTTAAGTGCTTTATTAATCCATTTCATCCCCAAAGCAGGCCTTTGAAGTGGGTGCTATTATTATCCCCATTTTGCAGTGAAGAAGCTGAGGCACAGAGAGGATAAATGATTTGCTCAAGTCATATAGTAAATAAAGTGGCACCCAGGCCAGGATTTCTGTCTGGCATGTGAGTTTTTATCCACTGTGCCATGCTCTGAATGGGCAAGGGAAGGAAGAAATTGCTTCAAGTTCTGGGAATCAAGGTACAGGCAGCGAAGAAGGTAGGCTGGACCCTACAGAGAATGTTTGGGAATGTTGGCATTCTAAGAAGTAGAAATTGCATGAGCAATGGCCTCGAGGTGGAAAATGGTATCTGTGGTTGTGTTGAAAGGACAGTAAGTGGACAAGTCTGGAAAAGGGAGTTTGGGTAAGTGGGAGTTAAGATTGAAAACAACAGTTGATGCGAGAATGTGAGAGGCTTTGAAAGTCAGGTCAATGAATTTATTCCTTATTCCGATAACATGCATAGAGCCCACTGCCTGGTTGCTGCACAGCTCACATTTTCAGATACCACTTGAATCTTTTGGGAAAACATTTGACATCATAGTCTGTGTTGAGTTTGGCTGCCAATTTTACATGCTTTAAAAAAATTTTAATTTGCCCACTGAGATTCCTCCAAAGATTTTTAAAGTCTCTTGTATCTACCAACCACCTTCTCCCCAAACCTGCCCAGTTTGGCCTTTACTTAGACCAATGTCAGGGATAATATCATGCACATAAACCAGTCCAAAGGATGACTTCTTACTCTGAAGAGTAAAATATCCACGTATTGAGAGCCTTCATTCACCCTCTGTCTTAGTGAGGCAGTGAAGTTGTCAGATTGCTCCCCCCACCTAGGGCATGGGAGTGCAGGCTTTAGAGTCAGGCAGCTCTGTGCCAGAGTGGTGGAACACGTCGTTCACCTCCCTGAGCCCAAGTTTTCTCATTTGTATAATGGAGAGATTAATTGTATTTGCCTAACAGGGGTTTTGGATTATTAAGTAATCCACATAAAATACTCAGTCCAATGCTGTGCACATAAGTTCCCAATAAATAATAATTATTATTTATAATAACATGAAGAACTGAGGATTAATCATGCCAGTCAAGGTACATGACTTCTACTGTGGCTGGTTTATTTTGTGAAGCCACAGGCCTATGCCAAAAGGCAATGGTAATAAAAGGGATAACGTTTCAGGTACCTTTTTACTAAAGTGGACAGCTAGAATTTGTCTCACATCCTTTCTTGCAGCCCTTGTCCTGATATTTGTCTCCAGGGAGAAATCTGATGGGCATTATGGATTCTGAGTGGATAGAACATCCCCAAAGAAATTCCAAATAGTAAAACTGAGAGAGGTTAACATAGTGTATGACTTCCAGTGTTTAAACTAGCAGCTGTTCTTTGCCCCAGTTGCCCATCAGAATTATGTGGGGAGTATTCTGAACATACCAGTTCTTGGCTTTTACCCCCAGACTACTCATTTTATTTGTCTTCGGTGGGGAAGCAGAAGTGGAGGGAGCATTATTATATTTTAAGCTGCCCAAGTGATTCTGATGGGCAGCTAGGAGAAAAACTATGGTTTGTATAGAGGATGGGCAAGCCAAGGAAGGACATGGCAAAGCTCTGATGTGACCATGGGATGAATCTTCATAAAACAAGTAAGCAACTACTTGAAGCTTTGCTTTTCCTGTATCTCTTATCTAGGTGGGGCATTTGTAGGCAGGACAGTTTAAAAAAAGGAGAGGAATGCCAACATCAGGTATGTGAAAGCTGCTTCTATTCTTCAAATAGATAGCAGGCAGGGACTTTCAGAATTCACCTTGGGAAAATGCAAAGGCATCTACTATATGTGTGCTGAGGTGAACTATATGTACCTATGTAAAAGCCTCAATGTCAGGCTGACTGAAAGGAGAGATTTTGCTAGCCATGCTTGCTGACAAAATAATAAAAAGAATTCTGTGATTTTCATACGAGTCCTGTAGTTCATTATACTGGGTTACAGCTTATCTCTTTTCTCCATGCTCTCTCATTTCCAATTTCTAAATTGTGAGAGATTATCTAGTTCAGTTTCACCTGACTCATTTTACAGATGAGCAAACCAAGTGATGAGCCTGACATTGCAAATGTGATAGAAGCAGATTCTAGATTCCCCGTCTAGTGTGCGATGGGTCATGCTATTATTGGACTCTGGGATGGAATCACTAATTTAGGATTGTCCATACCTTTTCTGCTGACCTTTTTCTGATTACTAAGCTGAAGCCTTCAGTATTCCCATGCTCTCCTGGCTCACCAGGTGTCTTATTTGAAGAAACTCCAGGGGACCAAAGTTTCTTCTTTTTGAAAGCACAGTTCTTACCTTAACTGCCCTAGGTATCTCTGCAGAAGAACCATGACCTTGCTGAGAGCCACTGTGTGCCAAATGGGCCTTAATTTTCCCTAAGTACTTTGGAGGAGAAAAACAATAATCTTTATGATGGGCTTTGGCTTAATCCCCATACCCTTTAGGAGAACGTGGAATTTGGCATAACTGATTCTGATTTAAAGAAAAATTATTTGTTCTGAAGTCATTTTTCTAATTAATAGTAAAAGAGGATTGAATTTTGCTATGCAATGTCATCTAGCCTTTGAGATTTTAGAATAAGAGGATCCAAGCCAACTGCCTTCTCCTCTGTGAAATCTTACCAATCAAAGCCTTTGCTTGGGTAAAAATTTACCCTTGGTGTACACAGGGTAATGCTCATGCCTCAGGTATAGCACAGACATATTCCTTCTTTGGTTTGCTTATTCATACTATGACAATTCATTGACCATGACTTATGTGGCAAGGTGGATGAAGGATGGAGGTGATATCCAGTGACGTGGAAGGAAATCACAGGGGTAGGGCTACATGATGGGTAAAGAGAAACCAGCAGAGGTTTGTGAGTACAGAGGAATAATATAATTAAATTTGTATTTTATAAAGAGAAACATCTGACTATGGCTTATCCATTCAGTACTTACTGAGCACCATCTGCAAGGTAGACACCATGCTTGGCGCAGAAGATACAAGAGTGAATAAATAATGGTCCTTGCCCTCAAGGAGCTCACAGTCTATTGAGTTTCCTTTTTGACTTTCCCACTAGATTGTGAGCTCCTGGAGGGCAGGCACTTTTGTTCAACTGGAAAAGAGCAAAATGTCAAGGTTAGACCTGGATTACAATCTGAGCTCTATTATTTTTACTGTTTCACCTCAGTTTACTAATCTATCAGTTGGGGCTAATAATGCCTACCCTATCAAGGAGCTGAAAAAAAGAAATGAGGGAAGGATGGGGCATACTTCTCATAGCAGGTCCTTTGTAAAAGAGGTTTCCTTCCATATTACAGAGGCTGGCATGTGGTAGCCATTCAGAAAATGCTGTTTCTGCCTCTGTGACTGGAGAGCCTATGTACTCTGGTGTCTCAGAGTTGGAAGGGTTTCAACTAGGACCCTGCATTTGTCACTAGCAGATTCCTTCTCAGCTTGGTCAATAGTCAAGTCACTTACTCCGGTCTGAACTAGCTATCAGGGCTGCTGTTGGATTCTGGACTTTCAGTTCCTGAATCCCAGACATCTTGCAAAAGTCAGAACCAAAGTCAAAAGAAAATGACGATATTTCCTCTTCAGCCAAAATGCCATTATTTCACCAAGGACAACAAATCCTCTTGGCAGGAGAATTTTATTTGCTTGTGCCTGTGCAAGCAATTGTATTTGCAAATGATGACATCCTTCTCAGAGTGGCCTTAAAGAAGAGGTCTTGGCTATAACTGAACTTTGAGAGTTTATTGTTTTCAGAGCATTTTCTTAATTATCTCACTTATCCCTAATAAAGTCTTTCTGAGGTATACATGGCAGGAATTACTATCACTAACTATATTCATTGAATCCCTTGAGACCTTGAGACCTACAGAAATGAAGTAACTTGCCCAAGCTCATACAGCAAGTTGTTCTCCCTGTTTGTAAGATGTTTACTGTTGCTTTAGAGAAACGGACAGAGTGAATATTTGTACTTTTTGACTGGTTAACACATGATGGCACATCAGGAAATCTGAGCTCAAGGTTTGGTTTAGGAAATGACCTTAGAAAATTCAGAGTGGGATTCCTAAGACCGATATGATTCTCTGACCTGTGACATCACTATATCTGTCCTATAGACTTGGTTCACAAGATAGGTCTATTCTATCATAGGCAGCATCTTCTATTCATGATGTCATCAATATCTACATTGAACAAAATCTTGAAGATTTACATAATTCTTCCAGGAGCACTGATCTGCAAATCCATCTCGTGAAATGTAGATAGAACCCACCTGGTATAGCATTTGCCTGTGAGGCCAAGAGAGGTTGTGTGACATATGCTAGGTCATGTGGTTAGTAAGAACTGATGCTTAAATCCTAGTCCTCTGGCTTTTAAATCCATTGTTTGTCATACTGCATGACATCTCATTCTCATGATCTAAGCTGCTTCTTGTTCTCTGGATTAGACTTACCCTTCGGAAGTTAGAGCTTGGTAAGATTAAACCTATATACTTCTAAATTTGTCAGAGGAATGCTAATATAAAATATCCTTTGAAGTGAAAAATATATCTATAAAGGGTCTATTCCACTTGTTTAAAGAGAAGTTTTCATGTATTTCCCAAATTTACCTCTAATTTTTAATGTTCCCCAAAAAGGTTCAAAGTCCCTTTAATCTACAAGTTGGAATTAAGAGGATGGCCTAATTTTATGCCCCTTTTGAGCATAAGGAATAACACATTTTAAGGATGATGAAATGTAGATGAGCTCTAAATACTTAACCAAAATCTGTAAGGTCACAACTAGGTACAGTGAGAGAATAGCCAAGGTTTTATCTCTTTCCTCAAAATTGCCCCTCTTCTAGAGTTAATTTAATAGTTGCCAGCACAAATGCTAGTGCCAAATAGTCCTGGCTTTGAGTCCTGACTCTGGTAGTACTACCTGCAACACTTCTGGCAACCTAGTGGTATAGAAGATAACTAATTACCTGTAGTCTGTAAAACTTTAACTTAGTGCAATGCCTGCTTTGGGTAATGAAGTTTACTTCTTATCACTGTTTTCGTCATCTAAAACTCCCTCTTTTCCTCTTTAGGGCACTTCTATTCACAGTCACTACCCCTCCCCTGCCCAGAGAGAAAATAGCATCAACCACACCTTACCATCTCTTTAAGCCATTGTGTCATGGAGCATTTTACATTTCGAACTTTATCCTTACCTTTATAATCAAAGTGCTGACTAATCCAATATCCGCCACCTTGTGCCTGCTTAGCAATTACTATTTGGATTAACACATTTTCATTTTTAGTTATGAGAGCAATATAAAAACAGAGCCCAAAGTTTGTCAAGTAGCAAAGGTAAAAAAATGAATGCCCACAATGCCACACTTGTAATACCACACATGGCATAGCAATGAAGACTTTCGACTGTGGATCCCTGTTGAATTCTGGCTGCATCATCTTGAGCACTCCACATACACCTCTGTGCTTCAGTTTCCTCATTGCTGAAGGAGGGGAATAAGACTGCCTACCTATTAAGATGTTAGGAGGATGATGTGCATTTGAAGCCTTTAGAATAGTGCCTGGTTCAACACATTTGGCTGTGACGATGATAGGAGAATGCCGAGGATGATTTGTGTGTCCCCTTTATGAATGTCGTTCACAAAATACTTAAGTGATTTTGCTTCTTCTGCTCCCTTTGTCTGTTGTAAGAAACCTATGCATTAGGACATTGAAGATTATTATATCCATTTAAGGAAATGGGACCCAGCGAGGAGAAATTACTATCTAAAAAGCACCCAGCAAGCTTATGGCTAAAAGGTATGTAGAGCTTGTTAACAACCAGAGCTGTTCTGTCCTTATTTTCTATATGCTTTTCTTGACTGGAAAAATAAATTCTGGTGGTGGGTGTCTAGTTACTATCTGCTAGTAACTAGTTCCTAGTTACTAGTAGATTACATGAAAGAGACAGTAGAGCACATTGAGTTCTTTCTGTCTGGCTTTTATGATAATTTTGGCTTTGTACGATTGTACCTCGTATCCACAGGAACTTGGGTACCTAAGGGACGGATGGGAGTACTCCTTGACTATTACAGCCAGCTAAGCCTTTTTGTAAAAGCAGCATATAAAACACACCTCAGAACTCTGTAGAACCTATCGAAGAATAGAACCTCAACATGATCTTCGCCCCTTTTGTGGCAGCATAGCTATTGCAGCAAAATCCCAGGCACCCGTATTTCTCCACTGGTCTTCCTCTGAGCCTTGGAGTTTTTAGCATCAGAAGTCACCAGAGCCACTTTCTTTAAATCCTCACTTTCTTCAGCTTTCATTAAGCAATTACTTTTTTAGCTCAGCAGCAAAACGCATATGGGTGGGTAGTGCTTCTCGAGTCTGGAGCAGCTAAACTGATGTTCCAGGGTTCTGGGTTGATCTTCACACAGTTTAACCCATACAGCCTCATCTCTGGGTTGATGTGACCACCCAGACAGTTCCTAACCTTTACTAATATGTTACCGACATCTTCATGGACAGTACCAACAATGAAACCAACAGAATGGAACATAGAAGGACATAAGAACTGGAAATCAGTTATATGTACATTTACCTAAGAGGAAAGATCTGACTTGTCACCTTGACTCATTTGTGTGTACCTCTCTTCAAGACTTCACTTGGATTGTCATTCTCACTACATTTCTCGCTATCTTATATGTACCTTCATCCAAAACCTGGTTCAAACTTCAGCTAGCATCTCTTCCTCTGTGTTCCCATAGCACATCATTAAAATCTTTTACTTTGCATTAGTAGATCTATCCATATGTCTAATGTTTCTTAGAGGGAGGGACCCATGTCCCACTGATTTCTTTAGCATGAGTACTTACAATAAGCACTCAGTAAATGTTCCTTGAACAAAATGCATTATTTATAATCATTTCTCAATTATATTTAGTTTTTATGTTGATTGAAAGTATGCTAGGTTGCATCTTTTAAAGGAAACAATATGAGAGTTCTCCAAGAAGTTGTCATTATATTGAAGAAGTACTGGAGGCTGAATCCATAAAATTAAGTATTGTCATGAGGGTTGAGGTATTGTTGAATGACTCGGATCAATCAATCACTTCATTACATTTCTTAGTTAGAAAAAGAATAAAGCTGCTAATAATATGCTTCCTATCTATTACCCAAGATGGTTAAAATGATAGAGATGATGAAGCATATTAAATTCTTGATGATATTCATGATGGTGTTAGAATAATAACTCTTTGTAAATTTATGTCATTTAATTACATCAAATCTGTTTCATTCCAATAAAATGAAAATTTGGACCTCTGCTAGCCTAGACTTAACCTCTAGTTATTAGAACTTGGGAGGCACTTTCTAGAAGTAATGTGGTTTGCTCCAAATCCTAGTTCCTTCTCCAACCAGTTCTGTAACATTGAGCAAGTTATCTAGCAACTCCGTACCTAAATGTCACTATGTATAAACTGGGTAGTACATGTACTTACCATATGAGATTATTTTAAAAATTCAAGGAGATAATGCATGTACAGAACAGTAACTCCATAAACATTACTTACTATTTTAATTCCCAGGCATCGTAGAAGACCTGGGATCAGGAAAACTCGATATACAATCAAGCGTTTCCTTCTGAAAGGCATATAGTTAGGTAATAGTTATTGAAAAGAAAGGGGAGAAGAGAGATTGAAGCCAGCTTGTTTAGAGCTCTAGACTTATCTGTAACAATCAGAAGCCCATGGGGGCTGCATAGGCTGAGAAGAAACATCCTTTGTTAGTCGAGGAAAAGGAGACTTGCAAAGGAATGGCAACAGCACAAGCTGCCAGAATTCTCTGTGGACCACATCTGTTTGTGCCAGCTGTTGTCAGTCTGTGTAGGCTCGCCGAGAATAACAGCAGTAATTTTCACTTTATAGCAACTTCCATCTCGGGAGCTCAGAATGCTGCATAAATGTAGATTAAAGATCCTAAAATTCTTGCCAAGAATGAGCACACTTTACAGGGCATCAAGAATGCGTCACTGTTCTGAGTGAATCTCTCACGGTGGAAAGAAGACTAAACTAATTTTAAGTTAGATTTGCTTTCCAGATCTGATTTTCTTCTTGATTTTACCATTCATTTTCTAGATGACCTTGGGCAATTCGGTTCCCCTTCGTGGCCCTGAGTTTTTTCAGTATAAAGGGAGGGATTCTACTGCCAATAACTGATCTCCATTGTCTCTTCTGTTTCCAAATTTCACATGGACTGCAGAGAATCAAGAACTGTCCCCCAATGACACTGCTCCTTGGTACATTTTGGAGAAGCCTACATTCTTGCAGTAATCCTAGAATATTTTCTTAGCATTTTATGCACAGTTATACTGAGTCTAGCAGAAAAGTATATTACTTTGGTCATTGGGAAATGTTATCCTTTAACTTTTCAGAGTATTAGTGTCTTTTACATGTTCTTCCCTGTGTGCCAATCTTTAACTATAGTACTGTTTACTATTTTATTTTATTCTTTTAACCTCCCACCTTGTGTCAGAGATTGATAAAGGAAATAGTCTTTGGAAGAGCATCTCTCCATATTTGCTGAATTGTGAATGAAGCCATCAAAAATGGCTGTCTCTCTCAAAGTATTGTCCTAAGATCATCTGCATTGGAATTACCTAGGATGCTTCTTATATCCTTGGTTGCCATCTTTTTACACAGAGGAAATATTGTATCATAATATTTTTCCTAAAAGGGGTTCAAGAATTTTGTCATATATGATTAAATTCCCCTTAAAACAAGTAGATGGATTATAAAATTCCTCTGGAAAAAAAAGTAGATGGGTTGTGAGGCTGAGTCCCTTTGTATGGAGATGAAGCATTTACTTTCTAGAATTGATGACTAGATTAAATCCCAGATTCTCCACTTGCTATCAAGGTGATCTTTGTGCCTTTGTTTTATTTGTAAAATGAGGATAGTAGCTACCTGATAGGGATGCTGTGGTGATTAAATGAGTTACTTAATGTAAAATACTTTGAACATTGCCTGGCATCTGCTAAGTACCTGATACCTTTGTTATTTTCAATCTCATAATAAGCACCCAAATTAACACTGATATAGTTATACCTTTCAGAACATGGAAAGGGGCAAGAAATTCCTTCAGTAGAATTAGTATTATTTTAAGCATGTTCAGTGACTGATTGGAAATATTAAATGCTCCTGGCCTTTAGATTCAGTATCCCAGCATGATCTTTTCTCCCCCTCAGCTACAGTTCTGATGAATGACATTGGGTTGTGCATGTTCTCTCATCTACCTTCCTGACACATTTGAAAGATGTCCATAGCTCAAATTTGGCACACCATTTGTGAGTGAACATTTAATGTAAATAATCATGAACTCTGTTAAATATTAGCACAAGACATGTATCATCTTGAGTATTCCTCACGATGGCTGGAAATGGGGCCGCAGGCTCTCTACTCTCTGCTCCCCCGCCCCTGCTATTTACAAATGAAAAAGCTAATGCTGAGAGGTGGTCTTTTTTTTTTTTTTTTTAATAAAAAAGAAAGAAAATGTTTTACAAAATTAGTGGTATAATTTGGTACCAGAACCAGCTTTTTCTGCTTCCAAAGCCCACACTTTCCCCATTACACCACAATCAGTGTTTCTGAAAGTAAAACCGTCACATTGGTCTCTAACCTCTGGTATAATTAGCATCATGCTTTAATAAGTGAGGTTGATGGTCTTGATTAACCTTTATGGTAGATCATGTAAGTTTCAGATTTCTAAATGAATATATAGAGGCAACTGTAAATTAGTGGAAGCTTGGATTGGAAAACTCATGTTTAACTCCTGGCTCTGCCATTTGTTATGAATACGATTTTGCCTAAGTCACTTAACTTTTCTTGTTTTGTTTCTTTATACACAATTTTAAAAAGGGAGGGAGGATGGAAGGAAGTAGAAGATCATAGTATCATCATGCTCTCATGCTTTGAAAATTATTAAATGATCTATTGTGTATATTGCACCAGGGGTATTGAAATTAAAATATTAAATAAAAATAAAATATTAAAATAGTATCGCATATTAAAATGCAAAGGGCTTTTAATCCATAATAGAGTAGAATACCTATTCAGCTTCTCTCAATTCTATCCCTCCTTCAAATCCTAAAGTAAGCCCCTTATCAATTTGGCATCCTTTTGTTATGTGCCAGCCCATTGTAACCCCTCTCTCTTCTGAATCCAAATCACCCACTGATATACTTAAGTGATATTTATATAAGCATGACATATCTTTAAGGGTAATTTAGCACTTAGTCAGTACGGTCAGTAGATGCTTTACATGGAACATCTCATTTAACCCATGAGGTAACTTCCATGGTTGAGGCAACTATATTTAGTGAAATTAAGCAGCATGCCTGAGTCACACTATTGGTAAGTAGTGAATGTGGGGTTGGAAATCAGGCAAGCAGACCCTAGAGAATTAATCCTCTAAGCCATATTGATCACCATCAGCATTCAATTTTTGTTTTTTTCTCTTTTATTTCTCTCTAATATGCCTTAATTTCCTGACTGGAATATGAATTCCTTGAACTTGTTGTATCTCACTATTTTGATGTCAGGCTTTGTGCCTACGTGCTAATATTTGTGGATAATTTTTAATGTAGATTTTACCATTGACTATAGTTTTCTATACTGCTCCAATCCCCGGAAACAAGATTTTGACTTCTTTCTCTTCATTGTCTCTGGCTTGAAACTAATCGCCCCTCCATGTTGAGCTACTCTGATTTGATTTTCACAGGTCAAGCAAAAAACATTTTCTCTGTTATTGTCACTTAAGCATTTTGCCTGCCTCCCCGCCGAGGCCCAGGAATCCAGTGTGATCAGCTTGTCTATCAAACTTGTTGCCGCAGCTGGCATTGTTATTGAACAAAACACATGCCCTTTCTTTGCTTCCGAAGTGCCTTGGATGACTGAGCAAGAACCCCTCTGACTCAAATGAAAACCACCCTGTGTTACGCGAAACAGGGGGAGTTAACCATTTGTTTGCCGGTCTGCATTTCCCACAAAAAATTCAAAGAACTTTACCTCTGCCATGGAAAGTGATGTGCCAAGCATCATATTTGCATATTAAAACCGAAAACTGATTTGCATGTTATTTCAGTGTCTTGTGTCACATTCAGGCATCTGTCAAGCCCACTAGATAGAAACAGCTTGTACAGTAGGAAAGTGTTTCTGTGCATATCAGACTGAAAATATAGGTGCCTTTGCTTTTTTTTTTCCAACAAATTGTCCACATTTGAGGGTTATCCATTTTCTCTTGACTTCATATGGGAAAACATTAAAGAAAAGAGAAGAATCTCATTTTTATATTATATAGTCTTGTTATTTTCTGCTTCCAAGGTTCATCCATTTGTTTTTGTTTTATACCATTTTAGATAATTTAAAAGTAAAGTTATAATGACAAGAATTGTGAAACAATCTGAATACCTAACAATAAGTGATTGATGAAACCCCTTTTTGAACACACAGTGAATAGGACCATAGCCATCCAGCCCTAGTAAAAGAAACACTATGGTGTTTCCTTGACATAGCTTTCTGAAAAGTGGAACAATGCATAGAAAGATTTTTAAATCTTTCTTCCCAGTGTTGGGGCAACTAGCCCTTGCATTGTTCCAGGTGACCAAACAGAGATGAAACATCTGCTCAGGGAAAGTCACTGCAAGATACTAATGAGGCACAGAAAAGAGAAAGTCATGGTTTAGTTTGAAAACACAACGCTCAACATGGATGAAGCCAATCAGTGAAAATAGTACCTCATCCTTGATATACCAAATTTCTTATGCTTAAATTGCATAAAGCTTAACTAATGGGGAAAAATGCATATGGGTTTTAGCCATAGTATTATGGTAAATAGCTTTTTTTTGGCCACATGTAGGAACAATGTAAGGTGGTATATATGAGGGGAACAAATTGAGAGAGCTCTCACTCCACAGGGAGAACATATTCTTTTTCCTTTAAGGAGGGTCCACCTGGCAGTATAGAGAAAAGCAGCAGTGAAATGAGAACTATGAATTTTGTTGGCAAGAGACCAGAGAATATGGGGCTACTGCCATATGCCTTTCCTACTTTTTCCTACCAAGGGGTAGGATAGCATACAAGAAGCCACTTTGCTTTGAAAAGCCAAACATGACGCCTCCTTTACTATTTATCTTTGGTGCCATAGACTGTGAGGAAAAGAGGTTAACAGTTTGGAGATCCAGCAAAGCTTGCATTCACTAAATATCATGTATTTTAAGTATTATAGTTAAAAATACTTAGAGTAACTACATCTCTTGCTAAAGCAATGATTAATGTGAAATCAGGTAAACTATACTGCAGTGCTTTATCAGTAATTAGGAAAGTGGAGAACTACTGGAGAAATACTACTCTGCAAGCATTCCATTTCCAAGAAGAAAGCCAATTCTATTTCATCTGTCCCTCTGGATGATTATAACTGCCATTTATTTGATGTTTAGTATTTTACAAAGTTTCTTCATATGAATTAGATACTGTTATCTTCTAGTTAATAGATGAGAAAATAATAGTGAAGCAAACCCCCAGGGAATTTAAATGGTGCGCTAGACATCAGACCACAAGAGCAAGCATGTTCCAAGCCCAGGCTCTTGGGAGGCAGGCCACCTTGACACGTGCAGACTGAGAGAGGTGGGCGTGGAGAGGTTTCCTCAGCTCAGCAGAGATCATCATAAAACCCTGGTGTGCAAATGCCACAACTCCCGTCACGGAGGCTCAGCCCTTTCCTTTGGCTGCAGTCACTAATTTAGAATCTTAGTCCTTGTCTTGGACTCCAAATCTGGCTTCAGAAAGATGATTTAGGAGCACCAGTGCATGGCATGAGAATGTAGCAGTGGTAGGAAAATCGAACTTTTGAAAGGTGAGAACTGACTGGAATGAGTTTCAAAGCCAGAATAAAACTTTTAAAGTCCAATTTTCTAGGTCTTCCATTTTGTGCCCTTATCATTCATTCTCCAAGAAGATGAAGTTTATGAAGAGAAGCAACAAGAGCCTGCTTTCCTACTTACAAGAAGCGGTGAGGTTGCATGTGGAAATGTCTGTTCCTCATTCTTTTAGGAGCAGAAATATATCCATAACATATACTAGATTAAAATAGGAGTTCTGAGGGCTTCCAACATTACAGAAGAGGTTGAGTGGTAGTATATTTCTCCTACTTAAAAAAAAAATTAAAATTAAAAAAGAGAAGCTGTGAGGAATGTTCATTTGTGGATTTCTAATTGCTAACAGAGAGGCCAATCCTCCCTTCCTCCCACCCTTTCTTCTTTGTGGCCAAATCTTTTAACCTGAAGCAGGTTAGATAGGTTAAATAGGTGTCCAGTAGATCATCTGCCCTTGTCTAGATGCCCTTGTCTTCCTTCCATTAAACAGTGAGATGTTGAGAGTAAAGTATGCTAACACTGTGAGAGTCAGAAAGTAGAAGCAGCCAGCCGCTGAAAATTGCAAACTGCAAATTTGACACAGCTAAATGGGGGGTGGGGGGTGGGGAGTGGGGGAGAACAAAAATATCAGAAAGAAAAAATATATATATGTATGTATATATATATATATTTTTTTTTTTTTTTCTCCCTGGCAGGCTTTCAGCTCCAAAACGGAGCTAATTCTACCTTTTGAAAAGACGATAATTTCAATGTTTCTTTTTTTCAAGAACACATAATTGAAGTTATTTTCCCGATGAGAGAAGGAACCTCTTGTATATCATCACAAATGGACAAGAAAAATGAGCCACTCTGGTACCCAGAGTGATAGCTTATTCATTATCATGTAATCTTTATGACTATCTTGGCTGCCTTTTCCTGGTGGGCGGTACTTTTCTGGTAAGGTTGGGAGTTACACTAAGTTCAAGTTATCTAGCACCATTTAACTGGGAACTTAATGACAGGTAAGGACTCAAGGACACCAAGGTCAGTATCAGAGTAACTCGAGAGACTGAAATGGTGACCAGATATTGGGTAGCTGTTTTGTAAAACGGCTCCTTAACACATATCTTTAGACATTTCAATTGTGATAACAAGGATTGGAGGTGGTGGAGGTATCCCCCACCGCACCCCAGAGTCTTCACTGTTTGTACCTTAGTTTTTGTCTACCATACCTCCTCTCTTCTTAGGAGGGACAGTGGAATTCATCCTTCGACACTTTGGGGGAGATGTGATGGTGATAGGGCAAGGTGGTTAACATTTATATGCTGACTTTATACCTCAAGTATGGTGAAAGTTCAGTAGGCTGTGGAAACCCTGTGACCTGCCTACTGCTTACTCAGATCAAGAATGCTGAATGAAGTTCTGGATTGTTTCAGGGGATGCTGACAAGTGGCCTCAGTACTCCTGCAAATGGAAATCTCTGTAATAATGAGGTTTCCACTTACTCAGTGTGTATCAGTTTTTATAGACTACAAAGCACCATATATGTGAATATCCGTGATTTCACTATAAATATCTTAGTGATATGAGTCCTGCATGTTATAGGCACAAAAATACAATAGTATAGAATCAAAAGAACCTTCGAAAACATTTTACAAGTAAAGAAACAGACCCAGGGAATGGAAATGATTTGACCAAAATTCCAGGACAAGTTAAAGGCAGAACTAAAATGAGACAGATTCTAAATGGTCGGGTCCTCTGTAATTATGAGTGCCTGTCTTTGTTTGCCGGGTGACAAAGACCACACACTGATGAAAACAACAGTAATTTATCGGCTCACAGTTTTGGAGGCTAGAAGTTCAAACTCAAGGTGTTGGGAAAGCCATGCTTTCTCCAAAGTCTATAGGTTTTGGTGCTGTCTTTCCAGCAATCCTTAATCACATGATCCTTCTTTATCTAATTTCCTTTGCTTATAAGGATTTCAGCCATATTGGATTAGGGCCTATCCTGATTGAATTTGGCCTCTTCTAAACAGGATCATTGAAAATCCTGTTTACAAATGAGCTCACACCCACAGGACTGGAAGTTAGGTCTTAAAATGCCTTTGTGGGAGACCGGACTCAATCTACCATAGTACCTCTGTAAGAATATATGTAAATAAACACCAAGGAGTATTTTATAAATATGAAGGGTATATTATTTGTGTTATTTTTAATCTGGTATGGCTTTCTTGGTCTCCAGTGATTCTATTCACATGTATTTTGTTCACAGAAACAAGTCTTCATTATTCCACAGTCCCACCCATAACTTGTACTAGGAACCTAGATCACATTTGGTTGCAATTTTCAGAATAAGCGTTCCCTAGAATGATGTTCCGAGCCCTTAACAAGAAAAGAGCAATGGCAGAAAAGAGTCAGTTGCAGATACTTTGGCATTTTCACTTTTCTAACAATTTTTATGATTATATATATTGTATTAGTCAGGGTTCTCTAGGGAAACAGAATCAACAAGAGATACCTGTTAATAGTGTGTGATTCTATAAGAGTCTCTCATGTAGCTGTGGGGATGCACAAGTCCAGGTTCCACAGGTAAGCTGCAACCAGGGGCTGCATTGAAAGTCCAGTGAGGGTTCTTGATGAGTTCTGGGAGATGTTTGCTGTCCAAAGATGAGCTGGGAAATTCTCTCTCAATGCTGAAATCACTTCCCCTTTTAAGGCATTCATCTGATTGGGTTAAGGATCACTCATTGCTGATAGCAATCTCCCTGATGTGATTATAACCAGCTATCTCTGATTTACCACTGCAGTAAAGTCAATGGTAACTAAAGTCTATAAATGCCCTTGTATTACAGTTAGCCCAGTGCTTGCTTGACCAAACAACTGGGCACAATTACCTGGCTGAGTTGACACAATAGCCTAACCATCACGTATATTTTTTTTCATAATTAAGGAAAAAATATCTAGAAAATGAAAAATACAGAAAAACATAAATAGAAAGACTATAAGCTACCCACTTTCCCATCACTTTCAACCATTAACCTTTGAGCATATTTCTTTCCAGTCTTCCTTCTGTAACAATTGGATACAAGTCTGCCTGGTCAGTGGTTGACTTGCTTCCATGTGTTGACTCAGGGCCCAGGCTCTTTCTGCTTTGTTCTTCACATGGCCACGTCCAACTGCCTAGCTCTGTGTCCAGAGAGAAGAGGAAACCAATTTTGGTGAATAGTTAGCAGTCTCTACCACATTTTGTAAATTTCAGGGTCCTTTGTAACCATATTAGTTTAGAAATACCATGATATTAAAATATTGTTGGGCGGCGGATTTGGCCCAGTGGTTAGGGCGTCCATCTACCACATGGGAGGTTCGCGGTTCAAACCCCCGGCCTCCTTGACCCATGTGGAGCTGGCCCATGCGCAGTGCTGATGTGCGCAAGGAGTGCCCTGCCACGCGGGGGTGTCCCCGTGTAGGGGAGCCCCACGTGCAAGGAGTGTGCCCCATAAGGAGAGCCGCCCAGCACAAAAGAAAGTGCAGCCTGCCCAAGAGTGGCGCCGCACACACGGAGAGCTGACATAACAAGATGACACAACAAAAAGAAACACAGATTCCCGTGCCACTGACAACAACAGAAGCAGACAAAGAAGATACAACAAATAGACACAGAACAGACAACCAGGGTGGGGGTGGGGAGGGAAAGGGAGAGAAATAAATAAATAAGTCTTTAAAAAAATAAAAATTAAAAAATATTGTTGGCCTTGGTAGTTGAAGGTATTTGCTGTTATGTATATTTCTGAAGCATGAGTTTGATAATGTCAGCCCCTTCATAATATTTATTGATGACTGTTGCCGAAAAACAAAGTCCAGGCACTAACCTCAGCCCATCTTTCTATCACCAAGTTCTATTCTTCCTCTGTTTCTTACCATTTTTTCTGATATGCATGTCCTTCTTTTCTGCTTTCTTTCTCTTTTTTTTCCTTTTTTCTTTTTTTTAATATCAATTTATCCTGCAAGACCAAATTAATATATCTCCTGTCTCACAGCCTTCTCCCGTCTCAGAGAACTTGATTCATATTTCTGTTTTAGTGCTTATATTTTATTGTAATTATCTATTTTCATGTCTGTCTCTTCCTAACCTGTAAATTCTTAGAGGCAGGAACCCTGAATGGCTTGACTTTATAATTATTGGGCGTGGCTCCTGGTAGCCCCTCAGGAAGGGTATGTTCTAAGAACAATGAAGGAGTTCTCTGAACTCTATTCTCAATAACTTGCCTGTGGGTCCTATAATGTTATTTTGCCCCTACTATCAGGTTTAAACAGTAAAAAGGACATCCATATTAGTGATTACTATTGATACTTACAAGAATGTCTTTTTCTCAGGAAACCCTGGAGGCTTTGTTTATATTTGTTTAGCAGTGTCTCTGTTTCACTATTTATTTAGCAGTAAACAACTCTGAAAAAAATCCTTCCTTAGATAATAGAGTCAGTAGATTAAATCCATAGGACTATAGAATAATAGAGCTAGAATAATAGAGCTAGAAGGTCTTGAGATAACAATATCAGAACTGAGAGGTGTTGCAGTGTAGCAGAAAGTACCCTAGCTCAGTACACCCAGCGTATTTGTCATTTTTCAGCAGTGAGCATTTTCACAGCATTGCTCATATCTTCTCCAAGCCTCAGTTTCCTCGACCACAAAACAAGGTTACCTATCAGGCAGGATTGTTGTATAAACATTTGAGATTTCATGTCTATGAAAGAAGGCCCTTTCAAAAGGGTTTATATAAATATGAGGCGTTATTGTTATTATTAAGCCATGATGAATATACTGCTGGTATGCTTCACACTTCTGCTTTTGAAGAAAAAATAAGTAATGCAATTCTCCTCCTTCCTGCCCTTCTCTCCCCAGTTTTCAATTCTGTGCTATTACCCAGACAGTGTGCTAGAAACTGCTTATTAAAAAAGGAATTGGACTTGGTTAATTTTTCTTAGGATATGCTAAGCGCTATAGGGAGAGAGAAATTAAAGGGTCTCCACTCATCAAAGTGAGAAAATTACTAAACTAGTACTTAAGGGGCTTGGGTGACTGAAGAAAATCCTGAGCTATCCTCCTTGGTGTGTGAGACAGCTATAAACGAAGACCTTGTATTTTTACTAGTATCTAGTCCATGGATATTAAAATTTATATATTGGCATGGTGGGCTTCTGCAGAAAAATAAGGTTCAAAAACAGTGGAAGAGATGATCTCTCTGGGCCTTTCCTGAGAAGAAATACCAGGAAGACACAATTAGCATTTTTATTTTATTTTATTTTTTATGTATTTTTTCACTTTTTATTTTTAAAGATACTTAGATTACTTTGATGTTTACATGAATAATATAGGGGATTCCCATATGCTCCTTTCTCCATACCTCCAACATTTTCCCACATTAGCAACATCCTTCGTTAGTGGTGGTACATTCATTGCAATTGATGAACAATAATTTAGGAGCATTGCCACTAAGCATGGATTATAGTTAACATTGTAGTTTACACTCTATCCCACCCAATTCTGTAGGTTATAGCAAGATAAATAATGTCGTTAAGTGTCATGTAGGACAATTCCCAAGTTCTGAAAATGTCCCCATATTACACCTCTTTCTCCCTCTCCCTGACTTCAGCACCTCCAGTGGCCACTACCACCATATCAATGATATAATTTCTTCCATTGGTAGAATCACAATAAGTCTATAGAAGAATCTAGTAAGTCTACTTTAGTCCCTAGTTCATTCCCCAGACCTGAGAATTCTAGGATGGTGATGCCCACTCCACCTCTAAATGAGAGGGGGCTTCAATCCCACATGGCTGATAGATGGAACAGTCAGTTCCCTGGTATTGTGGTTGCCCATCATCTCCTCTTTATGAGTTGTCCTGTGTAAGTCCAAAGAACTGGGGAGTAGGTGTTGCAACTCAGTTGAGATTCAGGGCCCAGCTGGCACAAGGGCAACCCAAATAAAATCTAAAGGAAAAGAGACTTTCCAAATTTGTTGTTTCCAAAACAGTATCCCATGCAAATAGTCTATTTGGAGAATAGAAGAAATAATATATTTTTCTTAAAATCTGTGAAAACTGACAAGTACTTTGAAATTACACTTCTACTAGAAATGTAAATGCTAAGATAGAATCTGGATTGCTGGCTTAGATTTATAAAAGACAGATGCCCCCTTTTCTTGTACCTTTTGTTGATGTTGAAAGGGAAGCAGAAGGAAGCAGACATGACTCAACTGATAGAGCATCCACCTACCATATGGAGGGTCCAGGGTTCTATTCCCAGGGCCTCCATGGTAAATTGGCCCACGCACAGTGCTGCCATGCGCAAGGACTGCACCCCACAAGGAGAGCCACCCTGCATGAAAAAAAGCACAGCCTGCCCAGAAGTGGCACCGCGCACACAGAGAGCTGACACAGCAAGATGATGCAACAAAAAAGAGACGCAATTTCCCAGCGTCTGATAATGCAAGCAGACACAGAAGAACACACAGCGAATGGACACAGAGTGCAGACAATGGAGGGGAAGGGGAGAAATAAATAAAATAAAATAAGAAATAAATTAATTAAAGAGAAAGAAAGAAAGAGGAAGGAAGGGGAAACGGACTTGGCCCAGTGGTTAGGGCATCCGTCTACCACATGGGAGGTCCGCGGTTCAAACCCCGGGCCTCCTTGACCCGTGTGGAGCTGGCCCATGGGCAGTGCTGATAAGCGCAAGGAGTGCCGTACCACGCAGCGGTGTCCCCCGCGTAGGGGAGCCCCACGCACAAGGAGTGCGCCCGTAAGGAGAGCCGCCCAGTGCGCAAAAGAAAGAGCAGCCTGCCCAGGAATGGCACCGCCCACACTTCCCGTGCCGCTGACAACAACAGAAGCAGACAAAGAAACAAGACAAGACGCAGCAAAATAGACACAGAGAACAGACAAGCGGGGGGGGGGGGGGGGATTTAATAAATAAATAAAACCTAAAAAAAAAATGAGCAGACATTTAAAAAAAAAAGAGGAAGGAGGGAAGGAGGAAGGAAAAGAAAAGGGAAGCAGATATTAGGCCCAATTCTGTGATAAAAAGTTCCCATTCTCTGAGACTCTACCTTAAGACTGGAAATTTCTCCAGAATAGTTGTTTAATTAAAACAATGGGTACCATTAATATTAGAGGTAATATTTTATTCTTTTCTAGCACTTTCTCTAATGGAAGAAATGCTTGGTAGGAAAAATAAAATGCATGGAACATGGAGTCAGGTGACAAAACATTTTGGGCTCAGACTTTCCCTCTTTTGAGTCTGGAAAAAAGGCATAAGTCATTTTCCCATGTTAGACTTCAATTTTGTCACCTGAGCTGGGATAAATCCCTCCCTCTTAGGAATGTTGGAAAGCATCCAAAGAGAACACCATTTATAAAATGGGTTTGGATATAAGTGATTGAAAATCATTAAGTTCTATATTAGTACATATATATGAGTATATAGAAGTCATGAGATATAGTATGGGATATAGTCATGTCATTTTAATCCTCACAAAGACTGAGGTAGCATTTGTAAGCCTGTTTTACAGAAGGGAATCTGAAATTATGAAAGGTTAACAAGCTTAGCCAAGGGCACCAAGCTAGTGTCATGGCCAAATTTCTCTAGCCATAATGTCACTGTCACATGGTATATCCTTTCACTATCTCTGGACACAAATATATTATGATAAACCTCCCTTGTCATTCCAGTCTTATAGTTCTCCCATCTTAGGGAGAACTTTCTAATTCTATTTAGATCACTCCCATGATGAAAACCCCTAGTGCAATTTCTGTTGCCTGGATTTTCTCAATTGAGAGTCTAATAGATTGGTGCCTTATAGTCTGTGAACTTCCTGAAATTGTAAATTTTGTGTTCATTTTTATTTATATTATTTTCTGGCAAAAGGCCTGGAGACCCTCAGCCATTAGAGAAATGCTGAATACCTCCATATTGCTTGGAAGCCATTACCTGACCCTACCTATCTATCCAGGTTCATCTCATACCTCACACTTGATTATCCTGGAAAAAAAAAACAAAAAAACAACCACATGTAGTTTCCCCACCTCATAGTAAACTGTTTCTCACATTTGATCTTTTACTCCTCTCAAAGTACCCCGTTTGTCCTGGGTTAGAACACTGCTCCAGGGTTTTGCTAATGTCCAGCTTTTTTTTTTTACTTGATTCTTCATGTTTAAAATAAGTAATACTTCATGGATTATATAAGTAGAAGTACATACTATAAAATAAACAAAAACTTAGAAAGTGAAAGTCCCCAGGATTCCACCCCCTTCCCCTGAGACAATCCCCTTTTACACTTTAGTATATGTCCTTTGAGACATTTTTTTCTGATCTATATATAGGTCTGTAGATAACTAACCTTTACAAAATCAGGACCATCATTTATATATCCTGGTCTGCTATTGGCTTTGTCATTTTGAAAACACGTATTGGTCATCTTTGCATGCTTGTACCAAAAGATCTACTGTGTACTCTTTTAAAACCTGTTCATTGTATATATTTATAATCATTCATTTAGGATTCCTTTATCCATCCTTTACTGATGGACAATTGCATTGTTACTTTTTTTCCTTATCTCTCTCAAATTTAATTCCTGTGACCAAGCTTGATGATATAATTATATGTACTTGCATGCATATTTTTATAAATTTTCCTAGAAGTGGATAGGATATGTACAGTTTAAAATTCATTAATACTAGAGAATCATTCTCCCAAATGTTTATACTATTCTGCTTCTGATAATTAGTTATTTGGGCATATTTTTCACCCCCACTAGACTCCAGTCTTCTCAAAGGCAAAACTGTGTCTATTCATCTTTGTGTCCCTCCCTGATGCTTGCAAGGGGTCCATAAAATAGACACTGTAAGAATGAGTGGATAAACTAATAAATAGAAGAATAAATTATTTCATAGCTCTTTAACCCTCACACCAACCTTATATAGTAGGCATTGTTTGGCATTCAGAGGAGGACTTACGTAAGGGCTATTTAATGTAATGTTTTTTTTATAAATGAGTATAGGATGTGCTAGTAACCTACCATTACCAATATTGGTCCTGATCATAGGCCTCTTTGGGGGTCTCAGTTTCCTTATGTCACAATGAAGAGATTGAGGTAATGATTCTTCAGATCCAGAGATATAGCTCTATTTTTTGTCTCTGTTGCTTACCACATGTCAAAGTTTACTCACTGCTTTCCCATCTCCAATCAAATCTTCCAACAGTGAAGTAAAATCCCAGGGTAAGGTTAGTAACCAGTATAAAAGATGCTTGGCCTTTTCAGACTTCCACTTGCCTGTACTCCAACTTTCTATACTTTTTAGAAAACCTAAAAGTGGAAAATTATAGAGAAAATGCCAAATAGGTGCTAATCAAAACATTTTCCCTAAATTTTCACAAATGTTTAAAAAGCATTATTGTGTTTTATTCATAACTAATACCAATCTTGGAATTGTTGGAATAAATTTTGTTAGTAAAGATGATAACATTTATACAGGAATCTGTATTTTATATGATTTTTGCATCCAAGCTTTCATTTGGTAAAATGAGATAAAGTGGGTAAATGAATATACAGCTTTATTTGTTTTGTTTAAGTAGTTCTTATCAACTACTGTGAAAAGAGAGCTCTTGCCCCACTATTTTAAGGATGCATAAAGATCAAGGAAAGAACATTGACCCACTATATATTAAATCACTGCCCATTAGCCACGGTGGGCATCGTCATCATTCCTAAGCTTTTTATAAGCATTTATATTTTGAACACTTTAAACATGCTGGGATATGCTGTTAGAAAGTTATAAGAAAAAGAAAATATAATACATTGCCATTTACTCACATAGCACAAAGCTATTTGACATCTAACATGTGGCCTGTCTTTTCCTACACCCTTTGGATTCTTGGTTGAGCATCTCAAGTACTCTTTCACTTG
Organism: Dasypus novemcinctus; assembly: GCF_030445035.2. Taxonomy (NCBI): domain Eukaryota; kingdom Metazoa; phylum Chordata; class Mammalia; order Cingulata; family Dasypodidae; genus Dasypus; species Dasypus novemcinctus. The sequence goes on from NC_080676.1 coordinate 63,894,208, forward strand.
CCAATCGATTGCCTTACTTTGCTATATTTCTGGCTAACACACCCATTTAAACACTAGCCCAATATCAACACTTCTGCCTGTCTTCCCCCTCTGATATGTGGCTATTTGCACTGCTGGCAAAATAAATCACTCAACCCCTTAACTGGAACATAAGGCCTTTCACTTACTGGACCCCTACACCAAAGAAGATTGTTCTCACTTCCTACCTCAAGCTTTATACAAGGGCTAGATCTTCTTTAGCTGAGTAAGTCCTAGTCTGCTGTGGTTCGTCTCCTCAGGAAGTCCTCCTCTCAGACTGTGAGAGGTCCCTCCTTGTACTTTGTGCACCTTGTATGCTTTTTTATCTTTAATTATTAATGTGTTTGTATTTCTCACTATATTGTAAGCCCCATAAGGGGGAAGGCTCATATTTTTATGATTCTGCAACCGGTTCATAGTGACTGCTTAGCAATTGTTGAATGAAGCAGATTCGTACTGTTGTAAACATGGATTTCTAAAGCCTGATAGATGAGTCTTGTAGATAAGGTGAAGTGAATAATGTGATATGTCCAAGACCAGACACTGAATAAGTAATTAAACTGATTCTAAAACCCAGGTCTTCTAATGACCAAGTTCAGTGTTTCTCCTCGGCAAGGCAAGACATTCTTTCTTAGATGGATTGCCTGCGTTGATGTCTAAATCAGATTTAAAGGGCTATATGTTTCTGCCTTTCAGGGAGGACACACAGGATCAGTGGGGCCTTCCACCATTCCCCCCTCATTCCGCCCAGAAGACGAGCTGGAGCACCTGACCAAGAAGATGCTGTATGACATGGAAAATCCACCTTCTGATGAATACTTTGGTGAGTAGAGTCTAAGCTGACTTGTGAAGTAAACATCCTGCCCTGTTTTCCTTACTTGGTAATGAGAAGCTCTACCTGCTCCCCTGGTAATGTACTCTTTCCGCCCGGATGCGTGGAGTTGGTATGTGTGCACACACAACTGAGCAATTCCAGGAGTTCCTTTCTGAGACTGCCGTAACTGTGATATCTGTTAGCGTGTACTAAAATCTCAAGAGTAATATAGAGTTTCTTGAGATAAAAAATTTGATTTTAAGACGTTCTTTTTTGGCAATTTATTAGTGTCCCCTTAGGCAGAAACGGTGTTTCTGTGTGCGTTTAAGTTTCTCACTAGTCTAAAGATTCATGCGCATAATGGGGAATTGAGTATTCACCTAGTCCTTTCCCTATACAAGTGCCAGGACAAGATGCTCCCTATGCAATTTTTCTTTTTAACTTGCCTCCTCTTATAACTGGTGAATAATTATGAACCATTAATCTAATTCAGTACATTGGTGCAACACAAATTTATGAATTGCCTGCCATTTGTGAGATGCTGTAAATACATAACCTGTCGTAGGGGGCTTATAATTGTTCAGAATAGACAATATAAGCACACAGATCATTTCTAGGCTAGGTGGAAACTGTTAAAAGGCATAAGAGAGGCTTGGGTAAAATGTTACATATTTTTAAAAAATGTTTTAAAAGCTCAGTTAGTCAGGAAGATCAGGAGTGGTGGACTTGATCCAGGACCCTTTAAATCAGTGCCTCTCAAAATTTGTGGTGAAATACTTTTTCCCCTAGAATGTTGCAGACCAATATTTTTGTATCTACAATAAAAATTATTAGGAAAATGAAATAATAAACAGGCATATAAACTTGGAAGGCCAAGTTTTATCACTCTTAGATTTAACAGAAATATATTACTCTGCTAAATTATTAGAATATCTAAATTTTATCCTCAATTTCTATACTTGTCTCTTTAGAGGGTGATGATAAACATTTCAGACACTAGTTCACAGACATACCCAAAGAAGGAAAAGAGCATTATATTTGGGCTGCAGTATGAGCAAAGGCACAGAGGTGGAAAAATTGCACAGGGCATTTGCTTCTTCAAATATTTTCCATTTTCATGCCTTCCCACTCATTTCCTATTTGGGAATATGTAATGACAGGTAAAAGCAGGGCATTAGTCCAAATGACACAATAGCTGGAGTGAGAGGTACTGAGATGTGAAAAACATGGCATTTATTTGTATGCAGGTGGCAGTATAGATTAGCTAAAGGAACCACAAAACTGGGAATCAAGAAGTCTGGTTCTGGTGCCTTCTCTTCCTATCACTGGCTATGCAATGTTGAAATGTTCCCATTTGCATAGACCCCATTTCCCACCTTGGTATATAAATCAAAGGCGTGGTTGCAAGTATTTTCTAGTGTTCCATTCAAAACTAGTAAATTCACTATAGAAATAGCATTAACCCAAAGAAGTACAAAATAAAGTCTTACATTAAGATACATTAAAAATGAAAAGCTAATGTAGCAAGTATATATGCTTCAAATATCATAGCAACAAAATGCATAGCAATAAATAAAATTGGATCTAGAGAGTAATTGTGTTAGGAATATATATTGATCACTGGAAAAATATTATCTTTGCTCTCAAAGATACTAGTTCTACTACTCTACTACTAGCTCTACTACTTACTAGCTTAGAAAATTTGGATGAATTGCTTATCTCTCTAAACCTTCATTTTTGTTTTGTTTCATCTATAATATGGAAACTTTATTTCAGTACTCATAATATCTATTTTTATGAGTATTGAAATAAAATATTTAGAGAAAGCATAAAGTCAGATTCATGGCACATAGAATATGCTTAATAATCAAAGTTCTTCCATGCTCTTGGAGGCTTGCAGTCTAAGAAAAAGATATGTTCATATAAAAATCCATTAATAATGCCTGATTTAAATTTAAGTTACTGGCAACAGTAGAACAGATGCCATATAATCATTGCCAAATGAAAATTACTTACCATGAGATAGAATTTAGAATAATAGCTAACATTTGAGTGCTCACGGTATGGCAAGCACTGTTTTATGTATTTTATGGGTATTAACTCACTTTATCTTTGGAGAAAAGCATAACCCTGGGAAATAGATGCTATTATTTTTTTCAGATTACAAAACTGAGACATTGAAATGTTATTTTGTCCAGTATCAGCAGCCAATAAATTGCAGAACTAGGATTAGAATCTAGGTTCCAGATGTATACATTTAACCTCCACACCATAGAAGATAGTGAGAGCTAGCCAGGCTGGATATTTAGGAAAGGTTTTATGGAGAAGATCAGCTTTGAACTGGTAGAAAATAAGGGATGCGTATTCTCTTCTAAGGGGACAGAATAAGCAAAATATAAATTGAGGCCAGGATTATTCAAGTAAATTTTACTTTATTCAGGAAACATCCACTGAATGTATAGATTTCTCTGCTAGTTAGGGGGGAAATGCAGAGATAGGGCATTCAAATATGTGATATGCACAAGATTATGTTGTTTTGTCATAATACAACATTAAAAATGACAAGCAATTTAATCAAAGGTACTTCAGTGTTCTTTTAGAATTCAGAAAAGGAAAGAGGACATCCAGAAGAAGGAATGGAAATGTGTTTATGGAGTAGTTAGCCTTTGAGTAAGAATTTAAAATTATGCTCATTGAAATTTGCAAGTGGGAAGACACTTCCAAAGTAGAGTTATTTTTGATGAGGGTGATTTTGACAAAATAGTGAATAAACCCATTAGAGTAGAGTGCCCATGTCAAACTAGCAAATACTGAGAAAAAGATTAAGAGCCAAACTGGAGAGGGCTTTTTAACACCTGGCTAAGGCCAGGAACATTATCTTATATAAAGAGTAAACGATGTTGAGATCAAATGCCATGGCAACTCTTACATGTAAAATATTCAGTTAACAATGTGGGCTCTGGGGGCAGATGCTTTGGTGGAATTTCAGCTCTACCTCTGATTGGCTAGATAAAGGCAGTAAGCAAAGAAATAGTTAACAGAATGTCATTTACAGCTCTACTCGTTAAACATTTCCTATGTACTGCCCTGTGTGTGGCACTGTGTTGCATGCTAGGTACACCCACCTGCTTAAGTTCTGCTGTCACAAAGCTCACAGTTCCTGGGAAGGACAGGGGAGAGACAGACATGTAAATAATATCAGCGCAGATATCAGCTCTGTACTGGGTCTCACTGAGGTGCTCTGTGAGCCTAGGAGACAGTGTCCATATGTCTTCCTGGAGATAAGAGGGAAGGAAGGCTACAGAGAAGTGCATTTGCTTCCAGAGGACTTGACCCAAGGGAGATAGCTAAGAGTCCTCTCTTGCTCTCTATCAGAATTGTATCTTAAGATCATTCTGGACCAGAAAGAGCCTTGCCAAGAACTACCCTACAGAACTCACTCTCATTCAACCCTGCCCTCCCTCAACCTTATTGCCTACTCTCTTCCTCCATCACTTTGGCTATTTAATGATGTATTGTACATTCAGGCTGTAGATGATTTGCTAAAGGTAATTAAGTATTCTCATTTCAAAGATCTCCTGCTGGACTACAAGCTGCACAGGGAGTAAGAAGGAACAAAATGTAAATAAATGATGTCAACAAAGTAGGTTCCCATGTGGCCATGTTGCTTTTCCTCAATGACTCCCCTTTTTTTTTTCCCCAAGTGGGAAGATTCATAAATGTATTGAGTTTGGTTTGGATTTTGTTTTTTATTTTTTTAAAGCTACTTTTTAATATCTTTTTTTTTTTAAGATTTATTTATTTATTTATCTCCCTTTTCCCCCAATTCCGGTTGTCTGTTCTCTGTGTCTTTGTCCGCTTCTGTTGTTGTCAACGGCATGGGAGTCTGTGTTTCTTTTTGTTGCGTCATATTGTTCTGTCAGCTCTCCATGTGGGTGGAACCGTTCTTAGGCAGGCTACACTTTCTTTCGCACTGGGTGGCTTTCCTTATGGGGTACACTCCTTGCGCATGGGACTCTCCTACGTGGGGAACACCCCTGCGTGGCAGGACACTCCTTGCGCGCATCAGCACTTTGCATGGGCCAGCTCCACATGGGTCAAGGAGGCCCAGGGTTTGAACCGTGGACCTCCCATGTGGTAGACGGACACCCTAACCACTGAGCCAAGTCCGCTTCCCCAGTTTTTGTTTTTGTTTTAATCTTTCTGGAGCCTCACTCTTAGCAGTTTTGTTTTGTTTTTTAAATAATTAAGGAATAATTATAGTTAATGGTATACTTAAAAGTATCGGGAGGTGATCTGGTTTATCTTTTGTGGACCCTAGAAAATTATGTTCTTAAGCTAAACCCATTCCTGTACCTGTAAATGGGGCCTTTTGATTAGATTTGGTTAAGGGATAGTGAGTAGATAACTTGATTAGATCACTTTTGACTGGACTACATCAACAAGGTATGGCACAGGTTGGGTGGGTCTTCACCCTCTTGCTGGGTCGTATTTAAACTGAGAACACACCCAGAATCTAGAGCTGCCATTTTGACCCTGCCATGTGAGAGGACTTGCTAGTACCTGAGCTGAAGCATGAAATTCCCAAGAAGCTGTGCCACAGAACAGCCCAAGGCTGAAGAGATGAGCCCTGTGCTGCTTGCCCACAGCTGGGCTTGGGAGAAAGCAGAGCAGCCAAGATGAAGAGAGGAAGCCCAGAAAGAGACATGCTATATGCCTGATCAACCACCGCTGAGCTCAGAGAGACAGTGAGCCTTGAGGGGGAAGGTAGGAACCTAGAAAAAGATCAGCTACCATCTTGCCATGCCATGTGTCAGGACATCAGAATCACCAGTGGCTGACTTGGTGAGAAAGCATCTCTGATGATGCCTTGATTTAGGCATTTCATGGCCTGGGAACTGTAAGATTTTCCCTGTATACAGTTCCCATTATAAAAGCCAGTCCATTTCTTATACTTTGCATTGGCAGCTCTTTGGCAAACTAAGACAGGAGGGGTAGCAAAAGATCAGAGATTACTTAATTATAAATAAAAAAAGGTACCTTTACAATGAAGAAGTCAGGTAGAAACCATCTAACCCTAGTGATAAAATTTAGCATCATCAAGACAAAGTGATAAGTACCAACTAATATGATGTAGTAAGACGTACACAATATCACCTATGTAATATTCTTGCCAAAATGTTAGCCTAAATCCAGCTGTGACAAATCCAGATGATGGAATATTCCTCAAGACAACTACCTGAATTCCTCAAAAATGTCTATGTTGTATTAAAGGAAATTAAACAGACATGCCATTCAAATGCAAGACATGAGCCATGATTAGATTCTCAATTTTTAAAAAAAAGTTATAAGGGATTGTGGGGGAAGTTATAGAAATTTGAATGTGAATTATACTTTAGATAATATTGATTATAATTTCCTATGTTAATGAAGTTATGGTTATATAGGAATTGTCCTTGTTTTTAACATTTAAAATTGAAACATTTAGGATGAAGTGTCATGGTGTCCTCAGTTTACTTTGAAACCATTCAATATATATGCATTACATATTTTTATTAAAATAAATACATTACATATGTATTTATTGCCATAGGTAATAATAGTCATAATTGACAATACATTTCAAATATTTTCAACCCCTGAAATAGTCTAATGTGACACTAAGCATAGTCTTTTTTTGCCATGGGTCAGCTACATACTTCAGGAAGATAGCACACCTAATATCCCCCATCAACCATTTTAGCTGCTTTTAGCCATACTGCTGACCTTGGAGAAAGGCAAATCACTGATAGCCACTGCTCATCTTGTTTCCTCAAGTCAGTCCTTAATAAAATGTTAGAAGCAGGAGCCCTCAAGGTGAGTCTCAGCTGAGTATCTTTGTAAAATTGATTTATTTTGAAATGATGCCAGTGTTAGTGTTTCCTTGCCCCCTCTCAACCATTATCATCAAAAATTGAGATTTTTGCATTGGAGTATTAAGTATAGGCCACAAAGGATGGAACATGATACAGCAATTCGATGAGTCTGTATATTTGAATGGAAGATAAGGTCTCTTATGTTTGAACATTCTGTCTACTTGGACTAATGTTGCCTATAGCAAATTCCCTGAGAATCCTGCAGTATCTTTCCATTGGGAATAGTGTTCTTACGTGGGCTTCTAGATACTGCCTGAGGGAGGGGCGGGTAGAGGGACATGGAATAAAGTTGGTTGGAGGAGATGATTCTTGTCTAATTCAATTAACCAGTTAGCGGCTCTTTTACCCAAAACATTTCAGCAAAACTCCATGCTTTGGCTCAATTGTTTGCCTCTTGGAACAACCTGTTTCCCTGCGCAATGAGAAGAGTTTGCTTATGCTAAAGGAGACTGTTAGTACCAGTGATAGATACAGAGAAGGAACAAGAGATGATGAACTAGAAATTATATTTTAGGGGAAATTTCAGTACTTAAATTAGGAGAGGGAGAATTTTAACATTAGCTATTAAAATGAATTGGGGAAAAATAGAGTTTTCCAGAAATTGGTTAGTCTATAGGGCTGGTTGCCAGCTTTCAGGCATCTATTGTACAGAGAGTTTTAGGGGAACTTGCTGAAATTGTCTCTAGATAACCTTGAAAAGTCTCTTTTCCATGTTGACTAACAAACCCAGAGCATCGAAGTGTTATTTTTTCATTCATTTTGAAAGAGAAACATCTTTATATGTGACATATTCTACATTTGTATGTCAGTGAACATCCCCATGTCATGATTCTTCCCAATTAATAGTGCTGGCTGAGCAGACCAGAAAGCTGGAGACAACACTACTGGAATACAATAGCTCTTGAAATGAATGCTGTAATATATCTGAGGAGGGACTGAAAATATCTGCTAGCATATTTTTAAGCACGAAGCTGTAATTACCTTGGCATAGTTTTAATGGTGTTGTCTTATTCCTACTTAAAAAAAAAACTGATGTGAGTCTTAAAATTGTTTAGTGAGCTATTTGAAGAATCACTATGCTTTCAGAGCAGCACTAGGTAAATTCTCTTCAGAGAATTTGGCATTTATAGAACAGAATTTTTTGTTTATTTCTGGTTATTGTTAGTGGTGAATTTTGAGAACTTTTGCACAAAGTCAGGAGTTTGTTCCAGTGAAACCAGGCTTTATTCCTTCAAATTACAGTGGGACAGATGTGGAAGATATGAGTCAGCAGGGGCCTGGCCCGTGTTCGGCCTTGAAAGTATAAAGGCTTAAATGGGAATTTACTACGATGCCTGTATTGATAACTGAACTTTGTACAATGTATCTTCTCAGTCAAAATGGAAATGGAGGCCTAATGAATGTGCATGAGTTAGAAACAGAGTGCCTAGATCTGTGGGGACACTAACCCATTTGGTCTCTAGAAGAGTTGACCAATAGATAAGTAAAAATCTTGACTAAGATGCTTACTTTAACTAAGATGCTTAAGAACCAGGAAATCATCATTTGAGGTACAGGTTGAAGGTATGGAGAAGAGAAGATATAGACCCTGTTTGCTCTTAGAGGACTGCCGTGTGGAAAAGGAATTAAACTTAGTATTTATGATTCAAGGTTAGCAAAAAGGTAGTGAGTGAAAGGTGACCAATTCACATTCAGTATAATGCAATATTTTTTTAATAAACATAAAATCCTTGCACAGGTCTAGGCCAAAGCCCAGAAACCACTTATGGGGAAAGATGGTGACAGCCATTCAAGCAGCTAATGGGCAATTGGATTAAATTTCTCAAGTCCTGTGTAACTCTGATTTTCAGTCACTTTGGCATCTAAACTTGCCCGAGAATCAGCCTCTTAAGTCCAGTTTATAGTTCTATCCCCTGATTTGATTACATGATTGCAACTAACATTTATAGAACACTGTGTAAAACCCTTCTGTATTTGCTGTATCTGAGTTAGACAGCAGCCCTTCAAAACTGATAGTATGTTAACTTCCATTTGGCAAAAGAAGAAACTAAGGATCTGAGTGATTATGGGACTCACCCCCTTCCTGAGGACCCTCCACTGGCCCCACCAGTCAGCAAACCAGTAAGTGGGAGAATTGAGTTGGAGCCCAAATCCTCCTCTCTATTCTACCCCACAGCGCTCTCTTACCACCAAGTGACTGGATTGGTCATGGAGCCTAAGATAGGTCAGTTAACATTCTCTGTGCTTTAGCTTTTTAATCAGTTCAAAGAATTATATGATTGTTTCGAAAAGTGATTATAGAGTCTCAACTTCAGAGTCTCTAAGTAATTTATATCTCATTAAAAAAAAGTTTCCAAAGCCCTTCTGTCAATTATACACTAGTAAATGACTCCAGGTGGCAGGTAGCTTTCAGTACAGACACTGAGACCTTAAGGATCTTGTTTTCACAGAAAATAATGGCTTAATCAATTAAAAACCCCAAAATGACAGTGGAAAAAATTAGAAAATGAATAGTTCAAAGAAAATGCTGTATTGATTTGGAAAAAAAATGTTTTGTTTTGTTTTGTTTTGTTTTCATTTTGTTTCTTCCCAGCTTTTTGTATAAGATACCTGTGGGTCATGGGGGTAGAATGTTTTCTAGCTGAGACATATTAGTTATATTTCCTTTGGTGGTAGTGACTTCTGGTAAAATGTTTACTCAGGCAGTATATATTTATAGTACTTAATAAATAATAACCCTAAGCATTTTGTATGTTCCGTCTTATCACAAATTAATTTTTTATTTGGCTATATAGTATGTTTTTAAGAATTTCTTTGGACTCGTAGACTCAAAGTATCATAAAGAAGAATGTTATCTTAGAAACTATCTGGAACAATCCCTTCATTTTCCAGAAAACTGTAGCTCTAGTGACTTACTCAAGGTCATACAGCTAGGAGTGTTTTGAACCCTATGGCTAAAATTTCTTATTTGAATAAAGAATAAAAATTTGTCTCCAAAGGCTAGAAGAAGAACGGCAATTCAACTCACAAAGATGAAGTGGGCTGTGACTGATAGAGAGTAGAAAAGTCATGATTGCTACATCACTGAACTTAAATTAAAATCATAATGCTGCACCCAGCACTGCTCACTGCTTGCCCCACTCCATACTGGCAACTGCCCCCAGGCAGGCCATGGACGAGGAGAACTACTACCTGGAGCTGTGCAAGCGGCCCATGCAGCTTGAGAAGGCAAACTGGTCAACTGCGTCTTCTGCAGTGAAGCCAACAAGCAGGTTTTTGCAGTTCGATCTGGTAGAGATATTGGGGTTGTAGTTAAAGGACCAGATGATAGGAACCCCATTTCATTTAGAATGGAAGACAAAGCAGAAGTGAAATTCACCAAGTTTTCTTTAGAAAATAAGATATTGGCTGTTCAGAGGACCTCAAAGACTGGAGTTTTCTAACTTTATCCCCTACAGTTCCCAGCTGGAATACACACAGGAGTGTAAGACCAAGAATGCCAATATATTAAGATTCTGCTGGATGAGTTCTACTGAATTTGTCTTCATAACAGATCAAGGGATAGAGTTTTACCAGGTATTACCCGAGAAACAAAATCTGAAGCTCCTCAAGAGGCAGAACATCGGTGTAAATTGGTATATGCGCTATGCCGAGAGTGCTGTGATTCTGCTGTCGACCATAGTCCTTGGAAATGTTCTGCAGCCTTTTTATTTCAGGGCTGGCACTATGTCGAAGCTGCTCAAATTTGAGATTGAATTACCAGCTGCACCCAAGTCAACCAAACTGAGCCTTTCTGAAAGAGATATTGCAATGGCTACAGTATACAGACAACTTTATGTTCTCTTCTTGAGGCAACATTCACAGATCTCCAATAGTGCAAGAGCAGAGGTGGTCCTCTATCACCTACCAGGAGAAGGCACCTGTAAGAAGATGCATATACTGAAGTTAAATAGGATGGGAAAGTTTGCCCCAAACGTGGTGGATAACTTGGTGGTCATTCATCACCAGGATAGAGACCTCCATAATATTTGGCATCAAGTTAAAGGGAGAGTTTGAAGGCACAGTCACCTTCCATCACCCAGTGCTTCCTGCTTAATCGATTCAGCCTTATCAGCTCCCCATGGCAGGTCCTGCTTCTGTGACCAGCCAGTCCCCGGTCCCCTGCAAACTCTATTCTTCATCCTGGATTGTCTTTTAACCCGACATCATTATCAGCACAAGCCAAGGCTTCCTCTGGAACCTCCACGTGAAACTTCAGCCCATAGTAAATCTCCTGCCAGATAAAGGAAGACTGATGGACTTTCTCCTCCAGAGAAAGGAATGTAAGATGGTCATCCTGTCTGTTCACAGATGTTGAATGAGTCAGACAGAGCAACACTGCCTGTGATAACCACTGTTTTTTACAAGCTTAATCATGAGTATAAAAAGTACCTTGATGCTGAGCAGTTATACAGTGGCAGTGGAGGCAGGGCAGAGTCAAAGTAGTCCACTACTTAGGAGGTCTGTGTGGACCCAGGCCGTCATGGATCAGTCTGACATGTACACCCATGTCCTCTCCATGTTCATGGAGAAGAAGCAGATGCTTCCTAAATTTGTGATAACTGTACTGATGGAATATATTCGCTCTCTTAACTAGTTACAGATTGCTGTACAACATTACTTACATGAACTTGTTATCAAAACACTTGTCCAGCACAACTTATTTTATATGCTACATCAGTTCCTGCAATACCATGTCCTCAGTGACTCGAAACCTTTGACCTGTCTGCTGTTATCTCTAGAAAGTATTTATTCTCCTGCTCATCAGTTATCTCTGGACATATTGAATAGACTTCAACAGCAAATGATGAAATAAAAGAATTTCTTCTTTCCAAACACCAAGTGTTAGCTGCCTTAAGGTTTATCCCGGACAATTGGTGGCCATGACAACATTTCTGCATGAAAATTTTTAGATGCCGCAAAGCAGACTGAACACAACATGCTTTTCTATACTATCTTCCAATTTTTTGAACAATGAAACCAGCATTTGTGAGGGAACCCTAATTTCACACCAGGGGAACACTGTGAAGAACATGTTGCTTTTTTCAAACAGGTTTTTGGAGACCAAGCTCTAATGAGACCTAAAACATTCTGAAATTACTTGCTGGTTTGTGGTGTTTTTTGTTTTTTAACAAAAATGTGTATAAAGTTAATTTATTGCATTAATAAAGCTCTTTAAACTACCAAAAAAAAATCATATTGCTACCGTTGGACTTGATATCTTTTTCATGTATCTTATGTGAAAATTAAGAATTGAATTGGTCAACAGGTAGGTTACATCCTTAAGTTTTTTCTTTTTCTTTTTTTTTCTTTTTTTTTTTAATTTCAGATTGCATTTTCTCCTCTCTGAGGTGCCTTTGTAGTTCTTGGTTCCCAAGACAATCTCTTATCACCTCAATTTCTTTCTGTTCTAATCCACTTGGTTCAAATAGGCAGAGAATTCCATTTAAAGAAATGTCCTGTTCCCCATGTTTATATGTGTTGTCATAACAACCAGTTGTGAAAGGTCATTCGTTTAAAATTGGCCCCATCAAAGCTATAAAATACTACCTAAGACTGGTGTTTCATATGTCTTGATGCAAACAGCAGATACCCATTCACTCAGTACCTTTGGAAAACCATTCTCTTTATCAGAAGAATGAGAAGAAATGTGGAAATCAACTCTTACATCATAATCAAGTATTTCTTGCCTAATAACTGTGGTAACACACTTGAAATTCTCGGAGAGAAAGAGCTGGTAGGACACACATTGTGTATGGCAAGAGAAATTCTCAGTTTATAGCTCATCTATCACTGTGTACTGATACTTGGCTCAATCTGAGCCCTGAACCTGTAAGTGCTTATTATGCATTTTCTGATCTTAAATAATACAGATAACTGTGACCTCAACTCCCTTTCCCCTCCAAACCACCCTACTTTCCCCCACCTGCACTTTCCCCACAACTTTCTCTAAAACACGCAGATAATCATCTTCTTCCAGACTTTGAAGTGGCATTAGGATTGTCAGAAGGCATAATTAATTGACTGTCAGCAAAGCCATTGTTTGAACATCTGTGGAGTCCTACTTGGTAGGCATCTGTTGTTGTTCTTTTAATTGAATGGATTCGTTCATCTACAAATATTTATTGAGTGCCTACTATAGACCAATTATTGTAATGTGTACCATGGGAGATAATGGAAATGAGGTAGCATAAAGGCCAGGGAGAAGAAAGCATTTGTTAAATCCTGTAGTGCCAGGGGCTGTGACAGAGAACAGAATCCACAACTGACAGCAGACAATCCAGTCTGTCTTATCCAGGTTAAGAGCTTTTTGTCACTATGTCCTAGCTGACCTGTGACACCTCATATGCCAAAGGAGTCTACATGAGGGGGAATATAAAGAGGAAGTAGCAATATATGTGGCCATGATTAAGAGTCCCAGCAGAGACAGTTGAATGCATTTAAAGAAAAACAAGCAAAAAATAACCAAGGTCATGAAGCCTAGGAGTCCTGGAAGCAGAGCCAAGTTAATGACTTTACCCAGTTCTCTTCCCTGCTCTGAATATGATGTCAGTCATCTTATACTACGTTTCCCCAGATAGTACTGCAACTTTACACAGCCCTGCTCTCAGTCCTAATTTGGTTCTCTCACCATCAAGCCTTTACCTTATAGGAGTCCTGGATTAGCTACACTCATAACTGGCAATGAGCATCATTTGATGAAATTCAATAAGAGAAAACAGAAGGACTGTACAACAGTGACTTCCTGAAACCTTTGAGGATGTGGTAGCCAGGAAGTGATAAGAAAATATTTCTTAACTTCCACTGACTCCCCCTTTCTCTCCAATTGAGCCTTAGGTTTATAGCAAATCTAGAAGGACACATGGGAATTATCTATCCCAAGAACCTCCATCCTTCAGTCTTTTGAGGGCAAATTCATAATTTTTTAACGTATTTGTGTGCTTTCTGTACTATTATTTGCCAAATATTTTTATTTAAATCAGTTAACTTTTTAATCTACTTTTTCCTGCCTGTCAATAATATCCATAATTTGATTTTATGTGTTGAGGTGCTAGTATTAAAGACACTAAACTAAGTAATGTGTTTAAATAAAAGTTCTTCCATGATTCATCTGATGTTCAAAATATTGAGAAATGTGGATATAATTCAACAAAAATAAATAAATTGATGGGACACCTTGGTGAAATAATGTCCTCAAGGAAGGTTGCCCATTGTGTTAAGTTTTAGGAAGTAAACATTTTTTTGGATGCAGGTTTATCATGTTATCATGAGAGGCAGTACAACTGTGTAAAAAGCCAGGCATTAGGAATTCACAGGCTGGACTCTGGACCTGACACTGTCCCCCTAACTCACTAGGCCACCTTAAGCCAGACCCTTTTCCATAGACCTCTTAATTTCTTTGCCTCAAACACATTTCACATATTGTCATCTATACACTATTAAAATGTAAATGAAGAGGAAAGAACACTGCCCCATTCAGAATTACAATATTGCTTTTATCAGAGGTCCAAGGAAGAATTTTTAAAGAAGGCCAAAAATTTTATTATCTAGTCCATTATATACTCTGCTTTGTCTGCTTCCCATTTCCTAAGGTTTATGAGAAAGTTCACTGAATTAACAGTAGCTTTGAGTGGCAGTTAATAAAAATAAAATAGGGTTGTAGGAGATTAGGAATGAAGTTGGATATCATTCCATTTAAGGATTTTCCTGGGTCAGTGATGTTGTTTGCTAATGTTTCTTGGTATACATACATGATATTATATTGTTAACCATTAATGCTATGAAGGTCTTCATTGTATATGAAGCCCTGCCATAAAGATGAATTAATTCATCCTTTTGAACATGGCAAAATGGAGCAAACACTTGGCTTGGAGTCAGGAGAGCCAAGGTTAAGTCCTGTATCCCTCTGTGTGACATGGCAACATTTGACATTTGTGATATGCTTTAAAACATTTTGGTATACATTATTGTGAACCATTCTTTTAATAGTTTTAAGATTAGAATTACCATTTTTCCAGAGAAACCAATTTATCCAAGGACACAGGGTAAGATTTACGTCTCCTGGATCATACTACATGGCTTTCAGCTCTTTTGTATAATCTCTTTTTTTATCATTATTATTTATTGATTTATTTTCTAATTGTATTTTTTTTTAAATACATATATCACAAAAAATATAAGTGCTTCCCATATACCCCACACCCCCACTCCTCACACATCATCAACCTCTTTCATCATTGTGGCACATTGATTGCATTTTATGAATACATTTTGGAGCACCGCTGCACCACGTGCATAATAGTTTACCTTATAGTTTATACTCTCCCCCAGTACATGTAGTGGGTTATGGCAGGATATATAATGTCCAACATCTGTCCCTGCAATATCATTTCGGACAACTCCAAGTCCCGAAAATGCCCCTACATCACATCTCTTCTCCTTCTCCCTGTGCTCAGCAACTACTGTGGCCACTTTAACTTTCCTGAATCTCAGCTATTTCATGTTTATAAAAGGATCTTTATTCCCATCTTTTCTATATGTTTACTGTAGGGGTCAAGGGAAATGAAGAGATGTGCAAATGCTTTCTATCACTTCCCAGTGCCACATCTGGCTTGATTGATGCCATTTATGATTAGTGTGTAAAAATGATTCCTCTGACTTTAATGTTTGTGTCTAGATACATTTGAATCAACAATGTGTTTATTTTACGGTATCCTCCTGTCATTGGAATATCATCAGAGAACACAAGAAATGTTTTTAACCATTGGGTGTGAGAAAGCAACACACCAAGAGATGCCACAAAGTTCTCATTTGCTGAGCAAACTACTCTTGCTTCTTATGTGGAATGCACAGAACTAATTGAAAAGAAACAAAAATGAAATTTGACTCAGATTGAGCAGGATGAATCATAACCTACTTTTCATCTGAGATGTGAAGAAAAAATAATTAAAGAAAAACCAACCACCACACATCTTTACTGTCAGTTCAGCATAATCAATATAGAGCTTTGTTCAGCAGCACAATGAGTGTATTACTACTAGGCCAAGAATTGCAGGTAGTAGAATATCTACCTAATTTTCTCTGTCATAACAGACTGCTGTAATAGTCTGTCTTCTTTCCTTTTCTTTTTCAATCAAGAGAGTTTTTGACCCATCAGTAGTTGTCACCCAAATCATTCAGAAATGAACCTGTGATCTCTGTTGAACAATTAGAGGCTAAACTGAGACTGGACAAGCTTGGACCATATCTGGTCCCAGTATCAGTTTGTCAGTCTAAGAAGACAGCAAAGCAGAGAAACCTAGCCAGGGTAGAGTTGCTGTTTCCCCGAACTTAGCTTGTTTTCAGTAGTGATATGAATGATTAAAGAAAAGTGAAAAGTATATACTGCCATGTTCCAGGATCCAGATGTGTAATCTGCTTTACTTGTGAATGTAGCTTTATTTACTTATTTATTTTTTATTACATTTAGAGAGAGAGGCACTGTAGTTTACCTTGGAACATATTCTCCAATTCTTTTCTTAATTCAGGATTAATTTCTTTCTAATTCTTGCTACTATTACATTTTATCCATAACTCTTTTATGACCTTTATTTCTCTCATGCATATATGTATGAATACATATATATGTAAATACATATACATATGTAAATATGTAACCCGCATGTATGTGTGTATATATGTAACAGGAGTTCATATATCTATATCCCCTACTTTATTATAAGATCACTGAAAAGAGAGACTACATCTTCCTTATCTTACTTTTCCACAAAGAGCCAAATGAGAACGCAGAGGTCGATGACTTTAAATCCCTCAATGCTCCTCCACAAAAGCCTTTGCTTACAAAAGCGTTTCCTCTAGTCTGGTATGATCCTTAAAAAAATCCTTCTTGATAGTCTTAGTGTGTATAGATTAGTGTGTATTGAGCAGTTATTAATACTATATATTAAGAATTTTACATGCGTTATCCTGTATCTTGACTATAACCGTGTAAGGATAGGTACTATTACTTTACAGATGAGGAAACTGAAGCAAAGAGAAGTTGCCCAAGGCCTAATAATTATTGTAGTTGCATTGCATACCCAGAGCCAGACTTTTAACCCCTGCATCCCCTATGCCTGTTACTATGACTTGCAGAAGGTGAACTGAGGCCTGGCAGAAGATTGGACCTACGTGGTCTGTGGTCATCATGTAGTTTTGCTGCCAGATCCCATTCTATTTATCCCTCTGCCTCTCCTGAGAGAGATTTTTGCATGAATTGACTTCCTTTGATTTGAAATCCAGGTGTGTCATTGCTTTGTTTACATGACACTAGATGTCTACAAGGCACTGTCTTGGTTTCCCTACCGAGGTAATGATGCCCAGCTGGGCTGCATACTCCAGATGTATAAAAAAGTGCTGAGAGTAATACTATTTTTCTTTATACCACTTGTAATATACATCTCTATCCCCTGTTCCCTCCTAGGCTTCAAACCTGGTTCTTGTGATTTTAGCACCATGTCCAGAAGTCCTCCGCCCACCCCTGGCTTCACCCCAATCACATGTGGAAATAGTGTCTTTTAATTCTTAGCAGTCCTTCCACAGTGGCATCTTCTAAAAAACCTGAGTAAAAGCCATGTCCTGGCTTACTACCACATTGGAAATGAAAGAGAGCATGGGAAAAGGAATGCATCTTGAAAATAAGCTCACCCTATTGACAAGTCCCCAGGCAGAAGAGTTCAGGGCAATAGCTAACAATTGGCTCGCTCAGTCGGAAGTTGATGCTATTTTAGGCCATCAGCAGGAGTGTCAATGTATCTGTGAATCTTGGCATTTTATTTCATTAAGGTGGTTTCAGGAAGCCAGACACTGATTAACTGATTCTTCGACTTAGTTCCCACTCCTAATTTTGGATGTGTGGTGTCTTCAGGCAGCTGTTGTGACACCCTGATTCTAAAGAAAACTTTTCTTGTGCCTGTGAAGCAATCCTGAGAACAGTCTACCCCACATCCTACAATCCTGGGACCTCCTTCGCTACATTTCTGATCAGAGGTGGCATGGGGAGACTGTGGCTTCTGGTTCCAGCAGATCAAGGAACTACAACGCAGGTGTGTGCAACCAGTTGCCATTCAAGCTTTGTCCATAGTAGCAGCATTCTCACTGCTGCAATGGGCTGGGAGTAGAGTTTTGTTTGGAAATCACATATGAAGACACCTATGGAAGGAATGGCCTCAGCAATGTAGTCACTTTCAAGGTCAAGAGATGCCATAGACTGGCTGCAAGATTTGTTTGGGTAAGCCTAGGAGAGTTCTCAACTTTATGTTGTTGGTAAAGTCTTGGGATCTGATTTTATTTATAACTATGCTATAAATTAGAAGGAAAAGGGTTGCTAGGTAGGAAATTTATGGTATTGAGTTGTTCTTTCATTTATTCATTCCATAGTTATTGAAAGCCTACTATGTGTCAAGCACTGTGTTAGGCATCTCCATTAAACATTAATCTACAAAGTGGTGTCAGAAATATTTACAAATAACTCACTTGCAATTGATAAATATATTACAGGAGTTAGGTGAAAACTCCATGGGAGGAGAGACATTAGAATGGCGTACTATAATTGGGAAAGTGGGGAAGGACTTTCTAGAAGAGTTGATATTTGAGCTAGATATTAATGAAATTTTCCAGGCAAATCATGAGTAAAAGGGCATTTCAGACAATTTAGTCAGAACAAAGGTATAGAGACTAAATGGAGAATTGCAAAAAGTGAGGTATGACTAGAAAATAGAGTGGAGGAGGAGAAAGTGAGACTAAGAGAAGTTGGTGGTCAAATCAAAAGGGCTTTTTGTTTCCTACTGAGCAGTCTAGCGACTGGCCTGAAGGTCCTGAAGAACCACAAAGGGTTTAAATGAGGGAACAAAGCCATCTGATAGATACTGATTAAAGATGACTCTGGGTACCAGAGGGGTTGGGGTGTTGAGCCAGAGAGGAGTTGGGAGACCAGAGATCAGTCAGGGTGTCATTTGCATTAGTTGAAAGGGAATGATAGAGGCCAAACAAAGACAGCCCTGTTGTGGCCTTGCAGAGGGGCAGGGAAAGGAGAGGGCAGGGAAAGGGTGCGTAATAGGGATGAAGTGAGGCTTATTCCTGGCTTTCTGTCATGGGGGATGGTGATACCGCTGCCTGCGTAAGAGACAATAGAAGTTCAAGAGTAACTGTGCCATCAGTTCCTCAGAGATCTTCCCTGTTCAGAAGCAATTCATTCCACTGGTCATGTATTTGTTGAACACCTGTGTACAGGCACTGTTCTAGGTATGGGGGCAATAATAGTAAATAAATAACAAAAGCCATCCCTTATGGGGCTTACATCCTAGTGAGGAGAGAAAGACAGCAAATAAATACTAAAACATAGTATGTCAGATGGTGGTAAGTCTATAGAGAAAAATGAAGCAGGAGAAAGGGGATAGTGAGTGCTGGAGTCAGGGTGGGGAGTGGAAATAGCACTAAATAATGAGACAAATGTTAATTGTGAGGTTCCTATTTTTGTGAAATCTGGTCTGCCTAATTTTGTTTCTCTCCATTTTTTGTTGTTGTTTCATATTTGATTTTTTTCTCTTAAAGGAAATCAACAGCAATGGTAACATAAACATTTACAAACACATAGATGTATACACAATAGTTTGTATTGCCAATATAATACATGCCAGGAAAAACAAAAGAAAACAGCAGCTAAAAAAAAAGTAAATATCAAAAAAGACAAAAAAGGAGCCTCCCTAAAACACTAATCCTTGTCATTCTAATCACTCACTGGAAAGTTTGAATTAGAAATGAGAGGGGCCATCAATATCTAGACAAGATAATAGTTATGAGGTTCTTAATGTTGAGGGTCCTTAGATTTCATCAAAATCCCTAATTTTAGAGAAATTCAGGCCTAGCAAGAAAGTAGCTTATTCAAGGACACCCAAGTAGGTCTAGAATTCAGGTCTCCGGACACTCTTTCTAGTGATCTTACTATCATTCAACATAGCAGAGACACAAAACTCAATATCTGGGTCTGACTATCTGAGTTTGAATTTCCACTTTGCCACAGTGACCTTGAACAAGTTGCATCTCTCTATACCAATTTCATCTGCAAAAAGGGGATGATTATAATAGCACTTTCCTTAAGGTTACTGGAGAATTAAATAAATTTATAACACATAAATACTTAGAGTAGTGTCTGATAACAATGTTAGGATTCAGTAAATATTTGCTACATTATTGCAGTACCAAGCTTTAGTTCCTATTACAACAAGAATAAAAGAGTGTTAGAACAGCATGATGTAGGTTACTTGGGCATTGTATGTTTGGGCATGAACTTGAAATCAGTTTCCAGTGATGGCCACATATAAGATCTACTTGAATTTCCAGTTAAGATGTTTATTAAAATATTAACTAGTTCTTTTCAGGTCATTGAATAAATATAAAACACTTTAAAATAACTTCAGTATTCATTTCATTCAGAGAAGTTCTAGACAACAGTCTAGAACAAAATTATCTGAGATTCTAGAACCATAATTAGAACTCTAAACTTTAAAGACAGGGGCATGTCTCATTCATTTATGCATATCTAGCACGGATTATTTTTATAATGGTTGGCAACCTTTACTGAGTGCTAAATATGCTGAACACATTACTGATCTGATCACATTTCATCCTCACAGCAGGTAAGCATTTATATCTGAATTTTGGAGATGAGAAAATTGTGTCCAAGGTCACCCAGACAGTAAGAGACAGAGCTGGATTTTCACAAACTGGGTCTCTGTTCCTGTGTGCTCAGCAAATGTCTGTTTTTAATAATGATACTTTTCTCAACCAACTGCTATCCTGCAATTAGTCTGCGTTTTACATTGTTGTCCTTTCTGTGCCATTCCTACTACTCATTCATAGAATTATAAATTAAAGCTTGTTAGGACTAGAAAGACCGAGTTTCCTGGTTCTCAACTTGAAGACTAAGAATCACCTGGGGGGACATTATCACTCCATAAAGCTACACACCCACACATACCTACCCTGTACATACAGTCTGATTCTGATATGACCCTAGACTCACCCCCACTGAGAAAATTGTGTTACTCTGAGAAACTTTAACTAATGGAGTATGTCATAACTGCCCGGTGTGATGGAAGAAGGAAAAAAAAAAAGGTCAAGAATTACTGTTCTAGTCCCATCTTTTCATGTCACAGATATGGAAACTAAGAACCAGAGTGTGGCAGTACCTTCCCCAAGATCACAGCTAATTTATGAAATATCTGCATGTAGAACCTAACCCAGGTTACATTCTGAATTTCATTGTTAGGGTATTTTCTTGTTTATTCCTCAAAACTTCCTTTGGTTGATGCTCTTATGTTCTTAAAAGTTCTAGGGGAAATACAAGGAAAAATGAAAGGAGTAATTAATTTACCTGGGATCCCATAACAAATCATTTGGCCAAAACAGGATAATTTTCATTATTTTATTCTGTTCTACACCTATTCTTTTGGTTCCAGTTAAGTAACAGCTCATCAATATGGAATGTACTCTTTCATAATAGTAGGTTTGTGGGTTGCATCACTTTTTTGTGTCGGTTTTCAATTTCTGTTCCTTTGATATCTGGATAAATAACAGAGATGAGGAAACTCAGCAGGAGAATTATATCCTAGATTTTGTGTGATCTCTGTTCTCTGTGACTCAGTACATTGTAAGGTTATTGGTTTGTTTATTACATAAAATTTATTGAGAACCTACTATATGTCACTGACCAAGAGTGCTGTAAATCCTTTTTGAAATAGCATGTACTATAAATAATTAAATTTAGAGTTCTCTGCCCCCAAGAAATTTACAGCATACTGGAGGCTGGAAAGTCGGACATAATCTTTTCTACCATGTGATAAATCTTATAAGTGAGTTTTGTATGTATGGTACGAAAAAGAATGTCTGGGGCCAGCATGTAGGATAGAGAGATTAAGAAGTGACATCTGGCTCACTCTTCAAAGGGGAATAGAATTTTTTGTAATAGAGAAGTGGGTGAAAGGTGTTTCATATAGAAAATGCATGTGGAAAATTTATGGAGGAGGAAAACATGGTGTGTTGGGAAAAAGAAAGACATTGTTGCAAATTTTGTAAGCAGAAATTCTCTGGGACTGAAGCGACATTGAGTTGCAGGAGTCAGAGGCCGTGGGAAAATAGAGAACCTGGGGCTGACTGGCAGGAGGCCTAGTGTGACATGTCCTAGAAAGGATCTTTTGGGCTTACCAGTGTCATATGGAAAATTGATAAACTATTGGTAAGCAGATAGATAGCATCAGATTGGTGTGTTTTTTGTTTGTTTGTTTGTTTTTAATGTGGAAGTAACCATTTCAATTGCCTTACAATACTACTAATGGCCTGGATAACTTTATAAAGCCACTGCACAGAGGATAATGGGGCTGGAACTTTCATGAGAACAAGTTTAAGGAATTTGTGGGGGTGAAAAAGGAGCTCTTGCTACCTTTTTTTCTCAAAGTTCAAAACAGGACGTGTCTAGGTATGCAGAAATGCAAATCAAGCCAACTATATTTTTGGTGTGTTTTGTGTGCATTTTGATTTTCACATGTCAGCAATACTGTGCGAATACTATTATATGAATAATCCACCAGATACAACTCAAGAAAAACGATCAGATTTTAAAAGTGCAAACATATGCACATACAGATTTCAGTGATTACAAAATATCAACTTTCAAAAAATAAGCAGATCCTCAGAAACCATTGTGTGTGTATGTGTTTTGTTTGTGCTGCTCCCACCCTCAAGGAGAAAGAGTTTCAAAGTCCTGATGCTACTGAAGAAGTTGTATATGTTAAGACTGAAGAATACCCTGGAGGTCATCCTAATTCCATCTCTCTCTCTCTTTGTTTTTTTAAAGTAAAATGATGCTAACAGAGAAACATGAGCTTAACCAAACCATGGCCACCAGGTTGACAGTACACAGGCTAAACCTTGGTTCTTTCCACTCTTTTTTGAATGCTATTTCATTTTTGCATTTTTATTTACAAAATACTTGGTAGTTAGGGACTGAGTGAATCATCCCAGGATAACAGACTTTGTATGGTACTCACTTGTAATTGGAGACACGATCGGTAAAGAATATTTAGGGGATTCGGTCAGGAGGATGACTGGAGTTATATGTAACTTCAGTTGAAATCATATTTCAAAACCGTAAAGGAGCAGGGGATGGGTGAGCAGCACAGATGAGTGCCCTAGGCCTTGTCCTTTCTTCTTCAACCTCAAAATGATTTGACAGGAGAGAAAGAACTGTGTAGTATTGGTCGATGAGACCAGTATTAGCTTTCTACTGCTACTGTAGTAAATTACAAAAAAATCAGTGGCAGAAAGCAACTCAAACTTACATTTACAGTGAAGTTCTGAAGGAAAGAGAATAATGAGAGGCAAAAGATGAGGGAGACTAAATGTATTAAAGAGAAAAGATCAGAAAGAAAGGTTGTCTTTTTTTCCCACCTGTCTCAATCTTTGGTCGTCTTAGGAAACAGTTCTGTTTTCTGCGTGTAGTAAAGGCAGGAGTTCCAGAATTGAGCACTAGAAAACTCCAGGGAAGACACTAAGGAGAATTAAGGATTCTTCTGACTGATGCTGTGGGAAAGGACTTGTTCTTCAAAGTAATAGATTCTTTCTGAATTAGAAAACAAACATGGCTCTGAAGTGGAAATGTGTATCTCCAAAAGTGAGAACCAGGAAAGGCACAATTCAGAAATGAATGAAGTTTCTCTAAGTTCTCAGATAGGAGAAGAAATATGGAATGAGTTCTGGTAGACCTAAGTATACACTGGCATTTACATTCCACAATTCCCACTTCAAGGAACTATTGTGCACTGTACATTGCCACACAATTGCTAACTGACTGTGACAATTAGACTACCAATATTTGTCATAAAAGGATATTCTTGAGAAAAGAGAGAAGTTGAAAATTTCAAGGTATCAGACTCCTTTTTCTCTTCCAATATAAAGGTAAAGTTATCCCCAGAGGTAGTATGATGTAAATGAAGCTAAATAATACCAGTGAAAGTGCCCTTTAAATTATAAACTATTAGAATTGTGAAAGTTCTTCCTTCAGCTCCTCTTCCATTGTTAAACCTTAGAGGTAATTTATTTATTTGTGCCAGGGAGAAAAGTTGAATCAGTCACTTCTGTGACAAGGGGTAACAAACTGTGAGAATGCCAAGCAGAAAATGCTGTAACTAGCTGTCTTTGAGCAACTTCTGCCATTGATTGTTTTCCAATGTTCATGCCCACATACCTACAGAGTGGGTATGTACATAATTGAGAGTATGCTCAACCTGTCTTAGAAATGTGCCTTCATCAAAAATGTATGTGCAGTGAAAATGGCAGAGTAAGGACCTGAAAATGTGCACCTCTGTTAAAGCAATGAAAACATTGGTGAAAACTGTCAGAATCAACTTTTTCAGAACTCTAGAAATTATTTGAAGGCGTATAAGTAACATGGTGTGAGGCCATAAACCAGAGAAGCCATAAATTCCTAGATAAGATACCACCCCACACCATAAATGCATCTTGAAGTGTAGACACATTCACATTCCTCAGCATGATAGCTATCTGTTCTAGAATCACTCCCGCTACATAGCAGTAAATTTCGAAGAGACATGTTTATGATCTTGCAAATCCTGAGTTGGCTCTGTGCCTTCCTTGTTCTTGCCCAGTATAACCCCCTGTCACTCCCTGAGTGGCACAGAGCACTGCTCTGAATGTCCTGGAGCCGCCCACGACCAACTTCCTAGTCTGTAAGTTCCCTAATAAATTGGTAATATTTTGCTTTTAAAAACAAAACAAAACAAAAAATGTGATAGTGCTTTAGTAATGATACACTTCTGTAGAAAAACTAAAGAACATGTGATTCTTCTTCTGAAAAATAATGTTTCATATGTTGTCATGTGCCTTGAATTGACAGAATGTTTCCCCATAAATTTGTACAAAAATCGATTTTTAAAAATTAATCCTTCCCTTCTTATAACATGGTATTCTCCCCTGTATTTGAATTGTCTTTTATTCCTTTCAATAAATTTTTCTAGTTTTCTTCATCTATCATATACTTTTCTTGAGAAATGTATGCTAAAATACTTGTCTTGATACTATTGTATAATCTTTATTTCCATTTCCAAGTGGTTATTGCCACTATGAAAAGATGCACTTGACTTTTGTTTACCTTTTTCATATATCTAAACGTATTATTGGGGGAAGCTGACTTGGCCCAATGGATAGGGCATCCGTCTACCACACGGGAGGTCTGTGGTGGTTCAAACCCTGGGCCTCCTTGACCCATGTGGAACTGGCCCATGCACAGTGCGCCCCATAAGGGATGCTGCCCAGTGCAAAAGAAAGTTCAGCCTGCCTAGGAATGGCACCGAACACACGGAGAACTGATGCAGAAGATGACACAACAAAAAGAGACCCAGATTCCCATGCTGCTGACAACAGAAGCGGACAAAGAAGAACACGCAGCAAATGGACACAGAGAACAGACACCTGGGGGGTAGGGAGGAAGGGAAGAGAATTAAATTAAAAATTAAAAAATTAAAATAAAAAAATATATTATTGAATGTTGTTATTAGTTCTACAACTCCTTGTTGGGGTCACTTAGATTTTTCTTAGACATAGAGTGATAATTACCAATTTTGCCTTTTCTTTTCCAGTGTTTGTATTGCTTATATGACTTTTTTGTTTTATGACTTTCCTGAAATCTTAGAAATATTACTGAGTAATAGTGATGATATTGGGCATTTCTTCTTCTTCCGCATTTTAATAGCTATATCTTTAATATTTTATATTTTTGTATGAAGTCTATTCATTTCAGTCAAATACTTTTTGCTTCTGGGAAATTTCATTTTATTCCTCTTATCCTTGGATTTTTAAAATTAAGAGTGGCCATTTTTTATTAAAATTCTTATGTTTAGATCTTCTAATCCTATATATTTGTTCTCCTTTGATTTGTTCATATACTGAATCATGTTTGTAGAATTCCTAATGTGAATCCATCCTTACATTGTGAGTATGAAGCCAACTTTATGGTATGTACTGCTCTTAACAATCTGGCAGCTTAATGTAGTTCATAATATTTGTTTATAATTCTTGTACCTATATTCATAAGTTAGGATTGCTCTGTATCTTTCTTTTCATATAATATCATGTTTTGGTGTTAAGCATAGGTTAGCCTCCTAAAATTAATTTGAAAGCTTCCCATCTTTTTTCCTTTCTAGAATATTTTGTGTTATTTAGAAATTATATATTCCTTAAAATTAGATAGAACTGACCTTTAAAGCTATCTCAGTCTATTTTATTGGTGCATCTTTAACAAACGTTTCAATTTCTTCAGTGATTAATGAGCTGTTGAAGGATTTTGATTTTGATTAGAATTAATTTTGGTAATTTATATTTTCTAGAAAATCAGCCATTAAAAATTTTCAACTATGCTAACATGACAGAGCCATACTATTCACTTAGAGTTTTTAAAAAAATATTTATCTGTATTTATATCTCCTTTCTTACTAAGTCTAGTTTTCCTATTTTCATTAAGCTTTTTTTGTTGTTAATTCTTTGTGTTTATGTGTTACAGGTGAAGGAGTTAACTTGTTTCCTAATTTATTATTTTTAGTGTTTTATTAATCTCTACTTCCTACTTTGTTTTAGTTTGGTTATTCCTTTTTTGTATCTTAATATGAATGTTCACTCATATTCTATCTTATTTAATAATAAAAGTAGATTTATAAATACCCTTCTTTATGTTTTTGTTATTTAAACCAAGTTTTCTCTTTAATTTAAAGAATCTAAGCCTTGAAATTTATTACTGACATGTGTATTCCTGACTAGCATTACAAACATGTCCAGGTCATTGCTGAATTTGGTATTTTGTCAGCTGGGAGTACTAAATACCCCCACTTAATTTGATATTTGTAAAGCTCAGAGCAGCACTGGGGTTCCTGTACAGTTTTGCAATTGCCCCGTGGTTTATTTGGCCAAGTTCCAACTCCTCAGTGAGGAAACAAAGGGTTGTCTTATTGCCACCTGCTATTAACTAAATGCTTAGAATTCAGTGTCCTAGGGGTGACTGGGAGACATAGGAGTGGATTATTGTGGCAGCCTGTGGAACCTCCTTCCCTGGGGATTTTTGAGAACAGCAAAGAACCATCTGTCTAGGGATGATTTTAAGTGCAGCCCTGCCTGAAGGCAGGTGCATGGATTAGATGGCCTGTCAAGATTATCATCCATCTCAATGACTTCTATGGAAAGGATGCATTTGCTGAGTTTGAAAAGAGTCCAGGAGGAACACTGATAGGTTTGGGGAGCATGTGGTCAAGAGCCTGAGACTATTCAGCCCTTTATGAAATTGAAGCCACTCTCTCACTCCATGCCCTGAATTCCAGAATGTACCCTCTAAATCTGCAGCCAGTTATTTCACCCTTGAAAGGTATATGCATGTGTAGGTGAAATTGAAGAGAAAGGGAAAAATCTTTATTGATCAGAAACAGAATTTTTTAACAGAGTGTTTGGCTAATCCATACCTAGACATTCTTTTGGTTAAGTCAGATCTGGCCTGTACATCAAGCACTAACTGCTGACTTTGAGTTTTCTAACCTTGTTCCTCAGAGGTTGGTCTGTTTTTTTTTCACAAAAATAGTTTGACTAATCTTTCAGAAAAGCTGCCCCAAGTATATCAACAATAAATATATTGTAGATACAAAAGACAAAATGCCTATAATTAATTAAATAATTAACCAGGTTAAATCACCATTATTGTAAGATTCAATTTCTGTTGTGTAAAATATAATAATATATTTTAAAGTCATGGAGAAAGGGGAAGGCCCCAAAATATTTCACAATGCATTTTAGAGCAAACGATTAGAGTTATAAACCAACTGATAAAAGTATTGTGTATCTACACAGCTGTCAGAGTAACCAGGTAGTCGATGTAGACATGGAATAAGACAACCCATTTGTTTAACTACTATCACTGCAGAGTTAGATAGATTGTGATTTTGGGGAGGAGGGAAAGGGACCTGTAGGGGTGAGGTGGTTTGGATAAGCAGAATGGGGAGAGTGGATTAATTAAGAGAGGTGTCAGGACCAGCCACAAACCTCACCTGAAAGTTTAAACTGTTTTAAAAGTAAGGGTTCTCTTTATCAGGAATATAGTGCTTTCAGAACAGGACATCCCTTAACTCACACTGTATATTCAATACAGAAAAATGAAAGAATTCAATATTTTTAAATTAACAATTTAAAAAATACCTAGGTAAAATATAAATATTGATCTAATCCACTATTGAAGAAAGATTTTCTAAAAGTAAAGCAGTAACACAAAAGAATTTACAATAGATTTGATGTTAAAAAAAAAGTTTAATTATGTAAATATTTGTAATTTGTAGTAAACAGACATGATGAAAGGTTAATACTACAAAATTTTCATGTAGATGCAAAAATCCCAACAGAAGAAAGACAGATGTTGTAAACAATTCTAAAGAGGGGAAGTACAAATGAGTGATTCATTTGAAAGAAACATCATTCACACTAGTATGAAAATAAAAATTAAAACAACCAGAGTCTAATTTTTCACCTATGAAATTACCAGAGACTTGAGAAAAGATTTATAGCTAAGTATCAATTGGCCCCACTCTTCTAGAAAAGTATATGACACTATTCTTTAAGTGCTTCAAGTACTTTACACCTCTCAATCTTTACAGATATTTATCCAAGTAAATAGTAGAAATTTGGACAAAGTCTATCTACAAAAGTGACCATGGAAGTATAATTTCTAGTGGCAAAGATAAAATCTAAATGATCAAAAAGAGATGGTTAAATAAAATATTGTAAATCCCAAATGATGAGATTTTAATATACTATAATTGAAGAATTTAATTGATTTATAAAAATCTGTGGAGAAAAAATAAGATTAATCTTATATAATCAGTATGGTCATATTTAGGTTAAGGGAAAAAAACATTTATAGAAAGTCTATAATAAAACATTAAAATGAAAGCAAATTCTCAATAACTAGAATATATGTGATTTTTGCTTTTTCCATAACTTCTTTAAAATTCAAATTCTCTGCAGTGAACATATGTTATTTTTATAATCAGAAAAGAAGGAAAAAATTTTAAGTACATAGAACTAACATGAGCAATTTAAGTATAAAGGAACAAGGAAGGAGGGTTTTGAATAGGTTCATGAAAAGATCCCTGGATTGAGATTTGGGGGACCTAGAGTTCTAGCTCTGTCACTAAGAAATGAGACTTGTGATTGCCTCTTTTGGATCAAAGATTCTGTGAGCCAGCATTTTATCAAAGAACCCTTCCTAGTGTATCCATGGGCCTGCCAGTCTTAGGAGACAGGTTAGCAGCCAAGATTAAATTTCCTGTGGATAAATTTCAGAACTTCTACTCACTGATCAATCACCCTTTCCCAGTTTCCTGGAAGACAATTAAGGAACGTCCAATACTATTCTTTCTCTTCCCATTTGACCTCAGCTATGAGCTGGGGGAAGCAAATATTCAGCAGTGTTCTTTTCAGCCTCGAGCAGTTGTAGACTCAGACACCACTACAGTAGCAGAATGATTTTTGGCTTTCACAGGTTCTAGTTTATGGCTGAATGTACCCATCATTAACTTTTATTTAGTTTTCTTAGGGAATATAGCACTGTCCTTTAGGTAGGAGACTGTGGAAGCCTTAGTCTACCTTTTCCAGTCCTGTGATTCAGTTTGTAATTGCAATCAATGTATCTAGTATACCCTTAGTTGAGAAAAATCTGTACTGCTTAAATGATCTTTGGTACCTGAGGACAGTCTATCTTGTTACCTCTTTTTCCCCTCCATATTACCTAATTCTAGGATGTAGCTTTTTCCACTTATTCAACCTGCTCTCATTTGCTTTTTGTATTCTATATATAAATTAAAATATCTTGTTTGTTATAGCCCTCCCTCCCATAAGTATATTCTATTCTCAGTTGCACTCATACTCACTCACACACACACACACTTTGCTGTTATTTACTTACTTATGGTACTTGAGCAGGCTCTTAGAATGTCAATTTTGTGCTTAGTCCACCATCTTGAACTAGAAATCTGAACTGTCGTTATTAGGATATAAAATTTTATAGCAGGCAAATCCCCATCAGGATTATTTCCAAACGAAAAGGATTAGTCATGTAGTAAATCTGCAAACTTCTTGACAATAACAATAAAGACAATATTAGGTACTAGGTACTATCCAAAGCACATTATACATCTTGTTATTCCCACAGCAGTACTGATTACTTATAATAATATTAAGTAATAATAATATTATCATCCATGTTTTACAGATGAAGGAACTTATTCCCAGATAAGTTAGGTGACTTGCCTAATAAGGCCACATAACCAGTAACTTACAGTGCCAGGTTTTAAAGGCAGAGCATATAACTTCAGAGCCCTGGCCCCTAGTTCTTTTTTTAAAAAAACAAAACTCTTTTTTAAAAATTTTTAGGAGGTACCAGAGATTTAGGAGGTTTAAGGGATTGAACCCAGGACCTCACACATGAGAAGCAGGTGCTCAACCACTTAAGCTACATCTACTCCTCTGTTGTTCTTTCTAATTACAATAATATGACTTCAAAGGCTCTCTGGGGAATTCTCTTCTGCCCTAGAGGTGATTTTAAATCTCTTTGTTTTACATTGGTGATAGGTATATATAGGCACACAGGATCCCCATTTCCAAACATACTCACTTGATAGCATATGGGCTGCTTTCAGTTACAAATGTGAATTTTCTTAGTTGCTATAACAAAACTTTCTGGTACTCCCTAACTGTTAACTTTGAGAATCCATGTAGCTTTGTATATTTAATTTTTGTTGTGAAAGTTATATTCACTTTATCCCTTCCTTTGACATCAGCAAGATATAATTCCTATAAATCAATTGGCAATGTACCTATCAACTTTTAACTAGGAGAACATTAGTTAGAATAAATATCAAAGTTCCTTCTTGGAAAGACTGAAAAGACTTTCTTGGAAACATGGTGTTGTTCTGATCATGTTTTTCAAAATCCTTTTTAAAATGATGCCTTGCTACTGCATGTTCCTATTTGCAAACTTCCTGGTATCTGACATTGTTTGGGAGTCAGAGTATATATAAACAAATAAGCATAGTTTCTGCCTTAAAAATTGCTTAAGATCTTTCAGAGAAAATTAACAGTTATGAAAAATGTCTGTAGCACAGAGTGACTCAACGCTACCTGAAAGGAGTTAAAATGTCTACAGTTATTTGAAGAAGGGAAACGTTATAAATGCTCTGGGGGAGTAACAAAAGGTGTCATGAACCACCCAATATAAAAGTTGGCCAAAGAAGAAACACAGCAATACTTAATTAGAAAGAGAAAAAGAGAGAAAGAAAAAGAGGGAAAGGAAAGGACTGGTTTCTTATCTGGCTTGTTGGAGAAGACAGCATTTAAGACAGGCCTTGGAGAACAGTGTATGATTGTTATTGGTGAAAATGGGGTACAGGTCATCGAGAAGATAGGAATTACATAAATAAAGATCTAGAGGTTGATAAACAAAACGGTTGGGAAATAAAAACACAGAGTCTGTGCCAGTCCTTAGGAAATGTATAGGGATCACATTTTATAGTCCTATAATGAAGAACTTTTCAGAGTGGTGAGTCAGTATATAATTCCTTAGAAAATGAAATGAAATTCAGGGATGGAGATGGTGACAAGAAAAATCTAGACATTCTTGAAATTTGGTTCCTATCCATGAGAATGGGTTTGAAACTAAAGATGGGAGTTTGTTGTTAGTTACCTAGCAAATGTGCTAGTTAAGCCATCTCTGCATGGATACAACAGTGTTATCCATGAGCCTGCTAAAGACCACAGTTGGGAATGGCTTTTGAGCTGTAGTCATCTTATCCTTGTCTTCTGCTAAAGGCCAGAATTTAGACTGACCCCTTGTACTTGCTTTGTAATAACAAGGTTTGACTGATGACCATATCATTTTATATTAATCTAAGAAAGTTTCTTCTTAGGTCTTCTGCATCTCATACATCATGAAGGTAAATGGCCAATGATTATCATTCTTTGGCCATCATTGGCTTGAGTTTGTTGATATTTATGAGTCACAGTTAGTGGGTTACAAAAATTATGCTTTTTTGCATCTCCAGCTGAACCTCCACAGAAATCAAGCCATCACGTTATTCACATATGTCCATGGACAAAAATGTATCCCAAGATGTACTAACAGACTCTGTAAAGCAATTTCCTTCAGATTATCAATATGAGAACTAATGTGCATATTAACACAGGCTTTATAATGCATTATAAAGCCTGTGTTAATATCCATTGCTATAGTTTAATAAATGTTACTTTTGCAATAGGGACAATGTAGCCTAATGGGCTCTGAACTTTAACTTGCTCATAATAAAAATGAGTAAATGGATCTACTTGTGAACTTCAGAGTGCACCCTGAAAAAAAAATTCTTTTCTATCCTTTACTACATTCATATTTTCTGTTAGAGCATGTCTATCAAAGCCCAATATCCAAATCAATTTTAATAAAGACAGAGAAATTACATTTAATTGTCTCTATCCTTTCACATTAATCCATTATAAATATTTTATTCCACAGAGTTAGAAAAATTACATTCACTTATTAGTGAAGAGACTGCCTTTTTAAGGAGTGCTTTATTCTTTAGGATCTTGCAACTTTCTTTAAATATTTCAGGTCCAGTAAGTGGTAAGAAATGAAAAATAAGCTGACCTGATAGGGTAAGGACCATTTAGAAGTCTTTTATCTTCAGGGTGATATAAGTTAACACTTATTTGAGTGCTCGCTTCATCAGCATATATACTAAGGATTGGAGCGATACAGAGATGATTAGCATGTCCCCTGTGCAAGGATGACATGCAGATTTGTGAAGCATTCCATATTTTTAATAATAAAAAAATAATAGATAACTTATTTGATGTACTCAGCAGGTTGTAAAATTCATATCGCTCTGTCATGATCCACGAGAGATGACTAAATCATAATAAAACATTTTATAATTTGATTCATGGGAGTTGCAAAATGATAATCATCGTTCCTCTACTAGGAAAAGGGGTGGGTTTTTGTGTTTGTTTAAATATCAAAAACCAGATACTAATTCTGAACTTTAATAAAATGTGCAATCTTTCTGCTATTTTCTACCTACTCTCGGTTTCCATGACCATGCACAATTATTAGTTCTAGCAAATAAACAAATTTGAGGCAAAATATTCATTTATTTTTATTTTTAAGATATATACAAATGCCCTTCTAGAGGAGAAAATAAATTAAAAGGCTTCAGTGTGTTTCAGGGTTGTGCAACATTAAAAACCAAAACAATAGTTTTTAATATTTTTGGAGCAGAAGTGAGTCAAGGAAACATGTTTTCCTGAGTATGTTATTTAAACTAAAACTTCTAATTAGTATGACAGAAATTTGTTAAAAAATGCAATGGGACCTGAGATAATAAAAAATGTATACTTTCATTTGGGGAATCCCAATTCAGAGACAGAGAGAGAGATACACTTAGATATTTTAGCTTTAAAACTTTTGTCTTTATGTCTATTCTTATTCCAGTGGCACACTGTCATGATTACTGTAGATTTAGAACAGTTCTTTATATCAAGTAGTGTAAGTCCTCCAACTTCGTTCTTAAACATCGTTTGGACTCCTCTTCAGCCTTGCATTTCCATATGAATTTTAGAATCAGCTTATCAATTTCTACCAAAAATCCTACTGGAATTATGTTGCATGTATAAATAAATTAGGGGAGAATTGGCACTTCCACAATATTGTCTCCCAATCCATGAACATGGTATCTTTCTCTTTTCATTTAGATTTTCTTTAATTTCTCTCAGTGATATTTTATAGTCTTCATGGAAAAGGTCTTGTACATAGTTTGGCACATAAACCTAATAAGGAAGCCAAAACTATAAAACTACTACAAGAAAACAGAAAATCTTCATGACTTTGGGGTAGGCAAAGATTTCTTAGGATACAAAATACACAAGCCATAAAAAGGAAAAAATTGAACTTCATAGACATTTTACAACTTTGGCTTTTCAAAACATACCAAAAAAAAAAGAAATGTCAAGCCACAGACTCAGAGAAAATATGTGTTATAGACTTTGCGTCTAAAATATAGAGAGAATTCTTGCAACTCAATAAGACAGATAATTTAATTTTAAAAAGGCAAATTATTTCAACAAACACTTCAACAAAGAAAATATATGAACAATTAGTAAGTAAATGAAAATGACTTCAATACCTTTAGTCATCAAAGAAATGCAAATTACAACCCATGAAATACTGTACCTATCCACTTGAATGGCTAAAATGTAAAAGCCTGTCAGTACCAGCTGTTGAATGAGAAGGCAGAGCACCTACAATTCTCATGCATTGGTGGTGAGAACATAAAATGGTAGAGCAACTCTGGAAAATAATTCGGTTTTCTTAAAAAGTTAAACACACCCACCATCTGACCCAGCAGATCCCTTAGAAATTGACCCAAGAAAAACGAAAACCTTTTTTCACTCACACTGTATGTAAAAGTTCATAGTAGCTTTATTTGTAATAGGCAAACATTGGAAACAACCCAAATGTCACAAACTGTGATCTATTCATACAATGGAATACTGGTGAGCAATAATCAAGTGAACCAATATGTGCAACAACATGGAAAAACTCACAATTACGCTGAGCAAAGGGAGTGTCTCCCCATAAAATCAAGAATAAACACTGTATAATTCATTATTGTGAAATTCTAGAAAAGACAAGATCTGTAGTGACAGAAGGTGATCACTGGTTTTCTGAGGCTGGGGTGGGAGAGAAGGTTGACTGGAATGGAGCACAAGGGAACTTTTTAGGGTGATGAAATGATCTATAAGTTGTTTGTGGTGTTAATTGCAAAGGCTTATAACTTTATCAAAATTTATCAAAATGTACCATGTACACTTAACTAATAGATTGAATGCAAATTATGCCTCAATAAAAATTGATTTTAATGAACAACAAAAAGTATATTTCACCATTTTTTTTCAAATACAGCCAAAACCTATTTGAGTAAGGGCTGTCAGCCCTGTTTGGGGTGAGCCATAGCACACAATGGATCGTCTGTGATTTCCAGTTTGGGTTTCTTTAAAGGAGAGTAAGACCTTAATGACAGTTGAAACAACTTGACTACAGAATGCTTCAAGACATGTTTTGCTGTTTTTCCTCATATTTTAAAGTTTTTAACCCATATCTAATTGAACAATTTACCTCTTTTTTCCTACCTGAAATAACTTTAAGGAATTTTTCCAAAATATTCTACTGAGATTTTATTTTTTTAATTAAAACATCTGTGCTCTTTTTTTCATTAATTTGCATAGTAGTTCATCAAATAGGAGACTTACAATAGCAAGTTCAAATGGCATGACTGTTTTAGGGATCCAATACAGCTGACTCTGGTGGCAGGCTGGAGCAGGAATCAGGCTCTGCTCATAGGGTTATTGGTTGGCACAAAGGTACATAGCTAAAGGGGAGAGTGGGATGGAAATCCAGGCCATGTGCCACTTCATTTTGTAACGTTAAGGGTGTCCATTCAGGGTGAGTAACTCCTTATGGGCTAGCAGAGGCCCTTAAGGGCAGAAGTATCCAAACATAATAAGAAGTAACAGAATAGCCAGGAACACCTGGCAAGCCAAGGGCTCCAGTCAGTGTGTGTTAGTGATGGAATTGAGTGGTCACTTGAGCAGGTCAGTTGCTAAATGAAGGGCACATGAGGTATCAACTGTATCTTTATTATCAGACAAGCGCCACTGAGGTGCAAAAGTAGGAGTAATTTGTCATAGAATTACACAGAATTTAAAAGGCAATGTACTTCAATTCTCTTTGAAGCTTGCATTCCACCTGCATCATTCCCAACTATCTGAATATCTCCAAGTATCAGGAAGCCCTTGACTAGATGAGGAGAGAGATTTCCAAAGAGAAGACAAAGAAAACTAGTCACAAGCTCTATGCAGTGAACATGCACATGATAAGAGGGCAATTTTCCCATCCTACTTTGCCTGAATTTTGGTTCGTAAATCACTGAGGCCTGATTTCCTCTTTGAAATCTGTTCTGTCAGTCTTTGGTGTGGTGTTTGTCTTCTCTTTCCTTAGGGTTTGGTAACTCCTCAGGTTTTGAGGGGCATCCACATACTATTAGAAATTAGCGATATTGACCTTCTTTTATCACTCTTACTCTCAAATATCTGGTTGCCGCCAAAGCACCACATAAGGAAACATATATTTACACACACTCACTCATATACACACATTCATACATACATGCACACCCACACACTCCCATACACGAAAGCAAAAGCACATATTCACACATTTACACTCACATCTGCAAAGAGAGCTGCATCTTTGTGACTTCCCCACCACCACTGACCCATAGGTTTATGGGAAGCTCACAGAAAACTTGACCTTTTTTACACTTATCTCTGTGGTCATTTCCAAAGTTAACTAAAATTGGAATCTGGGAGCTGTCCCCCACTTTTCCTACTCTACATACCCAATGTGTCGCTTTATCCTTTGTACTTGGAAACAACTTTTGAATGTGTCTCCTCTCTCAACTCCAACCCCAACCACACTGCCACCTGTGGAGAGGTGATCTTTCTCAGCAAAGTGTAGTTGAGAAACCATATTCTTTAGAATCAAGTAAATTAAGGTGCACAACTTGGCTCTGTTCATAGTCATTGTTTGACCTTGGATACATTATTTAAGTTCTCTGAGTCTCCTTGTCTTCATCTGCTCATTGAGGAAGATGATAGCTACCTCATAGGTAGGCATAGAAGAAGGACAAACAGTGTTAGTTCTCTTTTAATTTCTCTTCCCCACTTGCCTGAAATATTCCATTAGCTTCATAACTAGTCTCCTGCTTCATTTCTTGTCATTTCTCCATCCACATTATAGAGATTTTACTAAAATATGTATAGAGTTATGCCATTTTTTTCTTCTTAAAAACTCAATTCTTCTGGCCTACAGAATAAAATGTTTATTAGTCTCACCTAGGAAATCCTTCTTCACCTGCCTTGGGCCCACCACTCCAGCCCCATTTTATTTTCCTTCCTATTTCTCTCTGGCATTTGAATATATCAGGCATTCTCACCCCTCAATTCCTTAGTTTTCACCTTTCTGTCAGAAGCCAGATTTCACTCATCTTTGACACTCAGTGCCTGTCACCTGCTAAAATGCTCACTGCCTGCTTGTTTAATTTGAATGTTTATCCTCTAAGCTGTCACAGGTCTTAATGATTGTTAGTTGCTCAAAAAATGTTAAATTGGATTATTTTCCGTCTTATGGGAAATTACATGAGTTATTACTTAAGTCGTTTATGAATTTTTGGTAACCCTATATTAAAAGTTCCATTTAGAGTTACAGTTCCATGAGGGTAAGAAGCATATATCTTACTTCTATATCTGCAGTATTGGCACATAGTAGGTCCTCCATAAAAATGTAGTGAATGTGTGACTTTAATGAGTTTCTGGCCATGTCAGGAATAGTTCTGAGTTGGAATCATTCTTAGAAATAATCTCCAAAGCCTCTTTCAATCTTTTTTTTTTTTTTCCTTTAAGTCAATAAATTCCTTAACAAGTTATTCTGAGGAAGCTGATGGTGTAGTGATGAAACTGATGAGGAGGCTCTACTCAGGCATTATTCCCACTCATCTTTCTTCTTATTCCCCCCATTTTGCCAGGATCCTCAGAATTCTTAGTGTTCTTTGGAACACACTTTAGAAATTTCTATTTCTGGTCCAACCATTTAATTGACATGGAATTGAGGTCCGAGGTAGTTAAACGACATTTCCAAGGTCATAGAGCTATATATGGTAAAGCCAATCCATAAACCCAAGTCTTCTGACTCATTCCATTACTCATTCACTACCCTTCATGTTCCAATTTTGTTGTATATCATGGATAACATTTTATGCTTAAACGTTTTTTTTTCTTTAATAGAGATCTTTCCTTTTCTTTAAGATGCACCATCACTCCCAGTTATACCACCTGCACCAAGCTAAATTATTCCTCAGTGTTTACACCTTTCAAATATTTATAGACCATCATCATGGCACTCCTTAGTCATCCCTCAGCCTCGTTATATGTACATATATAGCTCCTTTAATCTTCCCTTACAAGTGAGTCTCTTCAGTCCCTTAATCATTGGTACCATTCTACTCTCTAGTGCCTGTAAGAGAACAGTCTGATTATATTCCAGATGGGAAAAATAACCCCAACATGTTGCAACAAGGGGGGAGAAAAACACACTGAATAGAAGAAAGGAACAATCTTACAGGTTAATTAGTAGTATGGCCACAAATATGTCCACAGTTTTGTTTCAGAAATAAAGCAAGCTGTATTTGTTGTATCTATCTTTTCTTTGAACTTAACAGAATGCTGATAATGCCAAGCTGTATTTACAGTCCAAATTTTTGCTAAAGACCTTCAACTTCGCACTCCCCATGTGTGGTATCTCTTGCCCAAGACAGAACTACAAATAAAAACATGTAGCAGGAGCTGATGCAAGAACCCATTACTGAGCTTATCTGTTTTTGTACAGTTTCTGTGGATTTACATGAATTCTGGGAGCTCCTCATAAGCCTTAGTAAGGAAGAGCCCTTGACTTATCTTGCCAGTTATTAGACATTTGGGTATTAGTCATCCTGTAAAAATTAAATGTGTTTACTGAATATGATAATCTAAGTATGGAAACTACAGTAGTATAAGAGCAATTGCCCGGAAATACTCCATTGCTCTATTGACATAAATAGAGCATCCCTATTACCCAGTCTTTTCTCTCTCTCTCTCTTTTAATATCATAGCCTCTAGAGTGTTTTAACAAATTTGGGATCTTGAAGGGCTACCCAGAGATTACCACTGAATAGATTCCCCACAACTTCAGGCTGTCTTAATCTAAATTCAGTTTGTGTGTTCATCTGATAAATTTATCTTAAAATGAAAAACTTAAGACTGTGAAGGTCCTTAGAATCCACTTGATTCAATTTATTCATTTTATGTGTAGAAGATAGAGAGAAGATATAGCCAGCTCAGATACACAGTTTCCTAAGGAAATGTTCAATTTTTCTAAACTCTCATATGGTCAAGAAAGTGTTCCTTCAATCCTAACCAAATCATTCCTGTAGAACTTTCTGTCCCTTTTTTCTGACAGTCTCACAGGACAGTAAGCTCTTATAGTGTGGAAATGTGATTTCTTTTTGTGTTCTTATTATAAATCATTGCCCTGTAGCTCAGAAATGATGACGTAGCCAGTGGAACTTGCTAGAATAGAATTTAAACTTTTCTAAATAAAATCAGTGATTCTGCTAATCTGAATGTGGCAAATAAGGGCAACTGTTAATTTTTTTCTCTTATCCAAACAAAATTGTGTTATTTTCTGAATGAAAGGGGAAAAGGAGGAAACTTCTCATGTTTTATTCAGATGTTAACAAAATCGAGATGTGTGTTTCCTTAAAATTGTCACAATTTTTATCCTAAACATTCTAGTAAGTGATAGCAAACGACTGTGAAAGCTTCTTGAGAGAAGGGTGAATTTTTCCAGTAGCATAGTTCCAGTGGGAAGTATTACCTAAAAGTAATAAAATAATCGTTTTCAACCTTTCATATTTTTACATACTGTGTACATACATACATGTATTAATAACTGTTCCCCAGATGTCCGTCAGAGAGCTCAGTGCCACTATGCAAATACCAGAGAAGGAACCAAATGCAAACTGTAGTTTAGCATAGACTTCAGGGCAGAGATGGCTACGGTTGTAAGACACCATACCCTGTAGGTCTCTCTCACCTCTGACTATCATCGTAATTCAAGTCTTCATGGCATCCATCTGCACACTCCACTGAGAATATGAGCAGCATTGCCAGCACTTGTAGGAAACTCATATCCTCAAAGGCTATCCAGTCATCTTGTGGGTTTTGCATAGGAACTCCTTAGAGTATGGCCTCTAGATGGAAGTCCCAGATATTACATATGAGTGCATTTGCCCTATTGTGATTAGTTATATCTCTTAAAAGAATTCCTTATATTTTTGTCATCTTTTACATGTGTACTCCTCCCAGTATCGCTTTGAGGTACCTAGGGCTGGGATTACTAATCCTGTTTCACCTCTGGCTCATATGGATGAAATAGCCACTCCAAGTCACAGATCATATATGCTGGAACAGGGCTAGAATCCAGTCTTCTAAGCACACATCTACCAGTTATTCTATTTGAGTAGTTTTGTTTTGTTTTATTTTTATTATTCTTCAATCAAAACTGTAAACCTTTGTCAAATGAAATGTTATAAATAACTCCAATGTAGGAAAAAGCCTCAAATCAGACCAGGTATGATCAAACAGGGCCATGTTAAGGACCAAGATCCCAGAGCCTTGCCCTCTTTGGTACAACTGTATAACCTCACCACACCAGATCCTGCTGCCACTCCTTTGCTTTCAGAACACACAGATGTGCAAATCCAGAACACACCAGGATGTTTCAGAGAAAAAGGGAGTGATTATATTTATTCAGATGGTAATGGAGACAGCCTTGTCATGGAATAATCCCATATGTGGTCATCCCTGTAGCTTTGCAGTGTCCCACACAATGCTCCCATTTACAATGAAATTTTACCATGGTGTGGAGGTAGTTCCTCATGCTCACACAACAGCGCCTACTAGTGGAAAGAAACCAGTATTCAAGATAGCATTCCTGGGAGATAGCTGTGTGCAGCTGTGAAAGAGTCCTAGCCAGAAAGCCCCACGGTCTGGGTTCAGGTGTCATCACTGTTGTAGACTTTCTTAAGGAAGGCATTGCCCCGAGGCTTTGTCTCTGTATCTGTAAATATTGGCTTCCCAGTGAGGGAGTGTCAGCATAAGACCATGGCCCATCTTAGATCAAGTGCCACATAGGCAGTGAGCTCAAAGACCACTGAACTTGGAGCCAGATGAACTGTTTTTAAATCCAACTCCACTCCCTACTTCTTGAGTCATACACAAGTTATTCCCAGTTAGCTCATCTGTAAAAAAGGATGATTGCCTTATCTAGCTCTTAGAATTGTAAGATTCAAATGAGAACATGGGAATTATGCACACCTTTGTTAACTCACAGGATTATTCTCGATCCCATATCTATATCAGAAATTTAAGAGAAGTAATGTTAGTTATAACTTTCACTACTTACCCCGTTTTGGTCTATATTCCAAATTATATCCCCCTTGGAGGCAAATACTGTAAGGTAGCTGTCAGAGATGCTAAAATAAGAAGAGTAATATGAACACTAAAGAAAACGGCAAGTGAAATACCGGTTCCTTTGCATAAAGGTTTAAGTATCAGTTATACAGTTATCCAGAGGATCTACAAAATGTTAACACTCTTGTTTGTCTGCTTTCTTCTTTTTTGAAAC
The DNA here is from genome assembly GCF_030445035.2 of Dasypus novemcinctus. Taxonomy (NCBI): domain Eukaryota; kingdom Metazoa; phylum Chordata; class Mammalia; order Cingulata; family Dasypodidae; genus Dasypus; species Dasypus novemcinctus. Next base: position 63,935,462 of record NC_080676.1, read on the forward strand.
AGAAAAAAACGGGAAGGTAAGATAGACATTTACAAAAACTGAGTGTCCCTTAAGATGATTCATACTTCTCCATCTGCAAACTGTGGCTCCCAGTGTGTCTTGGTATCAATAAGTTTATTTCATGTTATGTAGGTGGATTTCACTTCATTTGAAATATATTCCTTTATATTACGTATAAACTCTGCTTTATATTTCATAAATTTAGATGGCCTTCTACCACACATTGGACTCTAATTAGTTTTATAGGCTATAAAATGCTCTGTTTTTAGGTCCTAGTTTTTTCATTGATAAAATGCAGATTATAATAGCCCCTGCTTTGCCTGCCTCAAAAGGTTGTTAAGAGGATTAAATGCATTGATGAATAACAGAACACCTATAATATTTTTTTAAAGGCCCAAATTCTTTTATTTATTTATTTATTTATTTATTTATTTATTTTCCCCCCTTCTCCTCCTCCCGCCCTACTGTTTTTGCTGTCTGTATTGTCTTCTCTTATTTTCTCTCGTATAGGATTCACCAGGATTCGATCCTGGAAACCTCTGATGGAGAGAGAGGTTCCCTGTCAATTGCACCACCTCAGTTCCTGGTTTCTGCTGTGCTTTACCCTGACTCTCCCCTTGTCTCTCTTTTGATGCGTCATCATCTTGCTGTGTGACTCATTTGCACAGGGCACTAGCTTACCATGCGGGCACTTGCGCAGGCACTTGTGTGGACACTGGCTCGCCACGCAGGCATTCTTTTTCACCATGAGGCTCCAGGGATCAAACCCAGGTCCTACCAAATGATAGGCGGAAGCTCTATCAGTTGAGCCAAATCTGTTTTCCATCTATGATATTATAAATCACTGAAAAAACATAAGGGGTGCTCATTAACCTCAGAGAAGATTGTGGCTGTTGTTGGGCGTGGAAATAAAGTAGCTTTAGAAATACCCCATTGGGTTACCTCAGTCTTACGTTTGCTCTCAAATATTCAAATAAATTTGGAGATTTCCCACCACAAAAGCTAAATGTAACTGGACAAATGGAGTATTTCTGGCTTTTGAGTGGAGTTTGAGAGAAATAAAAATTCCCCTGAAAGGTACCATGAAACAGATTATAATCATAAGTTAAAAATAATCATTGCAATAGCAGTTGTAACTATACTTGGAAATATTGATTTTTCTCTTAACAGATCAGTCATATAATGAATTTTAAATATATAAGAATAGATTAAAATTAAGAGAGGAATATGAAAATATCCATGTGCAGAAATTTAACTTCAAGTGAAATCTTGCTTTTCCCAATACATATACTATCAGGGATGTTCAAGGATGTATATGTTTCCTGCAAAGGTGGATGGTTTTAGGAATTTTGGAGTACTAGCTAATAAACCAGTTTAGAGGGGCAGTAAAGTAGATGGCCTTTAAAGACAGGCAGCCTGGACCTCAATTCCAACCTTTAATATTTAACTCTGTGACCTTGGGCAAATAACTGAATCTCTCCATGCCACCATTTCTTCAACTCTTATAGGGATATTGCTAAGGCCTACATCATATAGTTGTTGGAAGTATTATGGGAAATCATACATTTAAACAATTAGAACAATGCCTGGTACATAGGTGCTGAATAAATATTGACTTATATTTTCATCACCCTGGAATCCACAAATTTTTATAGGATTGGGATTGAATTTTTAGCACTGTATTCTATTAGAAAAATGTATAAATCTTACAAAATTCGCTCAGTGATTCAATGACTTCTATTATCCACACAACTATTATCATCTTTCGAAGGTGGTCCAGAGCATACATCTCTCTGCTCCTAATGTTATGAGCTGTAGTAATTCAGTTATGTTGAAGCTGACCATACCTCCTGCAGCTGGAGGGAGGAAGAAACAGGGCTCTGCCCGTGCTGGGCACTTTAGAGCTATTATCTTTACTGATTGTGTGGTCAGTTGGTCAAGGCAGTTGTTATCATTGACTTTTTACATAGGCTCAGAAAAGGTTATTCCTCCACATAATATTTGGCACTTTAAGTGCATTGGTTGAGGGCCTGGCAGAATGGCTGACTCAACTAAGAGCACCTGGCTAGTGGGTTCGCTGCTTTTTTTGGAGACAAGGGATCTCAGGCTTAGAAACTTTGGGAAACTCATCCAGCATCCCACTGATAATAAGTAATAAATGCATGATTCACAGTTCTGTCTGATTTCTTTTATACCATGTCATAGGTAACTTGTTTAAAGGCTGTACCATATTTTATCCAAAACTATGTAACAATGTTTTGGAGGTTTGGGGTTGGTTTTGTTTTCTTATATTATTTTATTTACTTATTTTTCCTTTTTGCTGCTTTTCCCAAGAATGGAAGTTGAAAAAAGCTGTTGTCATGACTACTGCACAAATGTATGTTAATTACTTTACTGAAGGTTTGGGACCAGTATTGATGATGCCCAACTCACTTCCCATCAGCCCAGTCACTAAGGTTGCAGTTGCCTAAGATGTAGCCCCTTAGGGCCTGGTCTTTTGGCACTAGCCATCATTACTTTCTAAGAACATTCCAGGACAAACTGCCTTTTGTGGAACACACACACTCACAGTTCTCTTAAGTGTAGTGTTTCTTAAACCTACTGCACATTACAATCACCTGGACAGCCTCTGAAAATAGCTATTTCAGAACCCCACAGCAGAGCAAAACAATGAGGCTTTCTGGAGGTGGGGCATGGACAACTATTTTTTTTTAAAGCTTTCCTGATGGGAAGCCAGGTTTTGAGGTGCAGCACTTGAAGGCTTGCTATGCAGAGCCCTTACCTGTACCCGTCTCCACCTGTAGCAGAGGCCGTCGTTCAGAAGCCTCTCCTGAGACTTGGGGGATGCAGAAGTAATGTCATCCTGGGCAGTGGGTGTAGGTCAGTAACCGACCACCTGCTTCCCATATATGGGGTCTCAGGTTCAATCCCTGGTACCTCCTAAAAAAAAAGTTCTATCCTGGCCCTTGTTCTTCTTTTCCTGGGAGTGGTGTGGGGCCCCACTCATAAGGAATGCTGAAAATGTCAGAGTTAGAATTAAATAACAAGAAGTATTCATAGAAAAAAAACCACAGTAGTTAAGAAATGGGCTTTACAGGTCAAACCACGTTCCAACCTCACCCACCTCCTTCTACCTTTGAGACCTGGGTCAAGTGATTTAACCTTGGGCTTCTTACCTATAAAATAAGGACAATAGATACTGGTCAATAGGATTAAATTGAGAAAATGTATGTGAAATGTTTAGGGCTGTACCTGGCACAGAGAAAAAAATAAAATTAATTTTCGTTTACGTTTTTTATACACTTCTTCACAATTGTGGTATATTCAAATCACTGAAACATTCTTGCTTTTGCAACCCTTTGTGGGACTCTCCCTCACAATTTACCCTCACCCAAAGGCCCAGCCTAAGCAAATACATATCTATAAATGAACCACTTTGTGGTTACACTTCAGCATAACTTCTCTTTATCAATAGGACAGCTCAGCCTGCACCCAGAGGATTAACTCATCTGATGTGTTGCCTGCTTCCTGACCTTTGTCCACCATTCCAAAACTTCTCTTCCTGCAAATTTTGCTGTGTGTGTGCAAATGTTGCTGTATGTGTGTGTGTGTGTATGTGTGTAAGGAAGTAAAGGAGAGAAGGAAATATCAATATACAGCATCCTTCCCACTCCCATCCATGTACCCATTGAAACTGCAAGCACCCCTGCAAAGACCATCTAAGTAATAATAGAGTGAAGTCCTATGGTACAGTATATGTACACAATCTGAGTTACTGAATGGATTTGCCTTCAGTCCCGCTAAAGACATAAGGACTCCAATATTCACAGAGCTAAATGACATTAACCATAGGAAAGTGAATATTGGTACATTATTTAAAGGCTAAGTCCAAGAAAATAGTAAAAACTCAGTTTGATGATTGATGTAATATGTGATATCACAGCCTAAATGGCTTTCAGTTGACATTCTTTGTGGGTTCTGTTTCGTCAAAGGCCATACAGTAATGCCATATGATAAATTCAGGTATGACACAAAAGAAGCCTATTCTGTGGGAGGCCTTCTTATTAATATAAGTGAATTGCTTTCTCAGACTCAATGCTGGCAAAATATTTTTATGAGAAAGTTTAGCCAATTCTGTTCATGGATGTTTTCAGTGGGTGGAAAGTCATTGAAAACTTTCAAACATAGCCATAAAGACCTAGCCTTAGGGAGAGTAATCTTGTTGGTGAAAAATAACATATATTATGATGCCATAGAATTCTTTTTTCAGCCAAATCATGTGGAACAGTCTGTCCCTGAATTGTTTTGCATGCAGATGAAACCTGTTGTGATACTTGCCAACACTTATTCTAGCAAGCAATATAGAAATAAGTATCCCTCACCTCTCAGGACAGTGGTTCAACTTGGCAAGCATTATGATTACCTAGTGGCTTTTTAAAATTCCAGTACCCGGAGATATACCAACCCAGGCCAGTAAAATTGTAAGTCCCCTAGTTGATTCCAACATACAGGCAAATTTTGAGAGGCACCATCCTGAAACTTAAGCAGTTTAAGAACAGGTTACCTATTTTTCAATGTGTTAATGCTACAGGGTTCCATAAAATAAAAGCTTTGTTGGTTGGAGCCTTCAGTGATGTCATATGGGCCTGGTATATAAAGGATGTAAACTCACTATCTTTCTGTACCTTCAGTGGAAGATAATTTCTGAATCAGCTTAATCATTACTGTGCATGCAGTAACACCAGTGACCACATGGAGGATTAATTGGAGCAGGTTTTGTTTCTAGGAATGCTTTACCGTCATTTTGCTACCCTTATATAATCTTACTAATTTAACTTTTGCACCAGGGCTTCTTTCAGAATATATTAAAAGGGGCTTTAATGAGAAAATCATACAATTAGCCTATAGAGCTTCAGTTCATTATAATATTTAAAGATAGAATACTAATTTTGCTTGTGCCTAAGATTCTATTAAGCTCCAGTAGTAAGGAGGACATGCAGAAAAATGTTACCTGGTTTGATGTCTGCATAAATTCACTATTTTGCTTTTGATGTTGAGTAATGTGCAAGCCTAGGCATATGCCACCCCCAATTACCATGGCACCAACTCTCAAAATGGCTTTGGACATTCTTTAGCCCCGCCTCAAAAACAAGGAATGTTTTTAAATAAAAATGTATTTTGACCTTAAAAAGGAAATAAATTCACATTACCAAAAGAGAAAAACAGACCAATAAAAAAGAATACTCATGTCCTAATATTCTATTTCCTGAGCTCCACCTATTGCTTTGCCAGGAATGTCACCATCCGTCCATGTAATTCCTAAAACTGACGTGTCCCACTTCTATCTAACCTTCCAGACTTATTCAAATATTAATATCCATAGAGCCTTTCCAGTTATAAAAGGAGGTAAATCAGAGATAGGGAAACAATCAAGAAGCCACTCCTTTGGCTCAGTGAAAGGTAACTAAGTTTTATTATTTAGGCATGTGGTAGAAGGGATGTATTTCAGAGACATTGCAGAGGTTGCTGTAGATGTGGGAAAGGAAGGGAGGGATGAAAGTAATCCATGGCTGATTCCACAGTCAGTATAAAACAATATGTAAAATAAGCAATCGTATATAAACAAACTTCATTTTTATATGTTCAGGAATCTTAATTCACTGATGAAATTCTCCCCAAGCTCTCCAATCCTCTGTCACTGGACCTTGTGGAAACAGTGCTAAGTGCCAAAAAGCTCCCGCACCTCAGCTTCAGCTTCCTACCAGCCTCTAATCAATTGTTTCCTTCATGCCCTATTCCTTCAAGTCTGGTACCATTCTCCTAGTTTTTCTCATTCAAAAGTGCTGAGACACTTGTCTAAAAGACCAGTGTTGAGATTGTGGTGTGCATTTAATGATGCGTAATGTAAGCCCCTCAAGAGGCAAGGTTACAGTATGCTTGAGTAACTTTCTTTCTATTCTGAATACCTCCCTAAAAGGCATGGTTTGTAAATTTGTGCTAATATGAAAAGGGAACATTCAGGCACCTTTTCTATCCTGCTGATATGTAGGGCTATTTTTATTTTTTGTTCTTCGCTCTTTTTCTGTGCTTGTGATTTTAAAGGTGCCAGACTGCCCTTGAGGCTGGTGTGCCCAGTTTCTCCCAAGAATAGGAAAAATACAGGAGGCAGCAGATCTGGTCATGCCTGGGTCCAGCACAGTAGCCTGACCCATAAGGAAGAATATTCCTGATAAATAAAGGAGACAATCTTTCCTTATGAATACAGTCCATCTGCTTTCATAGCTGAGAAGACAAAACCTTGTTGTGCCAGTAGTACCAAGTCAATGCAGAGGTTTTGGATCCAGTAAACTACAGCCACGTATTCCCTCTTTGAAGAAACATTTTCTCTCCCATCTCCACCTGCAAAATGTCATCATTTAAGGTTAAGCTCAATTGCCTCATTCTTCCCATAATCTTTCCTGAACTCTCTCAGATGTGTTATTCCTTCCACATTTCCATGGCACTTTCTTACATATTGTTTTGCACATTCTGTCCCATGCTTGTTGGATGTGTATAACCTCATAACAATGGTATATAGCAGTGATTTTGTCTAATCCCTTTTTTTATCCCACCAAAGTAGAATATACTATTGGGAAAATACTGTGAAACAGATTGAAAATTTTAAAGCTTAAAAAAAATAAAAATTAATTAATTTTTAAAATTTTAAAGCTTAATCTTTTCAGCCTGGCATTTAGGACTCTGCTCAAACTTCTCCCTTTAACCAGTAATTGAAGTTCTCTCACCAGTACATGTGGGTGGGTGTCAGCCTCTCCACAAACCACGGAGGTTCAGGCTCCTGGATTCCAGATAGTAAACATGGGACATCCCTGATCTGGATCAAAATTGCCATCTGCCTCATAGACTACAGTAACCATTAGGTAATAACATTTGGCCAGAGCTATTTTTTTTCTCAAAGTGTGGTCCACATATTACTGGTAGAACCCAGTAGAGTCTCAAGTGGTCCAGTTTAAGTAAAGAAATGAAAAAGTAATAAATGAAAATAATTGCGTTTACCTGCATTTAACAAGTTTTAAATAATTATGATTTTCAGAGAAATCCAAAAGCTCTTTATAATCATCTTATTCTTAAAAGCTGCACATGTATCACAAAACCTCTGGTGGCTGGTATGTTTTAGCCAATGATAAGTAACCAGTAACAGTGCCATTCAGCTCAGAGTATTTTCATGCCATTTCTTTGTTTTCTGCTTCTACTAAACTTGAATTTTTCATTATTACTATGGTATTGCATTGTTTCTTCAGTTCAACAAAATAGATCAGTGATTTGAATATGGTTTAAGTAAAATATATATAATACACATCATAACATAAATACCATTCCAAAATAACATTATTAATGTAAATTTTAGTGAAAAGGATTCTAATATAAATTTTAGAAGTTAATCTATATGTGCTGGGGCAAAGGTGAAGATTTTATACAAAGAGGTGAAAAGAGTTTCAATAGTAGTATGACAATGAATCTTTAAAAGTTAGATTTTATGGTGTAGTGATTAATTTACCTCTGATCCCCAAGATGTTTTCTGTTATGAAATTTTTTATGGTGGCAAGAAGCTCTCAGAACTTTAGCATTTTCAAACCTAAGATAGTGAGCTTAATAGTAAACCTATTAAGTTTTTTCCCTGAAAAAAATGTTAAAAATTATGCCTTATGAAATAGCTTAAGTTTTGTTACTAATGTCACGGAAAGTTCAAAGTTTTAAAGGCATCTTTCCAAGTTATATATCTTAAAATAAAAGCAGATGAAAGTTAACTCTTTTACAGAAATTTGTAAAGCCAGCCACAAAGTTTACTACAAATAATATACAAAAATTATTTTATCAAGTGTCAAGGCTATGGTATCAAGACTTCATAACAAGATCAACTGTAATGGAACTCAGTTTCCAAGAGTTTAACTTTTTCCCAGACTTAATATTTCTTAGTCCTTATACAAAGAAATTAATAATATTAAATTAGGCCATTTTTAAAAGGAACATCCAAATCCTATAGCAGAATATAAAGAAATACTTTCCAGGGCCAAGTGCAATCAAAGAGAATTAGAAATATGTCTCTCTCCTTTCTCCTAGGTTGAAACATTTAGCCCTCCGATTTTTTAGTGCGAAACATTTGTCAATGCAACCTGACTGAGTGCTGTAAGCAGTCTTCAGTGAGAAATTGCTCGATAATGTTAGATCTGGGTTCAGTCCTGATCCACAAAACTAGTAAAGGCAATACAGCATAGTGAATAAAGCACAGATGCCATATGTAGACTGCTTGGATTTGAAGTCACTAAACCATTTTGTGACTCAATTTCCTTATCAGTAAAATGGCAATAATGATAGTGCCTACCCAAATGGGTTATTGTGAATATTCAATAAGATAATATATACAAAGGGCCTAGAACAGTCCCAGATATATATAAAGCAGTATATTTGCTCTAACTTGTAGGTTGCTATAACTTTTTTAAGTGCTCACAGACACTTGCTGACATTCTCAATGGCATGTAATTACTTGTTAGGATTTTCAAACTTCATAGAAAAAAAAAAAAATAAGGGAAACAGAATACAGACCTGACCTCTTTGCTCAATCCTTCCATCATGGGGCCCAGATTTAGATATCTTGCTGAAAGATTGCAGCCAACTCAATGCCTCACAGAATGTAAATCTTTCTCTTTTATCATATTTCATTATTCAAAAATTAACACGATTTTTTTTTTTTAACAAAACCCCTGAAGTTCATATGTGGGCCAGATGCCCCATTACTTGATCTAAGAATGCTGTAATTTTTCAGAACACTGGACTGGACAATGATAACCAAGACAATGAATGAGAGAACTCAAAACTCTACCATATGTGGACCTGTTGCAGGATTTAAGGATGTTCAAACTCAGAACAAACTCAGAGGCACAACTGACAGAATTCCATTATCCTGAACAGTGTCAAGTCCAAGACAGATGAGTCTTGGTCCGTGAGGCCCCAGAAGACTGAATTAGAACTATTGAGCAGCAGTTATGGTGACTCCACATTTTTTGGTTCAATGAGAAAGAGAACTTAACAGAACTGTCTAAAATTAACAGGTCTTTCTTGTGATCTGCCTGTCACTGAGGGCTGCAAAGAGGTTTTACAAGCAGGACTTTGGTGAAATGAACTGGAGTTGGAGTTTAGACCCGGTTCCCTTAGTCTAACTGAATGCATAAATATTCCAAGGAGAAAGGCTTTACTAGAGTGTTTCATAGACTGTGTCTTCCACTCCTATACCCTGAGTCATGTTCTTTTATTTTTGCATGTGGAATTAGAGCAGATGAGGGGAAGCGGACTTGGCCCAATGGATAGGGCATCCGCCTACCACATGGGAGGTCTGCGGTTCAAACCCCGGGCCTCCTTGACCCATGTGGAGCTGGCCCACGCGCAATGCTGATGCACACAAGGAGTGCCCTGCCATGCAGGGGTGTCCCCACGTAGGGGAGCCCCACGCGCAAGGAGTGTGCCCCGTAAGGAGGGCCGCCCAGTGCGAAAGAAAGTGAAGCTTGCCCAAGAATGGTGCCGCACACATGGAGAGTTGACGCAGCAAGATGATGCAACAAAAAAGAAACACAGATTCCTGTGCCACTGACAACAACAGAAGTGGACAAAGAAGACGACTCAGCAAATAGACACAGAGAACAGACAACTGAGGTGGGAGGGGGAAAGGGGATAGAAGTAAATAAAATAAATCTTTAAAAAAAAAAAAAAAAGAAGCAGATGAGGTGTAGCCAAATGAGCACTGGACTTGAATGCAAAATGGAGTTCTACTTGTCGCTTTCTGTGGGACCTTGACCTCTGAGGGTCAATTTCCTCAACTGAGTCTTATAAAATCTCCATCATACCAGTATTGCAAAGGATAGTGGTGGCTCTACTGGTGATTCTGGTGGTAGTGGTGGTGGTGGTGCTTGTTCTGTTCCTGCTGCTAACATTGTGTGAATCTGCTGTCTTACCTATGTTGGCTTCTTTAGAAGATTGGAGGTATTCTCTGGATTGCTCTTTTTAAAAAAAAATTTTTTTCACATCCCCCCCGACCCCGGCCTTGTGGGGGTTAAGAGTTCTGTGGTTGAAAGTGCCTAATTAATATCATTTCTGGCATACTTCTTTTTTTTTTAACTACCCCCCCCTCGAGATGGCGCCCTCGTCTGTCTGTCTGTTGTCTGCTCACTGTATCTGCTTGTCTTCCCTAGGAGGCACGGGAAATAAACCCAGGACCTCCAACATGGGAGGCAAGTACCCAACCCGCTGGCTGCATCGTCTGCTTGTTGTGGCATCTGCTCGTTGTGGTGGTTGTGGTTTCCACTGGTTACAGTGCCTGCTGGTTACAGTGTCTGCTCATCTTCTTTAGGAGGCACTGGGAACTGAACCTGGGACCTCCCATGTGTGAGACAGGTGCCCAACTGCTTCAGCCACGTCCACTTCTTTGTTCTTTTATTTTTTCCTCCCTCCCACCGCCTGCCCTGGTTGTCTGTTCTCTGTGTCCATTTGCTGCGTCTTGTTCCTTGTCCACTTCTGTTGTTGTCAGTGGCACAGGAATCTGTGTTTCTTTTTGTTGCGTCATCTTGTTGTGTTAGCTTTCCATGTGTGTAGCACCATTCCTGGGCAGGCTGCACTTTCTTTCGCACTGGGTGGCTCTCCTTTCGGGGCACACTCCTTGCGTGTGGGGATCCCCTACGCGGGGGACACCCCTGCGTGGCAGGGCACTCCTTGCGCACATCAGCATTGCGCATGGGCCAGCTCCACGTGGGTCAAGGAGGCCCGGGGTTTGAACTGTGAACCTCCCGTGTGGTAGACAGACGCCCTAACCACTGGGCCAAGTCTGCTTCCCTCCTTGTTCTTTTTTCAATAACTTTTCTTCCTTTTTTATTAGAAGTTATGGATTCATAGAAAAATCATCAATAAAATATGGAATTCCCATATACCACCCTATTAACACCTTGCATTAAGGTGGTACATTTATTTCAGTTCTTGACAGAACATTTGCATAAGTGTACTATTAACTATAGTCCAACATTTACAGTAGGGTTCACTGTGTTTTACAGTTTTATGTTTTTTTAAATTTTCATGGGTTTTTAAAAATTTTTATTCTAGTATCATATATTCAACCTAAAATTTCCCCCCTTTTAATCACATTCAAATATATAATTCAGTGCTGTTAATTATGTTTACAATGTTGTGCTGTCATAACCACTATCCATTACCAAAACTTTTCCATCAACCAAAATAGAAAACTGTACAATTTGAGCCTTAACTTCCCATTCCCTACTCCCACGCCACCCCCTGGTCACCCATTTTCTAGTTTTTAACCCTATGAATTTGGTGATTTTAACTGTCATGTCAGTGACATCGTACAATATTTGCCCTTTTGTGTCTGTCTTGGTTTGTTTTTAACAGTCAATCCCCTTTTTTATTTCAGGCCGCTGTGCCCGTTGTGGGGAAAACGTAGTTGGGGAAGGTACAGGATGTACTGCCATGGATCAGGTCTTCCATGTGGAGTGTTTCACCTGCATCATCTGTAACAACAAGCTCCGTGGGCAGCCTTTCTATGCAATGGAAAAGAAAGCATACTGTGAACCCTGCTACATAGTAAGTTCCAGACTGGTCCTCAGGGGCTTTAGAAAGATGTCTTCTTTGGCAAGTTGCCAATCAGTTCAGCTAGAATAGAGCCATTAGCGCTCCCTAGACGTAAAAATATGTGTGAACTGGTATATTTTATTTCTTTCTCCTTATTTATATCCCCTGATCATTATGAGGTCAAAAAAGTGCATTGGGATGAGCTGACATTCAATTAGTGGTATGCTAGGAAGAGCCTTGTCCTCTGACTTTTAAACTTCTGGGCCCTCTGAATCATCTCTTATGCTACCCAGGATGTGTCTTACTGCCCATTTCCCAGCAGGTTTTCACTGATGCAGAGAAGCCTTTTATTATAGAATACCTTAAAGGGAAATGAATACTAATGATAACAGATAATAGTTGTTTTCTTTTAAAAAAAAAACGCAACTGTATATTAATAACATAGTTGGTTGACTCAAAAAAAAAAGCAGTCACAGTATCTTAGTTTTTTGCACATTAAACTATCCATTGATACAGCAATTTGTTGAGTGAATACAAATTTTTTTTAGAAATCTGAAGTATATTTCTTTGCTATCCTTTTGTATGATTTTAATATCTGTTTAACACTTGTTAGTGGGAAAGTAGTGCTTCTTAACATATGCACAAGAAATGCACAGTTTGGTCCTTAGTGTCCATGCATTTCAACATAAAAGAATACTGGTGTAAGGTATTGGAAGTTACAAATATCTTTGCAGATCTCCAAGGTTCAAATTTATTGTAAAAGTCCTGACCTCATTGGTATTTTCTGCATAATCTGACAGGTCTGTCACTCTGTAGCCATGGCGCCTATAGCTCGGATCTGAAAGTTCTTAAAGATTAAAAGTTTGTAAATGTTGTTTTACGTCTCTTGGTTTGGTTTCATTTCATTCTTTTTCCCAGAGGCAAAACACATAGAGCATCATAATGGACCATAAAATGTTAGAGCTGGAAAAATTCTTAAGATCATTTGCCTACCTCCTCTCTTGAGCACTGAGAATTCAGAGACTCAGAAAGGAAGAAATTGACTTATGTTTGATCATATGTGTCAGAGCCAGGACTTTTAGCCAGTTGGTTCACAGTCCTAGTCCCATTTTCTTTACATCCACCACACAGTTTTAGTTTGTTCTGTTGATTTGGAATCACTTTGAATTAGACAAATTACATGTAAAGGAAAGTCTAGTAAAAAATTTACCTCTTTAGAAAATAAGAATATTTCATGTATTATCTTTGAAATCTTCGTTGAAAATAGAAAGGCTTTACATAATTCTATGCCTTTGTGTGGATTGTCATCCACAGTGACTTGAGACCATTGCTTTGAAATTATTTCCTGCAGTGAACTCTATGACAGTGACGTCAGCAGAGCCTATGGGGACCACAGACTGTTTGTCCTTAAACTAAATGACTACAGACTGCTGTAGTTTTTGAGGCTCTGGTGGATGTTTTTCAACCTCTTTTAACTAGATTGTTGACTGCTGCTTCCTTAATTTATGCCCCTTTGGCAGCATTCTTCAGTCACTCCTTTTATCCCTTATGAGCAAGGAATCACATACACAATACTGGGAGACAATATAACCTGATGTGAAGGACATGGGTTTGGATTTGGTTCCATCACGTGAAAACTTTGTCTCCTTGGGAATGTTACCAGATCTTTCTAAATGCCACTTGCCTCTTCTATGTAATGGAGGCAATTGCAGTATTTATCCCAAAGGGTTGTGAAGACTTAAGTGACAAAATCCATGTAAACAACACTTCATCAGGACATGATGGTGGAATACATATTATTCTGCTATTTATTTTGCTAAGACCTCTGTACCTCTTTAATATTTCTGAATGTGAGGACTTCACATGTGTAGTGAGATTCATGGGCTTTAGGAAAATTGTTTGAACCTCTCAGAAGTACCCCCCTCCCATTTTAAAAAGTTTTACTTGCTTTCCTGGGTATTTCATACAGTTGGAGAAAGTCTAACCTAGCTAGTAGATTTCTAAAATGTGTAGTTTTGAGTCTCAGTCTCCATTCCAGGGCTAGGATCTCTGATTATTTAGGATGCTAGCCTATCTGCTTTGGTTGCCTGTTACTCTACTATTCTTATGACAAGAAAACCTACCTAGGAGATATGTAATCACATACTTAGAATAGCTGGATTAATTCAAATAATGGAAATTCTTACATCCTTTTTTACTTCCTCCCCTCCTAAGAACCTTTAATCAAGATTTTTCTTTAATGGGATCTATCCACGGTGACTTTAAAATGTAATCTTATTCTTAACAGAATTCAGTTAAGCTTTAATCAAAGACCAATGTTCAATATTGATTTCACAGTTCATCATAGCCCTTAGATCCATATATTAGCACTTTAATTTCTCCTGAACTTATGTTAAGTCCTGTAAGTTGCATGCTAGAAATGCAAAGAGATGTCCTCTTTTTTCAGGGGTGAGGAATAAATGAAACAGGTTTGTTCTGAAGATAGAATCTGTATTCACAAGGAGCCTAGAGCTACAGGTTTCTCTGTAATAAAAGCCCTTAGAATAGAAAGGAAGCACCAGAGATGTCATCCAAATTGTTTCATATTACATTGGTGGAAACTGATGTCCTAAAGACATCCCGCACAAAGCACACACAGCAGAGAGAGCCCAGCCCCAGGGATCAGTCATTGCTCCTTTTTTTAAATTTAAAATACTGAAGATAGCTCCTTAGTTCCTGATTTTTGTATAAGGACCACCCAGGTTTGATATGAAGCCCAGGCACATATGAGACCACTCTAATATGCATTAAATTTATTTCTTTAAATACATTGTTCACTGATCAACCTAAATTATATTTAATTTTTAAACTAAACATTTAAATAGTCTTTAGAGATCTGTACCAGTAACATCATAAACTTTGATTCAATGATGATTCGTATTTTCCTGTGGTTTCCTGAATCCTTAATCTTGTTACAAACATAGGAGTAATTCAACAAATTGATCTGATAAGGTCTTGTAATTGACCCCTAATCATTTTACGTGTGCTTTATTTTGTTTTCTATTTTGATTAGCTTAATATAAATTTGTATGTAGTTTTACATTGTTAATCTCCATTTTTAGCTATTTATGTTTTAGTTTTACATTGTGTTTTCATACTACATTTTAAAACCATTTGCTTTTCTAGAGGTGTTGGATATTTTCCAACCTTTAAGTATTTTAAATAACATCCTATAAACTACTGACTAAAATTTTGATGTTTTTTTAATTTTTAATTACTTTCTTAGTACTTGAATTCTTTGATTTATATTACCAAATTAACTTTAAAGTAATTTTGGTGACTTATGCTTTATCCTGTTAGATTTCTTTATTTTCTAATTTATAGAACCGTTAGCAGTGAGTTTATATGTTGAACTGAAAACTCTCCACTATTGAGTTTTCATATTTATATTTACTTTATACCAGTTTATTCAGTGCATTGTGGTAATTCATGGTAGGTTTTTTGTTTGCTTGTTTCTTTGTTTTGTAGGTACCGGGGACCAGGAAATGAACCTGGGGCCTCATATGTGGGAAACTGAAACTCAACCACTGAGCCACATAGGCACCCCTCAGTTGGATTTTTTTTCATTTGCTTTGCTTGTTGTTTGCTTTTTTTTCTTCAGGAGGCATCAGGACCCGAACCTGGAACCTTTATGTGGCTCAATCACTTGAATCACATCCGAGCCCTCACAGTAGTTTTTTTTTTTGAGTTTGTGTAATTAGCATAATCA